>NW_012115844.1:1975104-2005210 GCF_000951035.1 Colobus angolensis palliatus | reverse complement strand
CCCAGCCTGAATGCAGGGTCTTGAAGAGATATTTGCACACCCAAGTTTACAACAGCACTAGTCATAATAGCTAAGAGGTGGAAGTAATCCAAATGTTAATTGATGAATGACTAGATAAACAAAATGCAGTGTATATATACAATGGAATATTATTCAGCCTTAAAAAGAAAGGAAATCTTGTCACATGCTACAACATGGATGAACCTTGAGCGCAATACATTAAGTGAAATAAGCAAGTCACCAAATGCAAATATCATATGATTCCACTCTTATGAGGTAACTAAAGTAGTCAGATTCAGAGACAGAAAGTAGAATGGTGGTTACCAGGGGATGTAGGGAGAGGAAAAAGGGAAGTTATCATTTAATGGGTATAGAACTCCAGATTTGCAGATGAAAAAGTTTTGAAGATTTGTTTCAAAACAATATGACCACATTAACACTACTGAATTGTACACTTAAAATGGTTAAGATGGTAAATTTTGTGGTTTTTTTAACCACACTTTTAAAAAATATAGCTTTCCAAAGCTACAGTTATTGACAATCCACTACTCTGAAATACTTTAATGGAAAATTTCAAATTTATAAAAAAGTAAATAGTATAATGACTCTTGAAGTACCCAACACTTAGCCCCAACAACTGTCAAGTCATGACCAATCCATTTCATCCATACCACCTCTCTCAGATTATTTGAAGGGAAACTGAACACATATATCACTACACGCATAGCTATTTTAGTACCACGTTCTGTTTTTATTTCATTGAGGTTTACAGCTTTGATTCAGAAGCAACAAATTAAAATTCTGAACCTACCTTCACATAAACAGATCCAAAGACAAAAACCACATGATTATCTCAACAGATGCAGAAAAGGCCTTCGACAAAATTCAACAGCCCTTCATGCTAAAAAAAAAAAAAAAAAAAAAAAAAAGCTGTAAACCTCAATTGCAGGGCTTACTGCTGATGTTAGACTGTTATGTAATTTTATGCGTCAGGAGTGTTTGGATTCCAGATTTGTATTCGATAGACCACTGCCTGTGTCTCGTCTTGTATCTCTAATTGGAAACAAGACCCAGATACAAACACAACGATATGGCCAGAGACCATATGGTGTTGGGTTGCTTATTGCCGGTTATGATGATATGGGCCCTCACATTTTCCAAACCTGTCCATCTGCTAACTATTTTGACTGCAGAGCCATGTCCATTGGAGCCCGTTCCCAATCAGCTCGTACTTACTTGGAGAGACATATGTCTGAATTTATGGACTGCAATTTAAATGAACTAGTTAAACCTTAAGAGCGACACTTCCTGCAGAACAGGACCTAACTACAAAGAATGTTTCCATTGGAATTATTGGTAAAGACTTGGAGTTTACAATCTATGATGATGATGATGTGTCTCTATTCCTCGAAGGTCTTGAAGAAAGGCCACAGAGAAAGGTACAGCCTGCTCAACCTGCTGATGAACCTGCAGAAAAGACTGATGAACCAATGGAACATTAAGTGATAAGCTAGTCTATATATGTATTATCAAATATGTAAGAATACAGGCACCACATACTGATGACAATAATCTATACTTTGAACCAAAAGTTGCAGAGTGGTGGAATGCTATGTTTTAGGAATCAGTCCAGATGTGAGTTTTTTCCAAGCAACCTCACTGAAACCTATATAATGGAATACATTTTTCTTTGAGAGGGTCTGTATAATCATTTTCTAGAAAGTATGGGTATCTATACTAATGTTTTTATATGAAGAAAATAGGTGTCTTTGTGGTTTTAAAGACAACTGTGAAATAAAATTGTTTCACTGCCTGGTTAAAAAAAAAAAAAAAAACTCTCACTAAACTAGGTATTGATGGAACATATCTCGAAATAATAAGAGCTATTTATGACAAACCCACAGCCAATATCATACTGAATGGGCAAAAACTGGGAGCATTCCCTTTGAAAACTAGCACAAGACAAGGATGCCCTCTCACCACTTCTATTCAAAATAGTGTTGGAAGTTCTGGCCAGAGCAATCAGACAAGAGAAAGAAATAAAGTGTATTCAATTAGGAAAAGAGGAAGTCAAATTGCCCCTGTTTGCAGATGACATGATTGTATATCTACAAAACACCATCGTCTCAGCCCAAAATCTGCTTAAGCTGATAAGCAACTTCAGCAAAGTCTCAGTATATGAAATCAGTGTGCAAAACTCACAAGCATTCCTATACACCAATAACAGACAAATAGAGTGCCAAATCATGAGTGAACTCCCATTCACAATTGATACAAAGAATAAAATGCCTAGGAATCCAACTTGCAAGGGATGTGAAGGGCCTTTTCAAGGAGAACTATAAACCACTGCTCAACAAAATAAAAGAGGACATAAACAAATGTAAGAACATTTCATGCTCATGGATAGGAAGAATCAATATCGTGAAAAATGGCCATACTGCCCAAGGTAATTTACAGATTCAATGCCCTCACCATCAAGCTACCAAGGACTTTCTTCACAGAATTGGAAAACACTACTTTAAAGTTCATATGAAATCAAAACCATCTGATCTTTGACATATCTGACAAAAACAAGAAATGGGGAAAGGATCCCCTATTTAATAAAATGGTGCTGGGAAAACTGGCTAGCCATATATAGAAAGCTGAAATTGGATACCTTCCTTACACTTATATAAAAATTAATTCAAGATGGATTAAAGACTTAAGTATTAGACCTAAAACCATAAAACCCTAGAAGAAAACCTATGCAACACCATTCAGGACATAGGCATGGGCGAGGACTTCGTGACTGAAACACCAAAAGCAGTAGCAACAAAAGTCAAAATGGACAAATGGGATCTAACTAAAGAGCTTCTGCACAGCAAAAGAAACTATCATCAGAGTGAACAGGCAACCTACAGAATGGGAGAAAATTTTTGCAATCTACCCATTTGACAAAGGGCTAATATCCAGAATCTGCAAAGAACTTAAGCAAATTTACGAGAAAAAAACAAACAACCCTATCAAAAAGTGGGGAAAGGATATGAACAGACACCTCTCAAAAGAAGACATTTATGCAGCCAACAGACACATGAAAAAATGCTCATCATCACTGGTCATCAGAGAAATGCAAATCAAAACCACAATGAGATACCATCTCACGTCAGTTAGAATGGTGATCATTAAAAAGTCAGGAAACAACAGATGCTGGAAATGATGTGGAGAAATAGGAACACTTTTACACTGTTGGTGGGAGTGTAAATTAGTTCAACCATTGTGGAAGACAGTGTGGCAATTCCTCAAGGATCTAGAACTAGAATTATCATTTGAACCAGCCATCCCATTACTGGGTATATACCTGAAGGATTATAATTATGCCGCTATAAAGACATAGGCACACATATGTTTATTGTGGCACTATTCACAATAGCAAAGACTTGGAACCAACCCAAATGTTCATCAATGATAGATCAGATTAAGAAAATGTGGCACATATACAACATGGAACACTATGCAGCCATATTAAAGGATGAGTTCTTGTCCTTTGCAGGGACACGGACACCATCATTCTCAGCAAAGTATCACAAGGACAGAAAACGAAAGAGCGCATGTTCTCACTCATAGGTGGGAACTGAACAATGAGAACACTTGGACACAGGGTGGGGAACATCACACATCGGGGCCTGTCAGGGGGTGGGAGCCTGGGGGAGGGACAGCATTAGGAGAAATTCCTAACATAAATGATGAGATGGGTTCAGCAAACCAACCTGGCACATGTATACCTATGTAACAAACCTACACGTTGTCCACATGTACCCTAGAACTTAAAGTATATTTTTTAAAAAAATTCTGAATCTAAAGCTGTCACTTTTATCCTTCATTTGTCCCTGCTGATTCTAGTGGAACACTAACTCTCTAAATGTATGCGATGGTTCAGAATTTATTCACTTGGAGAACTTCCAGGATAAAGTGGCCTGTGTATTAGGATATAGAGACAGATTTTGATGAGTAACAGAAAGTTTATTATATTAAATAGTAAACAATTCTGATTAAAATTACGTCATATCAAATATCTTTATAAAGAAAATGTCCTAACAGTAAAATATTTTCATATCCCAAGAGATGATCTCTGTTATCCAGAGATGACAGATTATATACAAGAACTTGTCCCATACAAGAAATAACTTTTCTCGACTTTGCATTAAGGTAAATACAGAAGAAATTTGGGCTGAATATAGTTATAGTTCTTCAGTTATTTACAGATTCATCTGGAAAGAAAGTAGTGTAGAGTGATAAAGAACGCACTCTCCAACAGTGTGCAAGGGTTCCCTTTCCTCCACATCCTGGCCAGCATTTGCAATCTCTTGTTAATAATAAGGTATTGTATTCTTGAAAGTTGCTAAGAGAATGGATTTTAAGTGTTCTCACCACAAAAAAATGGTAAGTATGTGAGGTAATACATATGTTAATTAGCTTGATTTAGTCATTATACAATGCATACATATTTAAAAATATAATGCTGTAAACAATAAATATAGTAAGTTTCCTCATCTATAAAATGAGAACAATAATAGCACCTATCTCCTAAGGTTGCTATAATGGATAAGATGAATAAATACACAAAGCAATGACTAGCATATAGCAAGACATTTTGTATGTGACTGGCATATACTCAATAAGTATTAGCTAGTGTCACTGTGGTTTTTCCAGGCATTCATTTACTCACCAACTACTTATGTAGTGCTAAATGCTGGGAAGGCTAAGAGGGACACAAATAAAAAGATGTTATATAATGAAATTCTGAAATCATGAGAGTAACAAAGATCTGTATAAGACAATCTATAATAGGAATACAGAGATAGGAAACTTCTACAACTGCTTAGGGATGACAGGAGCCATGTCACAGAGAAAGTGATGCTTCAGTTACATACTGAAGGAGGAGAAAAAAATAGTCAGATAGCCTTAAGGATAGAGAGGATGTACATTCTTTCCTTTTATTTATTTATTTATTTTTATTATTATACTTTAAGTTCTAGGGTACATGTGCACCATGTGCAGGTTTGTTACATATGTATACATGTGCCATGTTGCTGTGCTGCACCCATTAACTCGTCATTTACATTAGGTATATCTTCTAATGCTGTCCCTCCCCTTTCCCCCTCCCCACGACAGGCCCCAGTGTGTGATGTTCCCCTTCCCAAGTCCAAGTGATCTTATTGTTCAATTCCCACCTATGAGTGAGAACATGCGGTGTTTGCTTTTCTGTTCTTGAGATAGTTTGCTGAGAATGATGGCTTCCAGCTGCATCCGTGTCCCTACAAAGGACATGAACTCATCCTTTTTTATGGCTGCATAGTATTCTATGGCATATATATGCCACATTTTCTTAATCCAGTCTAGCATTGATGGACATTTGGGTTGGTTCCAAGTCTTTGCTATTGTGAATAGTGCCACAATAAACATACGTGTGCATGTATCTTTATAGCAGCATGATTTATAATCCGTTGGGTATATACCCAGAGCAGGAGAAAGAAATAAAGGGTATTCAATTTGGAAAAGGGGAAGTCAAATTATCCCTGTTTGTAGATAACATGACTGTATATTTAGAAAACCCCATCATCCCGGCCCAAAATCTCCTTTTCAAAAGGAATATTTACAAAAGCATCTGAAAGAACCTGGCTTCCAAGAGCTAGTGAAATCAGCAGGGCCTAGGCCTAAGGGTTTTGTATGTGTTAAGAAGTTTATGTGTGAAATAGGTGATCATCTATACAGTTACTCACATACTCCAGCCTACCCGAGAAAAATATATATATAAGCACAGAAAGGGAATTCTTGCAGGTGACATATATCAGCAAACCTTACATTTTCCCTTGTTGGATTTAAATTACTTTCATTGACTACATGGACTGAAAACTCTTTGTTCTAAATTTAGAATCTATTCAAAAGAAAATTTTAAATGATAAAAAATGTTACCCTCCTATAGGTTTTCTGATTAGACATTTTCTTCTGTTTACCCATCTTGTATGCATAATTAACTATATCATAACTTTAAAAACAGAAGATGGCAAGTTTTATAATATTATATACATGCAGCTGATTATTTTTCCTCCTGAAAGTCACTAGTTCTGCACATAAATCGACCTAAAGTTTATTCAGATTAACTGTAGAGCTATAAAATCACAGGCTACAAAAAAAAAAAGTACATGCACTTCTTTAAAAGAGGTAAAACAATACTTCAAATGTGTTAAATAAATATGATCACCTATTACATGTCAAGTACTATGCTAGTAAGCACAAGGGATAAATTAGCAAGCAATATAGACATTATCTTTATCCTAACACTAATGAGGTAGAAAAAATAATAAGTGAGGAAGCATGTAAATAAATGAGTCAATTACTACAAGTATCATAATCTGAAAGTGGAGGAGGTGACCAGATAAGAGAATAAGAGAGTCAAAGACAGGAGTAGGAATCAGGATAGCAATGACAATTTTACATAGGATAGTCATGGAAGATCTCTTTGATCTGAGATCTAAAGCAGTGGACCCCACCTTTTTGGCACAAGGGACTAGTTTCATGGAAGACAATTTTTCCACAGATGGGGGTAGTAGGAGGGCATAATTTTGGGATAAAACTGTTTCATCTCAGATCATCAGGTATTAGATTCTCATAAGGAACACATAACCTAGATCCCTCGCATGTGCTGTTCATAATAGGGTTCATGCTCCTATGAGAATCTAATGCTGCTGCTGATCTGACAGGAGGCGGAGCTCAGGCAGTAATGCTCACCGCACACTGCTCACCTCCTGCTGTGTGGCTGGGTTCCTAACAGGCCATTGAACAGTAGCAGTCCATGGCCTAAGGGTTGGGAACCCCTGATCTAAAGGGTAAGAATAAACCAAACAAATTAAGAGGTAGTTGGAGGAAAACACTGTTTTAGTCATTAGGACAGGGATGAAAACCTGGAAGAGGAAAAAGATGGAGTACAATTGAGGAAAACAAAGAAGCATAATAAGCAAGAGTGGTACCTACAGCATAATGAAGATATTACTCAAATACAGTAACGGAAAACCATTGTAAGATTGCAACCAACAGCACAATATGATTTTGGATTTTGAAAAAATTACTCTAGCTACCATGAGGAGAAAGGATGCCTGAGGACAAAAAAACAAGCAGAGAAACCACTTTAAGAGACTTCAGAAACAACCTAATCCTGTTTTAAAATTTACAAAACCCTTTGGGGCCTCATAACAAACTTGGGGAACAGGTAAGCATTATTCTAATTTCACACAGACACAAAAACTGAGGTTCAGAATGACTGAACCAAAGTCTCAAATCTAGTCATCAGTAGCACCAGAATTACAACTATGCTATCTAATTCAAATCCGGCTGGAGGTTCTCAAAGTTTCTTCTTGAACATCAACTTTAGGGATGAATAAACAATCACTTAACAGTCTACATTTTATTTAGATTTTTAATTAAAATAATAAAGACAAACTTCAAATAATCACTACTTTAAAAATATGCACTACGATATGGCTGGTTTTATATTTGTTAATACATTAAAAGTATTAATTAGTAACAAATCATAAAAACCACCCCTTAAGCATCACAGAACATAAGATATGCTTTGCCTTATCACTTGATTATATAGTTCTTTACAAAGAACTTGCAGCTGTGCATACAAGTTGTGAAACTTTACATGAAATTACATAAAGTTTAAAAATGATCCATGATTACCCCAAACATAACAAGCAAAATTCCCTTAATAATGTATTCAATTTGATTCACATGTGGTTAAAATTATGTATACACTTTGACTTCTAAAACATACAAGCTAATACAAATAGCCAAGTATACAATTACTTTTCTTTTTAGGTACTATTTGTTTACTGGCATTCAAGATTCCTTACTCAGGATCTCCACTGCATCCACCTATATGATTACTGGTAACAAGGGAGAGAACAGTCTTAAAAGATACAGTATTAAATGTAATAAATATTTTTAAACTAGACATATCAAATGTATCAGAGCTACTGATAGATTTGTATCAGCTCTGTACATTTCACAGATCAGAGCTACTGATCAGACTAAACGTTGTAAAGTTTTCAGTACAATTTTAAAATTCTGAAGCACTTTATAAGAGCATCTATATTACACTGGCCTGAGGCTTTTACAATGTTCCTAGTTTCCCAAGTATTTATTTTTCAACATGCTGTAAGAACATGTTCTATAATGAACAAGACTTTTTCATTCAAACCAGAATGTCATTCCATGTATTTTAAAGAGGGAATATATTATCAATTAATTATATTATTAATGTCTACTTGCTGTCAATGGAAAAAACATTAAAATTATAAACTATTTTTGCTCTTCAGTCCATACATAATGGCAGGAACAGAGTATTCTCAGTGAAATGATTGTAAAAAATGTCACTGTCTAACCTAAAAGAAGTAAAAGCAAAATATAAATATAGCACTTGTACAGATTTCACAGTAATTTTTAGGTTATCAAGGAAACATCTTGAGTGTTGATCTGGTTATACTCAATTCAAACAAACTACTTGTCACATTAACTACCTCCAGGAAGTTACTCCAAACACAAAATAAACTGTTTATGCCCCTACTCAGATAGATAACATGACAGATTGTTATTAGTTGAAGACAGATGAAATACATTAATTTGATTGTGAGCATGTGTTTAATTTTACCCTGCCATGTACACTCTCTAATGCTGTCTTTCTATGATGACACAGTAAATCATGCCGTATTAGAAGAACTGCTAATGCAAGAAAATAAAAAATTAGCAGAATTTGACTTTGACTGTGTAGATTCTTAAACCAACCTTCTTACAAATATAACTGCCTGGAAAATCCACATGTTCCACAAACAGATGAAGAAAAAAAGTGTCATCAAAGAAACTACTTTTGTTTCTAGTATAAATTTAAAGACCTCAAGGCAGTTTAACAATTTTCCTGTACACCAGTTGTTAAATTTCTTTATAAGATGCCTCTTTTTTTCCACTTTCTAAACTGGGTTTTAAAGTGTCTACCTTATCAATTTGGGTAAGTACTTTGTATATTAAGGACATCTGCCATATTCATTCCAAACATTCACCTTAGGTTGGGATTCTCCTTCTAAATATTTCATGAGGGTTTTGAGACATAGAAATTAAGACTTTATGAAGTCAAATATTCTGAGATAATAAGGTTGCTACTTTTGGCCTACACGTATTTGGTTGTTTTGTAACATGCAGCTAAAAACAAAAACAAACAAATTAACAAAGTACATCATAAAACAACCACTCACAAAGTGTTGAGTGAAGAGAAATATTTTTAGGCTCTTAAAATAAATACAAATGATCAATGGTGTCTAAAATAATATGTATACCTGCATTTTACAGGAATACTACACAAGGCTAAAAATTAATGAACTAGAGTTTCACGCTACAATAGGAATGAATCTCACATGGGTGGTGAGGGCAACATACAAAGGAATGAATAACTGCATTTATATAAAAATTTTAAATGGCAAAACAACATTATCTGATGACATATACACGTATTATGAAAACAGAAAAGCAAGAAAAAGATAATAGAGAAGAACATATATAAAAGTTTCCATTAAAATTTAAATTTAAATTTACTAATACATATTCCTACCACTAATTATTATAAAAGTCCTACTAAAATTATAACAATATGACATTCTTCTCGTCAAATCTAGTTTCTTATATGATCATAAAGAAAGGTCACTGTTGTAATATTTATACATGGTTTTATTATTTTTCACAAGGACCATGATTAATCCTTTAAATCCTCAAATCATATTCTTGTCACCTATCTAAACATGTCATGAAACTTGTGCATTTTCTCTTCAATTATTATCACCTGACTGCCAGATCTTCATGTGTTAATTTCTTTGATTCTAGCAATTCTCCAGCACTTCTATAGATTTTGCATACTGCTGCAAGATTTTCCTACTGAAATTGTATTGTGTTTATACTATACAATCACATACATATCCACAAACCAACCTATAAGGACTCTAAGGGGATAATAATGAATCTTCCTAACTCCAAATAGTCACCAAAACTCCACCATCAGCAGCAGCCAGTATCAAGCAGACAGAGGAGGGAGTAAGAATTCACATTATTTCCTCAATTTCATTAATTAGGTTACCTAACTCTTGCCTCAGGTTAGAGGAAATAATAGGTCTAAAGGCACTATTTAGTTAGTAAATCTTTTTATATTTGTGGCTATCTCAACTTTTGTTGCTTGTATAACATTTGTGCATATATCATCAAAAGCCTAAAGGCACTGGAAAAATTAATAAATAATTTTATTCATGTTTTGGGTATTTACCACTGGAATTCCTAATAGACAATTTCATACTGGCACAGTGCTATAGAGGTTCATTTGCAAACTTCCACATACTAGGTAGATACAATGAGGCGCAAATTCACTTATACCATTTATACATAGAATTGCATTAAAAAAAGAAGTGTATCTGTCTTACCTAGACACTAGCATACTCTAGCATCTCACAAAGTACACAAGCCATAGTAAGACTGCCGGCCAGGCATGGTAGCTCATGCCTGTAATCCCAGCACTTTGGGAGGCTGAGGTGGGCAGATCATGAGGTCAGGAAATTGAGACCATCCTGGCTAACATGGTGAAACCCCATCTCTACTTAAAATAGAAAAAATTAGCCGGGTGTGGTGGCGGGCGCCTGTAGTCCCAGCTACTCAGGAGGCAGGAGAATGGCATGAACCTGGGAGCTGGAGTTTGCAGTGAGCCGAGATCGTGCCACTGCACTCCAGCCTGGGTGACAGAGCAAGATTCCATTTCAACACAAAACAAAACAAAACAAAAGACTGCCTCAATAAGGCAACTATATTATGGTTATTTAATTCTTCTTTATATTTTCCCATTACCAACAATGACCATATATTATTATTAGCCCTATTGGAAGATGGGGAGTGATAGAACATTATTTAAAGTAACAACGAAGTAAAGAGTAAACAGAAAACTGCCCAATCACAACAGAATTCATAGTAAGAATTACACTTATACAGCATCACACTATTCTGTAGGCACTTTACACATATTAAATCATTTAATCCTCACTACAAACATCATTTGACAAATGAGAAACTGAGGTGCAGACAAAGGGATAAAAGACTTTATATATGGGCACACAACTAGTAAGTGGCAGAGCCACAACTCACCCCCAAGGCAGTTTAGCTCCAGAGTCTGTATTCTTAGCTATCACACTACTTTCTCTTCACATACGTAGTCATCTGTGTCTGGCATTTTTCATGCATATTGTTTCATCCATGTCATCCCAATGAAGTACATATAGTTCATTCATTTTTACTGCCATATAACATACCTTTTTATAAATCTACCACTATCTATAAATCTTTTCTCCAACTGATGAACACAAGTTGTTCCCAACTGTTAGATACTAACAACAAAGCCATGAATATTCTTACTCAGTACATGTCACCTGATAATACGCCTAGCTGTCTAAGATACACAGCTGAGAAGAACTGCTGAATCATACTCTATGAAAGTTCAACTTTGCAGAATGTCAAATTGTTTTCAAAGTAGCTGTACCAATTTATAATCCATCTAGTAGTGAATATGAGTTTCCGTAGATTTGTGCCAATCTAGAAAGCCTAAGAATCTCATGTTCTTATTTTGCATTCCTTGATTAGTGATGAGACTGCACTTATATTTATATGTCTTTCTTCTTCCATGAAATTTCTATTTATGTTTTATGTCCTTTTTTTAATGAAAGGCCTTTTTCTTGTAGATTTGAAAAAATATACCAGTCTTTTTCAGTTATTTTGTGTTACACACACCTTCTCCCAGTTTGTGGCTTGTCTTTAATTCTTTACTGTATCATTTCATAGAAACAAATGTTTATCTTCTGTAGTTAATATAGCCAATATTTAAATTTAGCAATTACGTCTTGTTTAAGAAACCCTTCCACACTCTAAGTAGGAAAGATATTCTTTTTTTTTTTATTATTCTATATAGTTGTGCCATTAACATTGTAGCCCTTAATCTATTTGGAACTGATTTTTGTGCATGGTAATATGCATTTTCTTTTTCTCTATAAAAATAACAGTTACCCTAGGACTACTTATTAAGCATTCTCTTCTTTCTCAAAGATCTTCTATATCACCTCCACTATAACATCCAAGTTCCACTTATGAGAGGATTTGTTTCCAGTGTCTCAATCCTGTTTACTTGGATGAATTCCCTATTGTCTTTATAAAAGCTGTTGCTAGTAAGTCTTGATAAATGGCATGGCAAATGTTTCTCAGAAGCATATTCTTATTCTTGAATTTTTAATCTTCCCTATACATTTTAGATACAGTTTGCTTAAATACCACACACAAATACCATTTGGAGTTTTGTGAAATTATGCTGAATGGATAAATCAATCTGAAGACAAGTGACATCTTTATAATATTGAGTCTTTGTATCCTTGAAAATGGTATTTGCTGTTTTTCATTTAGGTCTTGTTTTATCATTTGAGAATTTTGTAGTTTTATTTCTTCCTTTTCAATTTGTATGTTTTATACACCTTTTTCTTGCAGTTTTATAATAGCTAGGACCTTAAAAATAGTGTTGAACAGGAGAGGTGGAAGTGAATTTCCTTACCTTGTACCTAATCTTAGGTGGAAAGCAAATTCACTATTTCATCATTAAGTATGACATTAATTGTAGGGTTTTCACAGATGTCATTTATGAAATTGAAGAAGTTTCTTCTCATTTTCTCATTCCTAGTTTGCTGAGACTTTTATTAACCACAAATGGATGCTGAATTTCATCAAATGCTTTTTATGTTTCTGTTGAGATCACCATATGGCTTATTTAGCCTACTGATACAGTAAGCTACATTAAATAATTTCAGATATTACACCAGTACTGCATTTCCAGGATAAACTACACTTGGTCATAATACAGTACCCTTTGTATTGCTTGATTCAATTTGTAAATATTTTGTAAAGGAATTTTTTGTATCTATGTTCATGAGGAATATTGGTCTGTAGTTTTCTTATAGTGTCTTTATCTGATTTTAATAGATTATTATATTGGTGTCATAAAATAAGTTGGGAGGTATTCCAACACCTTTGGTTTTCTGGAAAAGTTTACATACAATTAGTATTATTTATTCCATACATGTTTGGTAGAATTCACCAGTAAAACCATCTGGATCCACAGTATTCTTTGTAGTATTCTTTGTGGAAACATTCCAAATTATGAATTCAATTATTTTCATAAATGCAGAAGTATTCAGATTATCTATTTCTAGAGTGAACATAGTTTGGTTCTTTAAAGGAATTTGTTCATTTAATGAGAACACATTGACACAGGGAGGGGAAAATCACATATCAGGACCTGTTGCGGGGCGGGGGCTAAGGGAGGGAAAGCATTAGGAGAAATACCTAATGCAGGTGACGGGTTGATGGGTGCAGCAAACTACTACGGCATGTGTATAATAACTATGTAACAAAACTGCACATTCTGCACAGGTACCCCAGAACTTAAAGTATAATAATTTTAAAAAAAATTTCAAGGAATTTGTTCATTTATTCTAAATTGTCAATTAACAGAAGTAAATATTTTCATAATATTCGCTTATATTCCCTTTAATGCCTAAGAATTTATAGTGATTTCTTCTCTTTCATTCCTGACAGTGTAATTTGTATGTTCTCTCTTTTTTTATTGTCATTTTAGCTAAAGGTTTATCAGTTTTATTAATCTTTTCAAAGAATCAGCTTTTGATTTCATTGATTTCTCCATTTTTTTAATTTCTCCCCTTACCTTTACTTTTTTCATTTTCTGCTCCCTTGCCTTTCATTTTCTATGTTCTTAAGGTAGAAACTTAGATCATTGATTGTGAAAACTTTGTTTTTCAAGTATAAGCATTTCATAATGCTAAACATATTTCTCTAAACACTGCATTGGCAGCATGCCATAAAGTTTTAAATGTAGTCTTTTTATTTTTGTGCAATTCAATGTATTTCCTCTTTGACCCACAAGCTATTTAGGAGTTTTTCAAATTCTTAATATTTGGGAATATTACAATTTTTTTTTTCTGTTACTGATTTCTAGTTTAATTCCATTACTGTCAGAGAACACATTAAATTCTTTTAAATTTGTTAATGATATTTTTATAGGCAAGAATATGGTCTATCATGATAAATACTTCATTTGCACTTGAAAGCATGTATTCTTCTGTTGTCAGATGGAATGTTCTATAAATGTCTATTAGGTCTGGCTGACCGATGTTCATGCCTTTCTATATCCCTACTGATTCTCAGTCTACATGTTCCACCAGTTATTGATAAAACATGTAGACATTAAGGATTGCTGAAATCTCAGCTTCAATGTTAGATTTGTCTATTTAACCTTTCTGTTCTATCAGTTTTTGCTTTGTGCAAGTTCTGCTGCATTTATATACATTGAGAATTGTTTACCTTTTTGTGAATTGACCCTTTGATCAATATGTAATGTCCTCCCTTATCTCTACTAAACTCCTTCTTTCTCATGTTAATGTAGTTACTTCAACTTTCTTTTGATTAGTCTTTGCAAAATATACCTTTTCCCATCCTTCTACTTCTAAGCTACCTGAATCTTCATATTTAAAGTGGACTTTTATAGACTGTATAGAGTAGTTGGGTCTTGCTTTTCTATCCAATATGATTTCTATATTTTAATTGATATATTTAGACCAGATACCAGCAAACATTTTCTGTAAGGGGCCAGACAGTAAATAATTTAGGCTTTCTGAATCATATATTATTATTATTATTATTAGGACTATTATTCTTTTGAAACAGGGCATCACACTGTCTCCCAGGCTGAAGTACAATGGTGTGATCACGGCTCACTGCAGCCCTTGCCTCCCAGTCTCAAGTGATCCTACCACCTCACCTCTCAAGTAGCTGGGAACACAGGCACATGCCACTGCACCCGGATAATTTCTGTATGTTTTTGTAGAAAAGGGGTTTTGTCATGTGGCCCTGGCTGGTCTCGAACTCCTGAGCTCTGACGATCCACCCACCTCGGCCTGCCAAAGTGCTGGGATTACAGGCGTGAGCCACTGCGTCCGGCCTCTGGCTCATATATTCTTTGAAGTAACTACTGAATTCTGCTTTTGTAGTGAAAAAGCAGTACTAGGAAAGATAGAAACAGGTAAGTGTGGCTCTATTCCTAGAAAACTACTTATGGACATTTAATTTTGATATTCACATAATTTTCAGGTGTCATAAATTACAGTTTTTGTTTACATTTTTCTTATGATTAAAAGACATAAAAAGCATTTTTAGATAGTAGGTCATACAAAAACAGGTCGTAGGCCATAGTTTGCTGACTTGTGTCTATACCTCTGGCTCAAAAACCTTTAGTGGCTTTCTATAGCTCTTGTGAGAAAATCCAAACTCCTTAAATGATTTTGTCTATTTCCCAACTCTTCCTGCCTTGCACTCTGTTCCAGTTGTCACAAAATATTGCAAAGTCCCCTTATATTCCAGACCATTTGCCAACTTCTGCAGTTTTATTCATTCTTTTACTTCTTCTTAGACTGTCCTTTCTCACCCTTCTCTTTATGACATATTCCTGCATATTGCTTAAGATTCTGTTTCAGTATTTTCTATGCTGTAAAATCTTCCTTGCCCACTTCTTCCTGTAAACTGCCCCAGCGTACCAAGTACATTATTTTAAGATAATGCTATCATACTGTCTCTCCTACTGTTGTGCTTGGTACATAAAAGGCAATCACGAATGAGTAAATAAATGAATGAATACTTTAAAATCTAAGAAAATTGAATGTGTGCAAATGTTTGTAATACAAGAACTAAGTCAAATTCCAACATATAGTTATACATGTATAATCATCAAAATGCATTTAGCCAAATTAATTTTAGAAAAGTTTTTAAATTCCCATAAAAACGAAACCACTGTCTTAATTATAAAACATTCCTTAGATTTTAATATTAAACTGTAATGTAACAAACTCTCAGAAGATGGTGCTAGTTCAATATGACAATAAGCCAATAAATAAATAATAAGACAACTGTTCAAGAAAATGTCTTCTCTAAAAAAAAAATGGATCTTCTTGGCCGGGTGCAGTACCTCACGTCTGTAATCCCAGCACTTTGGGAGGCCGAGGCGGGAGGATCACCTGAGATCAGGAGTTTGAGATCAACCTGACCAACATGGAGAAACTCCATCTCTACTAAAAATACACAATTAGCCAGGCGGTGTGGTACATGCCTGTAATCCCAGTTATTTGGGAGGCTGAGGCAGGAGAATCACTTGAACCTGGGAGGCAGAGGTTGCTGTGAGCCGAGACCACGCCATTCCACTCCAGCATGGGCAACAAGAGTGAAACTCTATCTCAGAAAATAAATACAGCACAGCACAAGACAATAAAAAAAATGGATCTACTTAAGGAAAAGTTACAAGTAAAGATGATCCTAATAGAAAACCAGCTTTGAAAGAGGAACAATCCATTCTTCAATCTAAAATTAAATACAAAATTTAATCAATTTTCAGAAATTCTTATCAAAATATAGAATAATGATCAGTAAACTACATTGAATAAAAAGGAAAAAAATCCTGAAGAAAGAAGGAGCTTAATTTCAAACCTAGAAATATTCTAGGCTTCAAACATCTCCATTGCAAAGAATTCAGTTCACTGTCTCAATATATTAGCATATCAAATTATAATTTATGGATATATAAATGGCAGTGGTAGGGAGAAAGCTAGAATATGGAAGGAAACAAAATTATACCAATTAACTTTGATGTCCATTTCTAAACCAAATAATACTTTTTTTACAGAAACTTAAAAATGGGCAAATTCAGTTAATACGTTTTAAAAATACTAACCAGCTTTTTTGTTGGTTTTCAGATACTCACCATTTTGCTTTGTTTTTAAGAAAGAACTGTCACTCTGTACCTTTTTTTTTTTTTTCTTTTTGTTCGGTTATTCCCAAATTACAGAAAATTCTAAAATAGAATTTAATAATCACTCCTAAAGATTTTTAAGCCCCACATTCAGATATTTATTTTTAAAAGATCCAACATTTTTGTGTAGAATATCTCTGTTTCCTAATGAGAATTGAAACTCATACTTGAGAAGTAAATGGTTTGTGCTGGAAGATCAACTGAAAATTTTCTAAATTGGGAGGAGAAAAACACAGCCAAAATCCCAATCTAAGAATATCTGATTTAAAACTAGCAGTCTTTCTTTCTTTTACTGGGGTATATTACTAAATGATACACTTTAACTTTGAAACACATATAGCACACATTGTGCTTATTTAAAATTAAACCCCAGAAGTATATCTCATGGGTGCAATATGTTCTATGAAGCTGAAACAATAAACATACGAGTTTGTACTGAAAAGCAGTAAAAGAAAGCTGTCAGCCTATGAGAAATATATAGTAAATTAAAGAAAGTAAAGATAATACACTTGAAAACTACAGTTCTTTGGATAGGTAACTGTTCTTATGTTAATGAATCATCTGGTCCTAACTGAAACTCATAACATACACACCTTTCACTGACTACTACAAGATAAAAACT
Source organism: Colobus angolensis palliatus (assembly GCF_000951035.1). NCBI lineage: Eukaryota > Metazoa > Chordata > Mammalia > Primates > Cercopithecidae > Colobus > Colobus angolensis. Next base: position 1,987,616 of record NW_012115844.1, on the reverse strand, counting down.
TTAAATCAGGTAACTTCACAAGCATCCTTCCCAGTATTTGTCAGAAATACAACCAACATTTATGGATGACATTCATAAATTTCTTAATAAATATTATAATCATGGGAGAGCAATAGAAGAGGAACTATTGAACTCTGATTTCCATTTTTTAGAATATTCACTATTTGAAGAACAGAGGAAGACTATACTGTGAGAATTCAGAACAAATAAACATTACAGCTTTTCAGGTTAATGCACTAACAAGAGTTTTCTATTCCTCAGCAGCCAATTCTCTCACTTTCTTGGTTTACTGAGATCTATTATTCATTTAAGTTTGCCTTCTGATTCATTTTCACCTTTATAATATATTATAAAAGTTATTTTTTAAATTCAAAAATAATTACAAATAGAAAAATGAGAAAACTATGGGAAATCCAATCGATGGAAATTCTAGGTAGCTCTACAAAACACAGCCTTTTTTTATTATTATTATACTTTAAGTTTTGGGATACACATGCAGAACATGCAGGTTACACAGGTACACATGTGCCACGGTGGTTTGCTGCACCCGTCAACTCATCATCTACATTAGGTATTTCTCCTAATGCTATCCCTTTCCTAGCCCACCACCTCACTACAGGCCCTGGTGTGTGATGTTCCCTGCCCTGTGTCCATGTGTTCTTATTGTTCAACTCCCACTTATGAGTGAGAACATATGATGTTTGGTTTACTGTCACTGTGTTAGTTTGCTGAGAATGATGGTTTCCAGCTTCATCCATGTCCCTGCAAAGGACATGAGCTCATTCTTTTTCATGGCTGCATAGTATTCCATGGTGTATATATGACACATTTTCTTTGTCCAGTCTATCACTGATAGGCATTTGCATTGGTTCCAAGTCTTTACTATTGTGAATAGTGCTGCAATAAACAAATGTGTGCATGTGTCTTCATAGTAGAATGATTTATAATCCTTTGGATATATATCCAGTAATGGGATTGCTGGGTCAAATGGTATTTCTGGTTTTAGACCATTAAGAAATCGCCACACTGTCTTCCACAATGGTTCCACAATTAGTTCGACAATGGTGGAACTAATTTACACCCCCACAAACAATGTAAAAGCATTCCTATTTTTCCATATCCTCTCTGGCATCTGTTGTTTCCTGACTTTTTAATGATGACCATTCTAACTGGCGTGAGATGGTATCTCATTGTGGTTTTGATATGCATTTCTCTAATGACCAGTGATGATGAGCTTTTTTTCATATATTTGTTGGTCGCATAAATGTCTTCTTTTGAGAAGTGTCTGTTTATATCCTTTTCCCACTTTTTGATGGGGTTGTTTTTTTCTTGTAAATTTGGTTAAGTTCCTTGTAGATTCTGGATATTAGCCCTTTGTCAAATGGATAGATTTGCAAAAATTTTCTCCCATTCTATAAGTTGCCTGTTCACTCTGATGATAGTTTCTTTTGCTGTGCAGAAGCTCTTTAATTAGATCACATTTGTCAGTTTTGGCTTTTGTTGCCATTGCTTTTGGTGTTTTAGTCATGAAGTAATGAAATCTTTGCCCATGCCTATTTCCTGAATGAAATTGCCTAGGTTTTCTTCTAGGGTTTTTATGGTTTTAGGTCTTAGGTTTAAATCTTTAATCCATCGTGAGTTAATTTTTGTACAAGGTGTAAGGAAGGGGCCCAGTTTCAGTTTTCTGCATATGGCTAGCCAGTTTTCCCAATGCCATTTATTAAATAGAGAATCCTTTTCCCATTGCTTGTTTTTGACAGGTTTGTCAAAGATCAGATGGTTGTAGATGTGTGGGGTTGTTTCTGAGGCCTCTGTTCTGTTCCACTGGTCTATATATCTGTTTTGCTACCAGTACCATGCTGTTTTGATTACTGCATCCTTGTAGCAGGATTTGAAGTCAGGTAGCGTGATGCCTCCAGCTTTGTTCTGTTTGCTTAGGATTGTCTGGCCTATACGGGCTTTTTTTTAAGTTCCATATGAACTTTAAAGTAGTTTTTTCCAATTCTGTGAAGAAAGTAAATGGTAGCTTGATGGGGATAGCATTGAATCTATAAATCACTTTGGGCAGTATGGCCATTTTCACGATATTGATTCTTCCTATGAATGAGCATGGAATGCTTTTCCATTTGTTTGTGTCCTCTCTTATTCCCTTAAGCAGTGGTTTGTAGTTCTCCTTCAAGAGGTCCTTCACATTCTTTGTAAGTTGTATTCCTAGGCATTTTATTCTCTTTTTGAATGGGAGTTCAATTGTGAATGGGAGTTCACTCATGATTTGCCTCTCTGTTTGTCTATTATTGGCGTACAGGAATGCTTGTAATTTTTGCACATTGATTTTGTGCCCTGAGACTTTGCTGAAGTTGCTTCTGAGCTTAAGGAGATTTGGGGCTGAGATAATAGGGTTTTCTAAATATACAATCATGTCTTCTGCAAACAGAGACAATTTGACTTCTTCTCTTCCTATTTGAATACCGTTTATTTCTTTCCTTTGCCTGCTTGCCCTGGCCAGAACTTCCAATACTATGTTGAATAGTACTGATGAGAGAGGCATCCTTGTCTTGTGCCGGATTTCAAAGGGAATGCTTCCAGCTTTTTCCCATTCAGTTTGATACTGGCTTTGGGTTTGTCATAAATGGCTCTTATTATTTTGAGACACATTCCATCAATACCTTGTTTATTGAAAGTTTTTAGCATGAAGGGGTGCTGAATTTTATCAAAGGCCTTTTCTGCATCTATTGAGATAATCATGTGGTTTTTGTCATTGGTTCTGTTTATGTGATGGAATATATTTATTGATTTGTGTATATTGAACCACCACCCTTGCATCCCAGGGATGAAGTCAACTTGATTGTGGTGGATAAGCTCTTTAATGTGCTGCTGGATTTGCTTTGCCAGTATCTCACTGAGGATTTTCGCATTGATGTTCATCAGGGATATTGGTCTGAAATTTTCTTTTTTTGGTTGTGTCTCTGCCAGGTTTTGGTATCAGGATGATGTTGGCCTCATAAAATGGGAGGAGTCCCACTTTTTCTATTGTTTGGAATAGCAAAACAGAGCTTTTTAAAACTCTGCATAACAAGAAAAACAATGTGGGCTAAAATCCTTGAGGGAAAAAAATTACATGTGCAAAAAAAATGAAAAAAATACAAGTATTGAGTGATTGGCTGTATGAGATACAAGTATGAGTGATTTTTTTTTCTTCGCAAGTTTCTGAATTTTCTAAATTTTCTAAATTGACTATATACTGATCATTCTCTATTTTAAAATCCTAAAAAAGATATTATGAAATAATTGAAGAATAATTCCCACTCCATCAATGTTTTAGAACACATTACACAAATGATATATTTTGAATAATTTGCCATGCTAACATTTCAATCACATAAATATATGTTGATAAGTTTATTAAAAAGCATATCAATGATATCTTGCATGCTAAGAAGTTATGAAGTTATTCCACAAATATTTAATAGTAATTCTAATTAAAATTTAATAATTTTGGACCTGTCCATTTGCTTTATTATACTGCCTTTTAGACAAAAGCACATCAGAGGAAAATAAAGCATTATAATAAAATCTCATGTGGGGTCAAAAGTGACATTAAATAACCAGTATGGCTACAAACAATTCTGCCTATTTCCAACAAATCCAAGTCACCCTCAAAAAGCAAAATACATTATCTCTGATAGTAAATAATCATGAAAAAACAAGACACTGAAATCAATTCCAGCAAAGAATCACTTGTCACCGAAACAGGTGCTCCAACTTTACACTTAGCAAAAAGATGTCTTAGGCAGTACATTACAATTGATTACATCATAATACATTATATGTCTATAGCATAATGTAAAAATATGTCTGAATGTTGGTTGTTAACAAGAACTAGCAACAGAACTCACATCTGGATCTCACCAACTCTAATGCTGATACCAAGGGTGACCTATGGGGGAAGCTTGCACCAATCACTGGAGAGCTGTACAAGCAGTGCAAGTACTCAGAGAAGCTGATGGGAGAGATCTAGCAGGAGCTGGAGGAACTGGAGGAACTGCTGGTCCACACAATTTCTCACACCTACAAGGTCAGCTAGCAAATCAGTTATGAGTGAGAGTTACTACCATACCTGCTACTTAGGGCTGACCCACAAAGGGTCAAAAAGTATGCCTAATACTTCACTTCCTCCTTATAAATCATGCAAAATGTCTCTTGTGGCCAATGCTAACCAGAACAATACAGATGAAGAAATTTTGGAAACATATTTCCACTTTAGTTAAATTAACCAAATACAATGCCACCACAGAAAGAAACAGGTCCCTGCCTGCTATAATTTGGCTTTGTGTCCCACACAAATCTCATGCTGAATTGTGATCCTGAGTGCTGGAGGTGGGGCCTAGTAGGAGGTGACTGGATCATGGGAGTGGTTTCTAATAGTTTAGCACCATCCCCCTAGTGCTGTCTCATGATGGAATTCTCATGAGATCTGCTTGTTTTAAAAGTGTGTAGCACCTCTCCCTACCTCCACTGCCATGTGAAGACATGCTTGCTTCCCCTTTGCTTTCCACCATGATTGTTTAAGTTTCCTCAGACCTCCCCAGCCATGCTTCCTGTACAGCCTATGGGACTTTGAATCAATTAAACCTCTTTTCTTCATAAATTACCCAGTCTCAGGTAGCTCTTTATAGCAGTATAAGAACGGACTAATACAGTATCCCCATGAAACAATAAGCTGATAAAAAGGTATAAAGGAAGAACAGATGGACAGAGCAGTAAAATCCCCTAAATCAGTCCAAGGAAATTCCTTCCTGACTCCTACAATGGATAAGGGTCTTAGTTTGCCAATCTACAACTACCTGCCTACATAATCATTAGAAGCCTGATTGCCGGTATGTTACCAATACTCTATATTCAGCGAGAAATATATTGCAAACCCCACAAGTTAGCATTCAGGAAAAAACTTCTAAGATAAGAATTTACAAAGTTTGCTTTCAAGATAAAAACTAGAAATAAATAAATAAATAAATAAATAAATAAAATTCAACAGGGACCTTGGTAATAAATTTTAAAACCCTTATCAGCTCCCATCAGACCTTAAAGAATAAAAAATACCAACGTGAGGCCACAGAGCTGTTAACCCTCAAGCAAACAGTCAATAAAGAAAATAAAGAACAATGCAAAAGAAAAAACAGAAAAACAAAACTGTGTGTGTGGTAGCGTTACAATCAACATTGTAAAAATAATGCAAGAACAGGCTAAGGTAAGGAAAAGAAGGTTCTATCTTCATATTTAAATAGGAATGAGTAAAGTCTTTAGAACTTAAAGGTCTCTGTATTGTTCTGGTTAATTTAGAGCCATAAAGAAGGTCTGTGGAAGCTCAAATGCCTGTCTAATAGAAAAAAAAAAAAAAAAACAGAAAGGGAGAAATAATAAAACAAATGCACCTAAATTCTCCTGAGCTGATATAAAGACACAGGTTTTAAAGACTGATAAGAGCCATCCAGGTACTACAGGCATTAAGTTAAAAAAGATCTAAACAACATGATAAATTTCCCAATACTCCAAAGAAACAGAGAAAAAAATCCTACAAACTCAATGAGAGGGAAAAATACAGAAGAATCAAGACTAGTATCAGATTTTTTTTTCATTTTCAATATTAAATATCAAAACACAACAGAATAATGACTATAGGTTATAAGGAGAAAAAGATTTTGAACAAAAGAAACAGCCCAAACTATTGTTCAAATGTTGGCAAAATAATAAATTTTCAGACAACAAAGATACAAGAAACATTAATTAATACAACTTTTGTGAATAAATAGCTGATGTACTCAGGCAAAACAAAAAGTTCATTGAATGCAAGCAAAGTTGATGAAAAAAGAAGTCACGGAAACCCAGTGATACATGATATGATATGATATATGATATGATAGATATGATATGAAGCATATTGTAAAACTAATGTAAACTTAATAACAATCTGACAAGACAAATCAAGATTAACAAAAATCTAAATATGAAGTAGAAGGTAAAAATCAAAAGTACAAGCATACTTGTGTTATTTTGGCTGAAGGCTATAGACACTGATTGTTTATGTTGCTAGGGAAATTCCAAATTACACGTTAAATGTAATAATTTAACACAAATGTTAAATGTTATTTAACTAAGAGTAATTTACTGTTAAAACATATTTTAAAAATAAAATCAGATTAATTATAATTAGAAAATAAAGAATATAATTTAAAAGAAAAATTTCCAAATCTCTAGGGGGAAAAATAAGTTTTTAAAATGTTAATTGAATATAAAAACAAGGCAGGAGAAAAAATAAAAATATATTAGACAAATAACAGACTGAAAAATAAGATCAAATATACCATGATCTAATTAATGAAATGATTCAATAACCCACTTAACAGGCAAAGACAAAAGACAAGGCTTTTATCTATATAAATTATGAGAGACAAAATGATTCTGAAATGTTTTTAGGGTTTTACCATGTCAGGGTCAGACAGTTTAGTTTTCCATTCAAAAGTCAAAAAAAAAAAAAGATAAATGAAAATTTCTCCTTTGCTGAACCTATGAAACATCTACAGTCCCTATACCACAATTTGTTGAAGAAGGGAATAAATTCAGTCAAGGTAAACAAAAAGGGTTTACACATGTAAAATCAAGAAAGCATGCCTATGGTTAAGAGCACAAAAGCTAACAGAGGAGAGCTATCCAGACTGCACAACACAGAAAACTGTCCTTCAGAACATCTAGAACTTCTGAGATCCAGGTGGCAGCAAGTTTCCCTAGATTACAACAGACCAAAGCATCATTGCTCAGATTGCTAGTAAGCAATCTGTTCATATATTCAGGAGAGCTGGGGGTGGGAGTAGAAGTGGGGATCTATACACTGCAAGCAACTATCTAATGTCAATCTGTGGCTGGGGGGAAAAATAATTAAAATATTTATTTTTACACAAACAACCCTGTGTCTTAAGAAAAATTATTCTTAGCCTAGAACATGGACTTGACCTCTCTATTCTAAGAGCCTCTTAAAAAACACTGGCAGAAAAGGAGAGAGAAGTAGGGAAGATCTGGGGAAGTAGGAGGAGGGTGAGTTGCTGCAGGAAAAAATTTACTTCACTAAAAAGTGAAGAATAATAATACAGGAATCAGCACAGACTTTATACAAAGGCACAACAAGAAAATAAAAAGAATAAGAAAAAAACTAAAGACAAACAAAGAGACTCACAGGAAATGAGCAGCCATAGAGCAAACGAAAGTTGTGACTAAATATTACTATATATTTTTAAAACTTAATTACACAACTACTTCTATAAAACAAGAAAGCAGAGATACAAAAACTCACAGAAGTTATGGTAAGATAATAGGAAGTGATGAAACCTGAGCAAATAGCTTAAAAAGATATCGAAGAAATCAAAGCTAAATTAGAAGCAGCAAAAAAAGACACTACTAAAAACATAAGGGACATGAAAGACAAGATTGAGAAATGCAACTACAGGGAAATAAAAATTTAAAAAGTATAAAAAGGAGAGAAAAATGATATGGAAGGCAAGCCAATATCTAATATTCACATAATTGTGTCCCAGAAAAAATAACAGAAGAGAAAAAAATAATTTCACAAAAAAATAGGATTTAAATCTATTTGTTTGAAAGGTATATTTTATCCATCAATACCTCCATCCCAAAAAACAGATGCAGAATAATCAATACATATCAATTTATCTTATCTTGAAATCTAAGAAAGAATCTTTGGGACATCCTGATAAAAAATTTAAGTCATTAATTATAATATTAAAAAATGAAACTTTCCTTAGACTTTTTGACACTCAATACTGAAAAACAGCATGGTGATACAGACTTCTCAAGAAAATAAAGTGTGGCAAACTAATTTGCTGTCCAGCCAGTATGTTATTTGAACTTAAAACCAAGAATATTTCTGTACATGCAGTAACTCAAGGAATAAAGATCCTAGCAGCCCTTCTTTGTAAAAAGAAGACTACTCTTTACTGTGCTCTTGTCACACTTTAATGGTACCTCCCAAAATTAATGAACCAGTAGAGAAAAAAGCATAAAGTTTTAAAAGAGAAAATGAATGTTTTAAAAATTATGCATGGTGAATAAAAACAAAAGATAGTAATAAAAAAGAAAACAAGAGATAGTTTTTTATAAATTAGGAATGGAAAAAAGGGGATATAATCCCAGATGAGGAAGGGATTTTTAAAGAGAGAGAATGCCAAGTATAACTTTATTCCAATAAACTTGTGCTAAAATGTTCAGACCCACAAAAATGACCACAGGCCACATTTGGCATAAGTCTATTCCAAAAGATAGAAGAACTATAGCTTGCCAGCTGGCCAGCATCTAGTCTTTCTCAGAGGGAAACTACAGATTACACAGCAGTCTAGGAGCTATTTTCTCCTCAAGTGACAGCACAAATATGAGCATATGAGACTGACATATGGGTATAGTGTTAGCTCAGAAGCCCCCTGTCCCACAAGAGCCAATTTCTCTTGTAACATTCCATAAGCAAAGATTCCAGAGCCCCTCCAAGGGACAAGCCATGCACAAGCCTCCACACTCAGAAAAGCCCAAAAGTTATGGTTTCTATCACTATTTATAGTTCATCTCTGGTCCCTCCCAGTCCAGCTGTTAGTTACTAATCAGGTTTCATTTTTATCATAAAAATGTTTTGCAATGTTATTGACACACACTACCTTATCAGGTTACCATGGGAACAGAGCTACATTGTTTAATTGAAGATCAGACACTTAAGCTGTAAGGGAAAGTCGTTTGGCCACGCACCCATAATTCAAAAATCTAGATCAAATCATCCATGAAAATATAAATAAGCAAAACTGACTGGGAATAAAAGAAGAAACATCAAATTCTAATATCAAAGAAGAACTATAACAGGTAGTAAAAGATCTAACTCTAAAAAAGGAACCAAAATCTTGATAATTTTACAAATAAGTTACACCTACCTTCCAAAAATATAGTTCCTATGTCATTTCAACCAACTACAGGAAACAGAAACATATGGGGTATTTCCCAATTCATTTATGAAGCTGACATAATCTTGGTACTAAAACCAGACAAGGCTGGTACAAACTTCAGGCCAATCTCATTTAAAAGCAAGGTTTGTACATAAAACATTAAATTGAATCTAGCAGTATATAAAAGAGAATATGCTGTGACCAAAAAGAAGTTTAATTTAGGAATTACAAGGCTGGTTTAAAATTAAATCTTTCTATGTAATCCATTATGAATAAGCAAAATGAGGAAAACATCATATATGCCTTAATTAAATAAAATTTAACTCATGTTCTTAATATGAAACTAAATAGCACAGGATGAAAACCAACTTCCTTAATTTGATAAAGAATATCAATTAGAGGCCAAAAACAAAATTCCTACTTCAAGATAAAATACCAACTAAAGTTAATTCTTATAAAGTCAGTATTAAAGATGCTTGGTATCATGGTAGTTATTCAAAACTGTTCAAGAATTTTAGACAATTCAGTAAGATAAAAATAAGAGGTAAGCTATAGGTAAGGAAGAAGAATCATCATTAATTGCAGATATAATCATATCATCAACAGAGACTACCAGAGACTGACTTTTTTAAAAATGCCAACTCAGTTCACAATCACATTGCTGAAAAATATGTAGGTAGTATGTTTAACAACACAGCCAAGTTTAAAAGACAAATTCTAAGAGAACAGAAATACAGAGAAAAATTAAAGTCGGAACAATATAATGTATGATTCTATTTATATGAAATTCTAGAACAGGCAAAACCAATCCATGGAGTAAATAATTAAGAATGGGGGTGGGGATAAAGATTGAATACAAACTTTCTGAAGTAATGGCAATATTCTGTATCTTGATAAGGACTTAGATTACATAAGTATATGATCTGTCAAAACTCATTAAATGTACACAAACAAAGATTCCATTCCAAGATGGCCAAACAGAAACAGCTCCGGTCTGTAGCTCCCAGCGTGATTGATGCAGAAGACAGTGATTTCTGCATTTCCAACTGAGGTACATGGTTCATCTCACTGGGACTGGTTGGACAACAGATGCAGCCCACAGATAGCGAGCTGAAGCAGGGGCGGGGCGTCGCCTCACCCAGGAAATGCAAGGTGTCAGGAGATTTCCCTCTCCTAGCCAACAAAGCCATGACAGACTGTACCTGGAAAATCGGGACATTCCCACCAAAACATGCACTTTTCCAATGGTCTTAGCAAACGGCACACCAGGAGATTACATCCTGCGCCTGGCTCGGTGGGTCCCATGCCTACGGAGCCTTGCTCACTACTAGTGCAGCAGTCTGAGATCGACCTGCAAGGCAGCCACCTGGCAAGGGGAGGGGCATCCACCATTGCTGAGGCTTGAGTTGGTAAACAAAGCAGCCAGGAAGCTCGAACTGGGTGAAGCCCACCACAGCTCTGCAAGGCCTTCTGCCTCTGTAAACCCCACCATTGGGGGCAGGGCATAGCTGAACAAAAGGCAGTAGAAACTTTTGCACACTTAAACGTCCGTCTGACAGCTCTGAAGAGAGCAGTGGCCCTCCCAGCACAGTGTTTGAGCTCTGAAAATGGACAGACTGCATCCTCAAGTGGGTCCCTGACACCTGTGTAGCCTAACTGGGAGACACCTCCCAGTAGGTGCCAAATGACACCTCGTACAGGTGTCCCTCTGGGACAAAGCTTACAGAGGAAGGATCAGGCAACAATATTTGCTGTTCTGCAGCCTATGCTGGTGATACCCAAGCAAAAAGGATCTGGAGTGGACCTCTAGCAAACTCCAACAGACCTGCAGCTGAGGGACCTGACTCTTAGAAGGAAAACTAACAAACAGAAAGGAATAGCATCAACATCAACAAAAAGGACATCCACGCCAAAACCCCATCTGTGGGTCATGAGCATCAAAGGCCAAAGGTAGATAAAACCACAAAGACGGGGAGAAACCAGAGGAGAAAAGCTGAAAATTCTAAAGACTAGAGCACCTCTTATCCTCCAAAGGATTGCAGCTCCTCGCCAGCAACGGAACAAAGCTCAACAAAGAATGACTTTGACGAGCTGACAGAAGCAGGCTTCAGAAGGTCAGTAATAACAAACTTCTCTGAACTTAAGGAGGATGTTCGAACCTCTCGCAAGGAAGCTAAACACCTTGAAAAAAGATTAGATGAATGGCTAACTAGAATAAACAGTGTAGAGAAGACCGTAAATGACCTGATGGAGCTGAAAACCAGGGCACGAGAACTACGTGAGGCATGAATAAGCTTCAATAGTCAACTTGATCAAGTGGAAGAAAGGGTATCAGTGATTGAAGATCAAATTAATGAAATAAAGAGAGAGGAGAAATTTAGAGAAAAAAGAGTAAAAACAAATGAACAAAGCACCAAGAAATATGGGACTATGTGAAAAGACCAAATCTACGTCTGATTGGTGTACCTGAAAATGATGGGGAGAATGGAACCAAGTTGGAAAACACTCTGCAGGATATTATCCAGGAGAACTTCCCCAACCCAGCAAGGAAGGCCAACATCCAAATTCAGGAAATACAGAGAACACCACAAAGACACTTCTTGAGAAGAGCAACCCTAAGACACATAATTGTCAGATTCACCAAGGCTGAGATGAAGGAAAAAATGTTAAGGGCAGCCAGAGAGAAAGGTAGGGTTACCCACAAAGGGAAGCCCAACAGACTAACAGCAGATCTCTCAGCAAAAACTCTACAAGCCAGAAGAGACAAGGGGACAATATTAAACATTCTTAAAGACAGAATTTTCAACCCAGAATTTCATATCCAGCCAAACTAAGCTTCATACGTGAAGGAGAAATAAAGTCCTTTACAGACAAGCAAATGCTGAGAGATTTTGTCACCACCAGGCCTGCCTTACAAGAGCTCCTGAAAGAAGCACTAAACATGGAAAGGAACAACTGGTACCAGCCACTGAAAAAACATGCCAAATTGTAAAGATCATCAATGCTAGGAAGAAACTGCATCAACAAATGGGCAAAATAACCAGCTAACATCATAATGACAGGATCAAATTCACATATAACAATATCAACCTTAAATGAAAATGGGATAAATGCCCCAATCAAAAGACACAGACTGGCAAATTGGATAGAGTCAAGACCCATCAGTGTGCGGTACTCAGGAGACCCATCTCACGTGCAGAGACACAGATAGGCTCAAAATAAAGGGATAGAGGAAGATCTACCAAGCAAATGAAAGTAAAAAAAAGCCAAAATGTAAATCAACTAATGAGCAAAATAACCAGTTAATATCATAATGGCAGGATCAAATCCAAACATAACAATATTAACCTTAAATGTTAATGGACTAAATGCTCCAATTAAAAGACACAGACTGGCAAATTGGATAGAGTCAAGACCCATCAGTGCGCTGTATTCAGGAGACCCATCTCATGTGCAGAGACACACATAGGCTCAAAATAAAGGGATGGAGGAAGATCTACAAAGCAAATGGAAAGCAAA
>NW_012115844.1:1974107-1974424 GCF_000951035.1 Colobus angolensis palliatus | reverse complement strand
AATAGACATCTACAGAACTCTCCACCCCAAATCAACAGAATATACATTCTTCTCAGCACCATATCGCACTTATTCCAAAACTTACCACATAGTTGGAAGTAAAGCACTCCTCAGCAAATGTACAAGAACAGAAATCACAACAAACTGTCTCTCACACCACAATGCAATCAAATTAGAACTCAGGATTAAGAAATGCACTAAAAACCACACAACTACATGAAAACTGAACAATCTGCTCCTAAATGACTACTGGGTAAATAATGAAATGAAGGCAGAAATAAGATGTTCTTTGAAACCAATGAGAACAAAGATGCAAC
>NW_012115844.1:1973435-1974057 GCF_000951035.1 Colobus angolensis palliatus | reverse complement strand
TGAACAATCTGCTCCTAAATGACTACTGGGTAAATAATGAAATGAAGGCAGAAATAAGATGTTCTTTGAAACCAATGAGAACAAAGATGCAACATACCAGAATCTCTGGGACACATTTAAACCAGTGTGTAGAGGGAAATTTATAGCACTAAATGCCCACAAGAGAAAGCAGAAAAGATCTAAAATCAGTACCTAACATCACAATTAAAAGAATGAGAGAAGCAAGAGCAAACAAATTCAAAAGCAAGCAGAAGGCAAGAAATAACTAAGATGAAAGCAGAACTGAAGGAGATGGAGACACAAAAAACCCTTCAAAAAAATCAATGAACCCAGGAGCTGGTTTTTTCAAAAGATCCACAAAATTGATAAACCGCTAGCAAGACTAACAAAAAAGAAAAGAGAGAAGAGTCAAACAGATGCAATAAAAAACGATAAAGGGGATATCACCACCAATCCCACAGAAATGCAAATTACCATCAGAGAATACTATAAACAACTCTACGCAAATAAACTAGAAAATCTACAAGAAATGGATAAACTCCTGGAAATATACACCCTCCCAAGACTAAACCAGGAAGAAGTTGAATCTCTGCATAGACCAATAACAGGCTCTGAAACTGAG
>NW_012115844.1:1971974-1973385 GCF_000951035.1 Colobus angolensis palliatus | reverse complement strand
TCCTGGAAATATACACCCTCCCAAGACTAAACCAGGAAGAAGTTGAATCTCTGCATAGACCAATAACAGGCTCTGAAACTGAGGCAATAATTAATAGCCTACCAACCAAAAAAAGTCCAGGATCAGTTGGATTCACAGCCAAATTCTACCAGAGGTACAAAGAGGAGCTGATACCAACCCTTCTGAAAATATTCCAATCAACAGAAAAAGAGGGAATGCTCCTTAACTCATTTTATGAGGCCAGTATCAACCCGATACCAAAGCCTGGCAGAGACACACACACACAAAAGAGAATTTTAGACCAATACCCTCATGAACATCCATGTGAAAATCCTCAATAAAATACTGGCAAATCAAATCCAACAGCACATCAAAAAGCTTATCTACCAAGATCAAGTCCGCTTCATCCCTGGGATGCAAGGCTGGTTCAACAAATGCAAATCAATAAACATAATCCATCACATAAACAGAACCAATAACAAAAACCACATGATTATCTCAATAAATGCAGAAAAGCCTTCGACAAAATTCAACAGCCCTTCATGTCAAAAACTCTCAAGAAACCAGGTATTGATGGAACATATCTCAAAATAATAAGAACTATTTACGACAAACCCACAGCCAACATCATATTGAATGGGCAAAAACTGGAAGCATTCCCTTTGAAAAATTCCACAAGACAGGAATGCCCTCTCTCACCACTCCTATTCAACATAGTGTTGGAAGTTCTGACCAGGGCAATCAGGCAAGAGAAAGAAATAAAGGGTATTCAGTTAGGAAAAGAGGAAGTCTAATTGTCCCTGTTTGCAGATGACATGATTGTATGTTTAGAAAACCCCATTATCTCAGCCCAAAATATACTTAAGCTGATAAGCAACTTCAGCAAAGTCTCAGGATGCAAAATCAATGTGCAAAAATCACAAGCATTCCTATACACCAATAACAGACAAATAGAGTGCCAAATCATGAGTGAACTCCCATTCACAATTGATACAAAGAGAATAAAATGCCTAGGAATCCAATTTACAAGGCATGTGAAGGACCTCTTCAAGGAGAACTAAAACCACTGCTCAACGAAACAAAAGAGAACACAAATGGAAGAACATTCCATGCTCATGGATAGGAAGAATCAGTATCATGAAAATGGCCACACTGCCCAAGATAATTTACAGATTCAATGCCATCCCCATTAAGCTACCAATGACTTTCTTCACAGAATTGGAAAACACTACCTTAAAGTTCATATGGAACCAAAAAAGAGCCCGCATTGCCAAGACAATCCTAAGCCAAAAGAACAAAGCTGGAGGCATCAAATATAGTTTGACTTCAAACTATACTACAAGGCTACAGTAACCAAAACAGCATGGTACTGGTACCAAAACAGATATATAGACCAATGGAACAGAACAGA
>NW_012115844.1:1934171-1970567 GCF_000951035.1 Colobus angolensis palliatus | reverse complement strand
AGCTGGAAACCATCATTCTCAGCAAACTATCATAAGGACAGAAAACCAAACACTGCACGTTCTCACTCATAGGTGGGAACTGAACAATGAGAACACTTAGACACAGGGCAGGGAACATTACACACGGGGGCCTGTCATGGGATGGGGGCAGGGGGAGGGATAACATTAGGAGAAATACCTAATGTAAATTACGAGTTAATGGGTTCAGCAAACCAACATGGCACATGTATACCTATGTAACAAACCTGCACGTTGTGCACATGTACCCTAGGACTTAAAATATAATTTTTAAAAATGAAAAACAAAATGCCTATCAAAAAAAGTACACAAAATTTATTTCATTTCAACATAAATTTTACCTCAAAATAAATTAAACTCTAAGTAATGATACATTCGAGGAAGTATTTAAAGTATAGTGTCTGCAACTTATTTTGAAATGCATCAAAGAGAGAGTGAACCACTAGACTGATAGAAGGATGTTTAGATGGATACATATAAGAAAAATCAAACAAAGCAGGCTTGTAATTGTAGACTGTAGGTCAGGGGCAGCAAACTGTAGTCTGTGGGCCAAATCTGTCACTTTTTGTTATGGCCCATGAGCTAAGAACAGTTTTAACCTTTAAAAAGGGTGAGAGGCCAGGTGCAATGGCTCACGCCTATAATTCCAGCACTTTGGGAGGTCAAAGTGGGTGGATCGCCTGAGATGATGAGTTCAAGACCAGCCTTACCAACAGAGTGAAACTCCATCTCTACTAAAAATACAAAAAATTAGCTGGGCGTGGTGGCGGGTGCCTGTAATCCCAGCTACTCAGGAGGCTGAGGCAGCAGAATCACTTGAACCCAGGAGGGAGAGGTTGCAGTGAGCTGAGATCATGCCATTTCACTCCAGCCTGGGAAACAACAGTGAAACTCCATCTTGGGGAAAAAAAAAAAGGTGAGAATAAGTTAAAACAATAATTCATGATGTGAAATACAAAATTCAAATGTCAGTGTCGATAAATAAAGTTTTGTTGGAACACAGTCATACTCATTCATTTAGGTATTGTTCATAGTTGCTTCTACACTACAATGGGACAGCTGATTAATTCCAACAGGCACTGTAGGGCCCTTGAAGCCTAAAATATCTGTTATCTGGCCCTTTTCAGATAAAGTTTGCCTACCCCTGCTCTAGATAGTGAGAATACAAGTAAGTGTTCACTGTAAAAGTCTTCCAACATTTTTGTATGTTTGATATTTTTTAATAGGATACTGAAAAATATCAAAGCAATAATTATAAGCTGAGTCTACAGTGGATCACTGGGGAGGGAAGGGGAGTTCTATCAGTTCTAAGTGCTGCAACCAGCTTTTTGAAAACCTATTTGGACAAAGTCATAAGCTTGGAGGTACAAAAGGTTAAAAAAAAAAAAACTGTATCAAGACTAGTAAAAAGGAAGGTATAACAAATGCTCTGTCCATTAAAAATGGGCTAAAAACATTCTATTCATCGGCCAATAAAAATGTCAAGGAAGCTTACTATTATGTAAAGTGTTGGATGAGAAAACGAAAAGGTTTTTAACTATCTATGAGAAATCAAGTATCAATCCTTTCCTCATTTTCAGTTGAATATTGCATTTCGTAAAGCTACCATAAGAAAGTACTACAAACTGAGTGGCTTAAAACAACAGAAATTTATTTTCTCATACTTCAAATCAAGATGTTGACAGGGCCAAGTGCCGTCTGAAGGCTCTATGGAAGAATTTTTCCTTGCCTCTTCCTAGTTATTTGCGGTTACCCACAAACTTTGGCATTCCTTGGCTTGTAGCTGCATCACTCCAATCTCTGCCTACATCTTCACATAACTTTCTTCCTGTGTGTCTGGATCTCAGTCAAAATTTCTCTCATACATCATTGGATTCAGGGTCCACCCTAATCAAATATTACCTCATCTTAACTTGATTACATCTGCAGAGACCCTAATTCTAAATAAGATCACACCCACAGGTACTAGTGGCTAGGACTTCAACATCTCTTTTGGAAGGAGACAATTCAACCCACACAAAAAGACTAGGCTTCCTATTTTACTGAGAACCTAGAGTCAAGAGACCTTCCAAATGTCACCAGATCTATACACCAAACACAGTACACAGGCAACTGTCTATACTTCTGTTATGAACCAGTAAGTGATCCATGTTCCTAAAGTTAAACCCTCTTTTTGTATACTAGACCCTACCTTCTTCTCACTTACTTGACATCGCTCCAGCAATTTTAACCTCTCTCTCCTACATCATCAATTTCTCTCTCTACTATTTCCTATCAGCATGCAAACATATTTCTCCTATCTTAAAATTGAAAGCAAAACAATTTAAAAACTTTTGACCCCCACCTCTGCTTCAATTTATCTGAATTCTTTAAAGCAAACTCCTCAGAAGAATCATCTACACTTACTGCTTCTAATCTGGCTTTTATTTTCACCACTTTACCAAAATTGCTCTTATACAGATAAGAAATGAGTTGTTGCTAACTCCGACAGTAAATTATTGATCTTCTTTTATGTACCTATCAGCAGTATTTGACATATTGATTCCTCCCTCCTTGGAATATTTTCTTCATCTCAATTCCAGAGTTTTACACTCTTGGTATCAAAGTTTTTTTGATGCCAACACTCCTGGTATCAAAACTAGACAAGAAACATTTTTTGATGTTTTAGAAGTGCACCAAATGTGGTACTTTTAAGAAATTATTTGATGTTACAATATGAATTTTATCAAGAAGATCGGCAAGCAGGCAACTGATTCTGGAATCAAAGAAGTTCCCTTAAACTAATACTAAAATTAAGGACTGAATTTCATGTAAAACTATTTCAACAAACACTATTTCCTAGAAGTCCTTCACAATAATTTAACACAATATTTCTGCTTCAGAAACCCCAACACTGGCATATTCAATCTCTAGCATCATGAAAAAGACTCAAGATTCTACATTAAAGTTGTGGCTAGGTGTGTGCATGCATGCACATACATATGTACACATGCAACTGAAAAGGAAAAATTCTTAGCGAATGACAAATTTGGTCCATATGCATTTCTTCGAGATCTTGAAGATACTGTCATTATAGGGGGATTAATTTAACCTCTGGTAAAGTTCTTGGCTTTTCTAAGCCCTGGTAGTCTTGTTTCGTTTTGCTTTAGTTGTACTGTTGCTTTAGCTGCTTATATTTGCTTTAGTTGTATTGTTTGTTTGTTTTGGTTTGGTTGTAACACATGTATACAAAGTTCTGTGGCAACAAAAATATGACAGTACAGCAATCACAGTTTGGAACTGCATCAATTCTAAACAATATACATGTGATTGTTCTCACAGGATTAGCACTATGAGATTGTTCTCACAGGATTGCACTTCCTGCAACCATTCCTGCTCCACACCTGCTTGTTTTATAGCAGTGAAGTATAAAAGAAAAATAAATTAAAGGTTAAGTTAAAAGCAAGATAAGATTTTAAACGTCATATTGATAACTTTAAGTTTTATGACTATATGACCATCAAATTTATCTCTGGAGATTTAAACTTTAGATAATGTTCTAAAATGAAGAGAATAAAAATTTACCTAATTGCTTAACTTAAAACTAGAGATCACCTCTGACATTTTCATCTTTTTGACAAAATTCTCATGAGATTTTCATAAAGATTCAATGCAAAAGCCTTAGTGAGGAAGGCTGGGCAAAAAGGAATTCATCCTCTTGTTAGTCTCACCTCATCTCATCCAATTTTGTAAGATTCACATACTAATGAGGATGCAACATCAGAAACGAATCTCTGAGGAGGGGACCATGAAGGAATAACTTGAAACAATGAAAATTATGAGGGAAAAAAAATAGACGCTTTCAAAAGACCTCAAAGCATGCTATATCCATGTCTACAGCTTTGACTTTTGCTCCAAAATATTTACATGGTACTGATCCTTTATTTTGATTCATATTTAATATCCCACCCTTCCGTGCATGTCCATAAACTGGCAACTGTCCATTTTTAATACTACAAATCCAACCTTCCTCATATTTTTATGGCTATACCTTGAAAACTATCAGGTCGTTAAGAATAGACGCTATGCCTTATTCATTTTTAATTCCTAGTATTTAGCATGATTCCTAGACATAACAGGTCCTCAACAGGTATTTGCTAAATAAATATATTACCTTATTATATTGATGAGATTACACTCACATTATTCAACAGGGTTAATCCAAACATTTGGCTGACCTTCAAAATATTTTACTATTAGTTTTATTGTTGGTAACCTTTACTCTCAAGATTATGACTAATGAGAGTATTTTCACCCATACAGCTAGCTTAACTTGATTCAGAGGATATAACATGTACTTTAGAGGTCTGAGTTTTCAAGGCAACTGCCTAATAAAACTTTGGTTTGTGTGGGTTATTAATCATCATTAACATCCTCCTCTACCTCCTTATTTTGCCTGAAATCAGGACATGTATAGTGTAAGAAAACGGCTCAGTTTTATGATCCAAATGATCTGAATTCCCCACAGACCTGATATTTTAAAGCGAACTTATCCACTATTGAGGTTTTTCTCATTGTTTCTAATTTTTGAAACTCTCTTCATTAAAACAGCTACCCCAAAAGGTGGGTAGGTGAAATCTATATTGTATTTGATATGAACATTCTGAAGATATAAAAATATTTGAAGACTTAAGGGCCTTCTTAAAATACTACTGCTTCCAGCTTTGACACAATAACTACGACAAGATTTTCCTCTTGCAATAAACAAATGGCAAATTGGACAAAATATATAATACAATTGATTTCACATAATGAACATCAGACAAGACAAACATGTGATCCCTTAGTCGAGAAACAAACAAAGTGAGCTTTATAGTCACTCCTTCTACCTACAGGTACTTTCTAGACCTACTAAAGAGGAGAAAACAAGGAGAGTACGAGCTTGCAAATAGAGGAAGCCAAGATAACAATTAAAAATTAGTGGAAACACATGGGATTGTGCCATGCAAATTACCAAAAATGAGAGATCTACAGAGAAAAAAGGTACAGAAATCTGTATGGGTTTCCTTCAGTATCTTTTTGACTACTAAGCTGCACATGAATACAGCAGAACTCCATGAGACTGAGCAAATAAGAACCAGGAAGCTGCAATCAGAAAAATTCCCAGAATGCAAACAGACCTGGGAGAGAGGAAGAAACTCACTGAATGCTCAGGGCATTCAGTGGAGAACAGAGAAGAGTAACACCTTTGGGATAGGGCTAAAGTAACCCTAGATTGTAAGTGGAGCAGGACAAGCTGCAGACAAAACCCCTCAGACACCAAGTTAAAGAAGGAAGGGCTTTATTCCGCTGGGAGCTTTGGCAAGACTCATGTCTCCAAAAACCGAGCTCCCCAAGTGCCAATTCCTGTCTCTTTTAAGGGCTTACAACTCTAAGGGGGTCCACGTGAGAGGGTCATGATCGATCGATCTGACCAATTGAGCAAGCAGGGGGTACGTGACTGGGGGCTGGATGCATCAGTAATCAGAACGGAACAGAACAGGGATTTTTCACAATGCTTTTCCATACAATGTCTGGAATCTATAGATAACATAACCAGTTAGGTCAGGCATCGATCTTTAACCAGGCCCAGGGCGCGGCACTGGGCTGTCTGCCTATGGATTTCATTTCTGTCTTTCAGTTTTTACTTCTTCTTTCTTTGGAGGCAGAAATTGGGCATAAGATAGTATGAGGGTGGTCTCCTCCCTCATAAGCACCCTAACAAAGCATGAAAACAAGTCTTAAAAAGTATCAAGCCACAAATAACTTAAGTGTCTGCCAAAGTAAAAAAAGAAGAAAATCCAGTTCTCAAGAGCATAAAATGTTCAAGACTCAATAAAAGGGTATTACACATGTAAAGTACAATAAAATATGAGCAATAAACTGGATAAAATCAGTCAGAAACATCCAGAAAGGACAAAAAACCATTGAACTAATCAATAAGCACTTTTTAAATGAAAGTTTTAAAGAGTGGCTCAACAGCAGATTCTAGAATGCAGATGAAATAATCAGATGACTGGAAGATAGATCAATTGAGATTATGGTGTAAGGAACAGAAAGAAAAAAAGTGAACAAAAATTGTCAAAGCCTCAAAAAACTGGGAGAGCATCAAGTATTCCTCTCCAGTAGAGGAAAGAAAAAAGCAGAAAGGTTATTTGAGGAAATAACAGCCAAAAACTTACCGAATTTGGTGAAAAACATTAATCCACACATCAGGAAGTTCAGCAAATTCCAAGTAGAATAAACTCAAAGAGATTTATACCTATATATATCATAATAACACTGAAATAAGCATGGGAAAAAGTAAATGATCATCTAAATAAGTGCTGAAGAAGCATTTGACAAAAATTCTAATACTCTAATTTCACTTTTTTTAATTTTTTTTTTGGAGACAGAGTCTCGCCCTGTTGCCCAGGCTGGAGTGCAGTGGCGCAATCTCAGCTCACTGCAACTTCTGCCTCCCAGGTTCAGTGATTCTCCCGCCTCAGCCTCTCGAGTAGCTGGGATTACAGGCACCCACCACCATGCCCAGCTAATTTTTTTTATTTTTAGCAAAGGCAGGGGTTTCACCATGTTGGTCAGGCTGGTCTTGAACTCCTGATCTGAAGTGATCCACTCCCCTCAGCCTCCCAAAGTGCTGGGATTACAGGCATGAGCCACTGCACCTGGCCAATTTCACTCTTTATTTAATGAAGTTCTAGCTGGGGCAATTAAACAAGAAACAAATCAGAAGGCATCCATATTGGAAGAAGTAAAATTTTCTCTATTTGCAGATGATGGTCTTATATATTGAAAATCTTGAAGAATCCACAAAAAAAAAACTATCAGAGGAAGTAAACTAGTTCAGCAAGGCTGTAGAATACAAGTTCCACATACAAATGTCAGTTTTGCTTCTATACACTATCAATGAAAAATTCAAATATGAAATTAAGAAAGCATTTCCATTAACAACTTTACAACAGCATTAAAAATGATAAATTACACAGGAATAAATTAAACAAAACAAATGCAAATTTTATACTTCAAAAGTGAAAAAACATTATTGAAAGAAATTTTTTTAAAACTAAATGAATAGAAAGACTTCCCACGTTAATGGATTGGAAGAAAATATTGTAAAGATGGCAATATTCCCCACCTGATCTACAGTTTCAACACAGTACCAATCAAATTCCCAGCTGACTTATTCACAGAAAAAGAACAAGCTGATCCTAAAATTCACATGGAAATGTAAGGGACACAGAATAGTCAAAACAATCTCAAAAAGAAAAGTAGAGAGAACCACACTTCCTGATTTCAAACTTACTACAGTAATCTAGTTTATTCAATACAAATCTAATAAATTGTAAAACTGATACAGTAATCAAGTAAGTTACAGTAATCAAGACAGTGTTATACTGGTAAACGGATAGACATACAGATCAATGAAACAGAAGTAAGAGTCCAGCAATAAACCCAAACATCTGTAGTCAATTGATTTTTGACAAGAATGTGAAGACCACTCAGTGGGAAAAGCATAGTCATTTCCAGAAATAATGCTGAGACAACAAGACATCTGCATGCAAAAAAACTGAACCCCTACTCGCATCATATTTAAAAAAAAAAAATTACTCAAAATGGATCAAAGAGAACAAAGAGCAGAAAATAGCTGTCTAGGGATATTGGATGTCAGTTCTCCTCAGAGACAAGACCAAAGGTATCAGTGAATAGACACAGTCCAAAAGGACAGCTAAAGGAAGGGAACAGGATCTGTTGGGATGCCTAAAGGAAGAAGCTGGAGTGCAAAAAAAGGAAAGCAGAATGAGGATAACAGAAATTGACACCCAAGAAACTCAGAGTCCCATGGAAAGGGTAGGTGGGGGTGCTTCTCCACTCCCCTCACCTCTGTGACAGTTTGCCGACCACCAAACTGTTTAGAAGACTCTTTGTCCTCATGAGTCAGGGCAACACTATTGGTGGCGATTTGAGTACTTACCAGGAATAGAGAACCAGGTGACCAGCTTGCACAGATGTGCCTACATTCCCTTCAGACCTGAACTGAGACAGTGGGTGCCATGATGGTTGCGTACCCATAGTGCTACAACCCTGCCTAGGAATCTCCACCCATGGTGCCAATGGTATCTCCAACCTTGAGCCACTGTCTCACCAGATGCACCCCATAACCCACTCTGACTTTGGCAAGCACAGGGGACCAGAAGCTCCCCAGGTAGCTGTGGTACCCCAAAGATCTAACCCTAAGCCTGTGCCACCACTAAAGGAGGAGGGAAGTACAGCCCACCAAAGCCCAACTTGGGACAAAGGAAATGAGTGCAGCACCAATCACTGAATGGGCCAACACTGACACCCAGGAACAGACGTGGAGAGAGGGTCATCTCCTGGCCTCCCCTAATACACTGTTGTGGAAGCAGCAGTGTTCTTCCTGCCATAGGCTAGTGGGCATGCCTCAAGCACACATGTCTTTTGTGCTTGTCATGGTAGCTCCACTGCAAAGAAAGTCAGCCCAAGACCACTCAGGCTTTCACAAAGGGCAAGCTGAACACCACCTTCCTACAAAAAGTGGCAGCACCCCGGCAACAGAGGACAGAACACAGAGTTGTCTGCCCTGGACTGGGAATAAAGGCTCTGCCTCCTCAGCTCCATTTTAGTAGTAGTAGTCAGAAAGGCTTATCTGTGGCCCACAGCCACACTGAATCCAGGGACAACTGAAAGTTATGAACCCTGCAACAAGGGCATGATAAAGAAGCAAATCACATTCCTAAGGGCTCAAGATGAAGAGCTGATGCACCCCCTGCCCCTTCTCCCAAGATCTTAGTGCACCCCCTCACGATTTTCTCACCAACTCCATTAGGGTGGGCACATCCACATGGCACAAAGCCTACCTGCTGGCTCTTATTTTTAAGCGCCATCTACTGGATTATACCCAGAACTGCACCATGAAATTGAAAACCTGCTACCAGAAGAGCTTGGTGTTAGTCCACGAGGTAAGATTCCAGAGACCTCCACACCATCAGGCCCACAGAAGATAGTCTGTCAGCCCTTATATCCAATATATCGCTACAACAAGCAGCATCTGAGAAAGCCACCACACAGAAACTACCCACAACCAAGGACCCCAAACAGAGCCTTGGTCCCCTGAAAGCACCCAGAAACGAAGCCAAACAATCATACACCATATACTCCACAGTAATACTCTCAAGGAAAAAAAGAATTAAAAAAGCAAAAAGCCCCAACAGAACAATAGCAAATCCAAAAATAAGAAGCGACAATACCTCAGATGAGAAGGAATCAGCGGAAGAATTCAAGCGGTACAAAAAGGCAGAGTGTTTTGACACCTCCAAAGGATAGTACTACCTCTCTAGCAATGGATCCCAACCAGACTGAAATGTCTCAAATAACAGATGAAAAATTCAAAATATGGATTGCAAGGAAACTCACTGAGATCCAGAGAAAGCTGAAATCCAATACAAAGAAACCAGAAAAACAATTTAGGATATGAAAGATGAGATAGCTATATTAAGAAAAAACCAAGTGGAACTTCTGGAATCGAAAAATTAAGTACAGGATTTTCAAAACACAATGGGAAGCTTTAACAATAGACTAGACCAAGCAGAAGAAGGAATTTCAGAGCTTGAATACCAGTCTTTCAAATTAACCCAGTCACACAAAAATAAACAAAAAAGAACTTTAAGAAGCAAAGCCTTCAAGAACTATGGGATTATATAAAGTGGCCAAACCTATGACAAACTGGCATTCCTGAGAGAGAAAAAGAAAAAGTAAGAAACTTAAGAAAACATACTTAAGGAAAACATTCAGGAAAAGTTCCCTAATCTTGCAAAAGAGGTCAACACCCAGAGAAAGGAATTGAGAGAACTACTAAAAAGTAGGCAAAGGACATGAACAGACACTTTCCAAAGACAGACGAGTAGCCAACAAACATATGAAAAAATGCCCAACATCACTAATCATCAGAGAAATACAAATCAAAACCATAATGAAATATAATCTCACACCAGTCAGCTATTATTGAAAAGTTAAAAAATAATAGATGCTGGAGAGGCTGCAGACAAAAGGAAACATTTATACACTGTTGGTGGGAATGGAAAGTAATTCAGCCACTATGAAAAGCAGTTTAGAGATTTTTCAAAGAGATAAAAATAGAACTACCATTAGACCCAGCAATCCCATAATGAAGGTATATAACTAATGGAAAATAAACCATTTTACCAAAAAATATATATATATGCTCATATGCACATTGCAGCCCTGTTCACAATAACAAAAACATGGAATCAACCTAGATGCCCATCAATGGTGAACTGCATAAAGAAAATGTTGCCGGGCACGGTGGCTCAAGCCTGTAATCCCAGCACTTTGGGAGGCCGAGACAGGCGGATCACGAGCTCAGGAGATCGAGACCATCCTGGCTAACACAGTGAAACCCCGTCTCTACTAAAAATACAAAAAACTAGCTGGGCAAGGTGGTGGGCGCCTGTAGTCCCAGCTACTCCGGAGGCTGAGGCAGGAGAACGGCGTAAACCCGGGAGACGGAGCTTGCAGTGAGCTGAGATCCGGCCACTACACTCCAGCCCAGGCGACAGAGCAAGACTCCGTCTCAAAAAAAAAAAAAAAAGAAAATGTGTACATATACACCATGGACTATGCAGCCATAAAAACGAACTAAATCATGTCCTTAGCAGCAACTTGGATACAACTGGAGGACACCATCCTAAATTAACATAGAAACAGAAAACCAAATGCCACATGTTCTCACTTATAAGTGGGAATAAGTGGGAGCCAATCATTGGGTACACATGGACATAAGGGAGAAAAAGACACTGGAGACTACTAAAGAGGAGACAGATGGAGGTGGGGTAAAGGCTGAAAAACTACCTACTGGGTACCACAATCAGTACCAGGGTGATGGAATCAACCATACCCCAAACCTAAGCATCATGCAATATGCCCATTTAAGAAACCTGCACATGTGCCCCCGCCAAATCTAAAATAAAAGCTGGGACAACAAAAGGGCATTATATCATGATAAAGGGTTCAATTTGCAAGATTTAACTACGGTAAATATATATTTACCCAACATAGAAGCACGCAGATTTATAAAACAAATACTACCAGACCTAAGTAAAGTAATGGAAAACCATACAATGGTAGTGAAGAACTTCAACACCCCACTGACAGCATTAAACAGATCAAGGCAGAAACTAACAAAGGAATTAAATTGGACTCTCGGCGTAGTCTTATAGACAGTTCACCCAAGCACCACAGAATATACATTGTTATCATCTATGCATGGAACATCCTCTAAGACTGCCATGTGCTTGGTCATAAAGTCTCAAAAAATTCAAAGAAAATCTCAGAATACAATGGAATAAAATTAGAAAATAACACAGGCCGGGTACAGTGGCTCACTCCTGTAATTCCAGCACTTTGGGAGGCCGAGCTGGGCGGATCATTTGAGGTCAGGAGTTTGAGACCAGCCTGGCATACATGGTGAAACCCTGTCTCTACTAAAAATACAAAAATTAGCTGGGCATGGTGGCGGGTGCCTGTAATCCCAGCTACTCAGGAGGCTGAGGCAGGAAAATCACTTGAACCCAGGAGGTGGAGGTTGCAGTGAGCCGACATCACGCCACTGTACTCCAGCCTTGGCACAGAGCAAGATTTCATCTCAAAAAAAAAAAAAAAGAAGAAAAGAAAGCAATACAAAGAGGAACTCTCAAAACCAAACAAATACATGGAAACTAAACAACTTGCTTCTAAATGACTTTTGGGTAAAAAACAAAATTAAGGCAAAAAAAATTCAAAAATTAGTTAAAATAAATGAAAACAGACAATACACCCAAACCTCTGGAATACAGCAAAAGTAGTGTAAAGAGTAAAGTTATGGTACTAAATGCCTACATCAAGAAGACAGATAGCTCTCAAATTAACCAATTAATGTCACACCTAAAGGAACCAGAAAAACAAGAACAAACTAAACACAAAGGCAGCAGAAGAAAAGAAATAACTAAGATCAGAGCATAACTAAATGGAATTGAGACCAAGAAAAAAAATATAAAGGATAAATGAAACTGAAAGTTGGTTCTTTGAAAAAATAAACAAGACTGATAGACTGCCAGCTAAATTAACCAAGAAGAAAAAAGATCCAAATAAGCACAATCAGAAGTGACAAACGGAACATTACAACTGACAGCACAGAAATACAAAAGATTCCCCAAAGACTACTACGAACATGTCCATGTGCACAAACTAGAAAGCCTAGAGGAACTGAATAAATTCCTGGAAACACATAACCTTCAATATTAAACCAGAAATAAATTAAAATCCTGAACAGACAAAAAACGAGTTACAAAATTGAATCAGCAATAAAAAATATATCAAACAAATACTGCAGTGGACCAGACGGATTTCACAGCCAAAATCTAGTAGACATACAAAGAAGAGCTGGTACCAATCTTACTGAAGCTATTCCAAAAAGTCAAGGAGGGATACCTCCCTAACTCATCCCATGAAATCAGTATCTTCTTGATAACAAAATGTGGCAAGAACAACATAAAAAGAAAATTACAGGCCAATATGAACATAGAAGCAAAATTCCTCTACAAAAACAGTAGCAAATCAAGCAGCACATCAAAAAGATAATTCATTAAAATAAAAGGGCTTTATTCCTGCATTCAAGGATGGTTCAGCATATACAAATCAATAAATGTGATTCACCATATAAAAGGAATTAAAAACAAAAACCATATGATCATCTCAATAGATGCAGAAAATGAATTCAATAAAATGCAACATCTCTTAATGATAAAAATCCTCAACAAACTAGACATCAAAGAAACATGCCTCAAAATAATAAGAACCATCTATGACAAACCCAAGTCAACATCACACCCAACAGGCAAAACTGGAAGCAATCCCCATAAGAACTGGAACAAGACAAGGAAGGTCACTCTCATTACTCCTATTTAACATAATACTGGAAGTCCTACCCAGAGCAATCAGACAAGAGAAAAAAATAAAGGGCATCCAAATCAGTAAAGAGGAAGTCAAACTGTCACTGTTCACCAATGACATAATCCTATACCTAGAAAACCCTAAAGATGCCTCCAAAAGACTCCTGGACCCAATAAGTGACTTCAGTAAAGTTTCAGGATACAAAATCAATGTACACAAATCAGTAGCATTTCTATACATCAAAAATGTTCAAGCTTAGAACCAAATCAAGAACAAAATCAGATTTGCCATAGTAACAAAAAAATAAAATAAAATACCTGGGAATACATGTGACAAAGTAGGTGAAAGATCTCTATGAGGAGAACTACAAAACACTGCTAAAATAAATCACAGACGACACAAATGGAAAAACATCCTATGCTCAAAGATTGGAAGAATCAATATTGTTAAAATGACCACACAACCATACTGCCCAAAGCAATCTACCAGTTCAAAGCAACTCCTATCAAATTACCAAATGCCATTTTTCATAGAATTAGATAAACAATTCTAAAATTCATATGGAACCAAAAAAACAGCCTGGATAGCCAAAATATTCATAAGCAAAAAGAACACCAAAAGCATTACATTACCCAACTTCAAACTATAGTATAAGGCTATGCTAGCCAAACAGCATGGTACTGGTATACAAATAGACACACCGACCAGTGGGACAGAATACAGAACCCAGAATTAAAGCCACACACCTACAACCAACTAATCTTCGACAAATTGAGAAAAATAAACAATGGGGAAATGATATCCTATTCAATAAATGATGCTGGGAAAGATGGCTAGCCATATACAGAAGAAAGAAACTAAAACCTTCCTTACCTCTCACCACATACAAAAATCAACTCAAGATGGATTAAAGACTGAAATGTAAGACCTCAAACTATAAAAATCCTAGAAGAAACTATAGGTAAAACCCTCCTGAACATTGGCATAGGCAAAAAATTTATAACTAAGACCTCAAAAAGCAAATGCAACAAAAACTGACAAATGGGACTTAATTAAACTAAGGAGCTTCTGCAAGGGTTAATAAACTTATCAACAGAGTAAACAGGCAACCTATAGAATGAGAGAAAATATCTGCAAACTATGCATTGCCAAAGAACTAATATCTGGAATCTGTAATGAATTTAAATCAAGGAAAAAAAAAACCACACCAAAAAGTGGACTAATGACACACAATACTTCTCAAAAGAGGACATGCAAGCAGCCAACAACATGAAAAAATGCTCAACATCACTAATCTTCGGAGAAATACAAATTAAAACCACAATGAGATACCATCTCACACCAATCAGAATGGCTATTTTAAAATCAAAAAAATAACAGACACTGGAGAGGCTACAGAAAAAAGGAAATATTTATACACTGTTGTGGGAATGGAAATTAGTTCAACCTCTACAGAAAACTGTACAGAGATTTCTCAAAGAACTAGAAATAAAATTACCATTCAACACAGCAATCCCACTACTGACTATCTACACAAAGGAAAATAATTCATCAATAAAAGATATCTGCATTCTTATGTTTATCACAATACTATTCACAATAGTGAAGTCATAGAATCAACCTAGATGCCCATCAAAAGTGGACTGGATAAACAAAATGTGGCAAATAATCACCATAGAATACTACACAGCCATAAAAAAGAATAAAGTCATGTCATTTGCAGCAACACTGATGCACCTGGAGGCCATTACCCTAAGTCAAATGTATTGGAGAAAAATTTGAAGATTAAGAGAGGATCTTGGAGTTTTGTATGCATGATTCAAAGTTTTGTTGTCCACGTAGTAATCCAGATTGGTAAAATATAAATCAAAACAATTTATATCACCCTATAAGACTACAAAACCATATTAATTTTAAAACTGTTTAAGATTATAGTTACAGAATCTTTCAAAATTGAGACATAATTCACATATCATAAAATTGAACATTTTAAAGTGTATAGTTTTTAGCATATTCACTAGGTTGTGCAACCATCACCACTATCTAATTCCAGAACATTTTCATTACACCAAAAGTAAACCCTATAGTTATTAGTAGTCATTACCTTTCCCTCCCCTTCTTGCTTTCTCCCCAGCCCCTAATCTACTTTTTCTGTCTTTATGGATTTACTTATTTTGAACACTTCTTATAAATGGAATCATGAAATACATGGGTGGCCTTTTCTATCTGGCTTCTTTTATTTATAATAATCTTTCCAAGATTCACACATGTTATAGCATGTATCAGTATGTCATTCCTTTTTGGCTGAAAAATATTACTTTTTGTTTCTGATTTACCCATTCTTCAGTTAACAGAAATGTGGACTGTTACTACTTTTAGGCTATTATAAATAATGCTGATTTGAATATTTGTATACAAATTTCTGTGTGGGCATACATTTTCATTTCTCTTGGGAAGATACCAAGGAGTAGAACTGTTAGGTCATAAGGTAACTCTGACTTTTTGAGGAACTGCATAACTGCAATTTCTTCAGGAGCTGCCAAGTTGTTTCTCACAGCAGCTGCACCATTTTACATTTCTACTGGACAATATATGAGGGTTCCAAGTTATTCACAGCCTCACCAGCACTTGTTATTCTATTCTTTTTTTTATTATAGCCATCCTACTGGGTGTGACATGGTGTCTTATTGTGGTTTTCACTGACATTTTCCCAATGATTAATGATGAGTATCCTTTCATGTACTCCATGGCTATTTGTATATCTTCTTTGGGGAAACATATGTTCAAATCTGCTGCCCATTTTTAAATTGAGCTATTTGTCTTTATATTATTGAGGTTCAAGTATTTTCTATAGGATATTATACTCATCAGACATGATTTGTAAATATTTTCTCTCTCTACAGACTGTCTTTTTATCTTCTCGCTAATGTCCTTTGATACACACAAAGTTTTAATTTTGATGTAATATTATTTGTTTTTTTCTTTGGTTGCTTTGCTTTAGGTTTTATATTTAAGTATTTAAGACACTTGTTGCTTTAATCCAAGGTCGTTTTGTTTTTGTTTTTGTTTTTGTTTTTGAGAAAAAGTCTCGCCCTGTCATCCAGGCTGGAGTGCAGAGGCACGATCTCGGCTCAATGCAACCTCCAACTCCCAGGCTCAAAAAACTCTCATGCCTCCGCCTCATGGGTAGCTGGGAGTATGCCACCATGCCCAGCTAATTCTTGTATCTTTAGTAGAGATGGGGTTTCACCATGTTGGCCAGGCTGGTCTCAAACTCCTGGCCCCTAGCAATCCACCTGCCTCGGCCTCCCAAAGTGCTGAGATTACAGGCATGAGCACTTGGCCCGGGGTCATGTTTACTTATAGCTATGTTTTCTTCTAAGATTTTTATGGAGTTAGCTCTTAAGTTTAGGCCTTTGATCCATTTTTTGTTGTTCTTATCTTCTTTAGATTCAGAGAATACAAATGCAAGTTTGTTACATGAGTATATTGCATAATGCTAGGGTTTGGGCTTCTGTTGAACACATCACCCAAAGAGTGAGCCTAGTACTATAATGCCCTCAAACACAATTATATATGTAAGACTCCCAAAGCACTAGCTGTTATCTCCATCCATTTCTCTCTTTAGACATTATATCAGAATACAAAGTAGCATTATTTATATATTTCCATCTACCTTATTAGTAAATTATTCATAATACAGAACACAACTAATCATAACATATTAAATGTGTCATGACTATCTTGCTGAACCTAAAATTTTTCTCCAGGACAATCTACTTGGAAAAAAAGCTATCTACATCAAAATTTTTGTTTACATAGAGAGTAAAAGATTGTAACAATATGAATTTATTGTGTCCAATAGATTCTTAATTTATACCTCATATTCCAAAAGTACCTTAAAGGTGATATTTCATATGCTTCATATTTATTAGGCTTGATACAAATCATTAGAAAGCAATAGTTCAAAAAGAAGAGAAATAACCAAGCTTTTGAAATCAACTCACTTTCACTCTTCTTTTGGCATCCATTAGAAGTATCAGGATAGAAAAAAAAGTGGGGAGGCACCATTTACTTTCACATTTACATTTTCTTCTTTAATTTGCATAGCATCTGTATTTGATTTTACTGTTATCAAAAAGTTATTTAAATAATTTAAGTAATTAATCACAACAATGAATATTTTATATATGTAAAAACTGTCTAAAAATTTAAGTCCCTTTTTATACCAAAGGGCTCTGTTTTTGGTTTCCTCATTAGCAAATAAAATAAAATTACAAGATTAGAAATCATTACCTTTCTACATGCTTCTAGCTTCAACATTCTATGATTACGTGAGATTTACTTATAACATCAGATCACAATGGCTCTGATGTGGACTGAATTGTATCACCCCAGAATTAAATGTTGACACCCTAATACCTAGTACCTCAGAATGTGAATCCATTTGGAGACAGGGCCTTTAAAGAGGTAATTAAGGTAAAACGAGGCCATATGCATGGAACCTAATTCACTATGACTAGTGTTATAAGAGATAAGAACACAGACATGCACAGAAAAAAAAAAAAAGAAAATGAGAAGATAAAAGGAGAAGACAGCCACATACATGCCACTGAGAAAGGCCTTAGAATGAAACAAATCAATTAGGAATGTGGAATAAGGATTAAGGTTAGGAATGTGGAACTCAAACTGGAGCTTTGCAAAATTGGTAGGGTCTGAATACATAAATGGGAAAGAATGAAAAAATCCTTAATGTTTTCCCTCCCTGTGATACAAAACTACTAAATTAGATATTGTATTTCTTTTGTAGACTTGAAGTCTTGTGGAAGTAAGATGGACATAATGCCATGTACTCACAAAGGAAAGTTAATATGCATTAACTGTGTTAAATAATTACATAAAGTTTGCTACTGCCTTGCTGTGCTTAATTTAAAGGCATTTCAAAGTAGGGAAAACTGAAAACATGCCTTTAATACATATATTCAATCATACACAAAGTTGAAAGCATCCTAAAGAATCACTCGATTTAGCCTAATTAATTACCTAAAAATCCTTTAAAAAGTAATTAAATACAGATCACAATATTTCTTATATTTTCCACTGTAATCAACATAACTTTGTTACAGTCTACAGCAATTAATCTCTACCATTCCTTAAATGATAGTGACAATATATTTTCAAAGTAGCCATTGGTGACAATTCTATAAATCAATGTGCTACAGTGATACCTAAATAAAAGCTTATTTCACTATAATGATGCTTCCAGGCTTCCCCCAAGTCAGGTGGTTACTTGCAGTTAATGATCTGTGACATACCACACAAGTAATCCTAAAAAGACTTATTATCCATTGCATGTGCAACAATATTTGCTTTATGGATGGCTAAATGAAGGAAGACATTCAATGTAACTGTAAAAGTAAAATCAAAAGAAAACTTACAAGTAACATGTTTTCTTTAAGTAAAAGGGCTGTGACCATTTTCCATTAATACTTAACCTTTAGCTGGAGCAGTCCAACCACATAACACCCAAATCCATAAAGCCCAAGAGCTGTTCTGGGTTAATGCTAATTAACTGCCCCCAATCAAAAGAGCAGTAACTTTCCAAAAATGTGAGCTCATCGTCCTCTATTGTTGGCATCAAAGTCACATCATGAACTCAATGAACAGTAAAAAAGATAAATATGCTTTATACATAACTTGAGAGCACATTTTAAAATCAAATTTATACTACATATACCACACAAACTCACCAAAAAAGAACTGTTATACACAAAACAGGGTAATCTCAAATAGTCAATCCTACATGGCTGCCAGGCTTTGTAGGCATTCACGTTTACCATTTATAATTTTATTTCATTTAGTAGACTCAGCTTTTGTCCACCATATGTCCATTATGGATTAACTATTCCCTCAGGTACAATTAAGGACTTTCCATTTGTTGTAAGAAGAGCTAAGTATGAAGGACACAGCCAGAAATCACATTTATACCTCAACCAAAAACAGAAGCACATTCAAACTCAAATGATGGTTTATGCAGCATCTTTTTTTTTATTAGACACATGTCTACATAGCAAAATAAACTTGAGATAAAAATTCACGGCAATAGCACAAGAGCTTTCACCATTCAGATTAGATATCAAATTATATCACCTCCACCAGCAGAATTTAACCAAATTTCCAATAAAAAAAAATACTTCTAAACTATAACTTAAATGAAGGCTTGGCTTCTAAATATTAATTATAACCAAAATTTTAATCATTGTTTATGTATTTCATAGATATTTCACAATATCAAGTTTTTGATTTTTAAATCTTTATATTAGAAAAATACATTTATTTAGCAGGACCTCCTCCCATTACCCGTAAGTAGAAGACAGGATTTGAAGCAAGAATGGGAAAGACAATAACAACTAACACATATAGCACTATTATATAACAGATATGGTTCTAGAAGCTTTATATAGTTTAAATTCTTACAATAATTTCTTTATGAGGTAGGTGCTATTATTAGTCCCACTTTACAAATGAGAAAACTAAGGTACAAAGAGAGTAGGGACCTTACCACAGTCAGTCAGTTAGTAACTGAACCCATATCAGAATTGATATGGTCTTGATTAGGAGTCTGTGTCCTTAACCACTATCCACACTGTCTCCCTCTATTAGAGATATTAAAGTGGCAGAACATAGTATAAAATAAATATCCTTATAGGGAATTACAATTTCTCATCTTTTAAACTTGAAATTTTGAATGAAAATTAAGAGATTAGCTAGAGCTAATAATTTAATTTTCAAAACAATTGTTGAGCTTCAAGTTAGAGCTATGAAAGAGAAAAAGTAAAAATTTTAAAACAACCACTATGTGTGTAATATAAAATGCTTTTTCTGGCCGGGTGCGGTGGCTCAAGCCTGTAATCCCAGCACTTTGGGAGGCCGAGGCGGGTGGATCACGAGGTCAGGAGATCCAGACCATCCTGGCTAACACAGTGAAACCCCATCTCTACTAAAAATACAAAAAATTAGCCGGGCGTGGTGGTGCGCGCCTGTAGTCCCAGCTACTTGGAGGCTAAGGGGGGAGAATGGCGTGAACCCGGGAGGCGGAGCTGGCAGTGAACGGAGATCGTGCCACTGCACTCCAGCCTGGGCGACACAGCGAGACTCTGTCTCAAAAAAAAAAATTGCTTTTTTTTTTGAGACGGAGTCTCCTTCTATCACCAGGCTGGAGTGCAGTCGCACGATCTCAGCTCACTGCAACCTCCACCTCCCGGATTCAAGCAATTCTCCCACCTCAGCCTCTTGAGTAACTAGGACTACAGGAGCACATGGCACCATGCCCAGCTAATTTTTGTATTTTTAGTACAGACAGGATTTCACCATGTTGGCCAGGATGGTCTCCATCTCTCAACCTTATGATCTGCCCGCTTCAGCTTTCCAAAGTGCTGGGATTACAGGTGTGAGCCACCGCACCTGGCCAAAATGCTTTTTACATAATCTTATGTGCTACTAAATCATAAACACTAAGTGAGGTGCTTATTTTTCCCTCAGCTTTGTTAAAGTATAATCGACATAAAAATTGTATATATTTACCTTGGACAATGTGATGTTTGGCATGTGTATACTTGTAAACAATTAAATCAACCTAATTAACATACCTATAACCTCACTTACCATACTTATTTTTTGTGGTGAGAACATTTAAGATCTACAAAGAACTACTCTCTTCTCAATGTTCAGGTCTATGTTTTTATTAACTATAATTACCATGCTGTACAATAGATCCCCAGAACTTATTCATCCTAAGTGATACCTTGTACCCTTTGATCAACATCTACCCACTGTCTCCAGCTGGCATAGCCCCTGACAACCACTATTCTATTCTTTGCTTCTAAGAGTTCAACTTTTTTAGATCCCACATAAAAGTCATATCGTGCAGTGTTTTGTCTTTCTGTGCCTGGCTTATTTTACTTAGCATAATGTTCTCCACGTTCATCTGAGTTGTCCAAAATGACAGGATTTCCTTCTTTTTTAAGGCTGAATAGTATTTGTGTGCATATGTATACACAAATATATATATATGCACCACATTTTCTTTATCTATTTTTCCAATGATGGACACACAGGTAGACTCCACATCTTGGCTATGGTGAATAATGCTGCAATGAACTTCGAAGTAAAGATTCTCTTCAACATACTGATTTCATTTCCTTTAAATATATAACTAGAACTAGAATTGCTGGACCATATTGTTTGAGGAACCTCCACACTATTTCCCATAATGGCTGTGCTAACTTACATTTCCAACAGTATACAAGGGTTCCCTTTTCTTCACATTCTTGCCAATACTTACCTTTTGTCTTTTTGATAACAGCCATCTAAGAAGTATGTGGTGATATTTAATTGTGGTTTTAACAAGATATGGGTGTAACCCAAAGCTTAATCTTTAGACCTCATCTCTTCTTAAACTCACTCCTTTGATAAAGGTCATCCAGTCGCACTGGCTCTAAGTATCATCAACCTGCTGTTGATTTCCCAACTTTTATCTCTAGACCACAACTTATGTGTCTTAGGGTTGATTTTCTTGTGGAGTATCTTAGTGGTGTTCTCTGTATTTCCTGAATTTGAATGTCGGCCTGTCTTGCTTGGTGGGAAAGGTCTCCTGGATAATATCCTGAAGTGTGTTTTCCAACTTGGTTCCATTCTCCCCATCTCTTTCAGGTAATCCTATCAATCGTAGGTTCAGTCTTTATACATAGTACCATATTTCTTGCAGGTTTTGTGCATTCCTTTTCATTCTTTTTTCTGTAATCTTGTCTGCATGCCTTATTTCTGCAAGATGGTCTTCAAACTCTGATATCCTTTCTTCTGCCTGATTGATTTGGCTATTGATACTTGTGTATGCTTCATGAAGCTCTCATGCTGTGTTTTTCAGCTCTATCAGGTCATTTACATTCCTATCTAAACCGGTTATTCTAGTCAGCAGCTCCCGTAACCTTTTATCAATGTTCTTAGCTTCTTTGCATTGGGTTATAGCTCAGCAAAGTTCATTATTACCCATTTTCCAAAGCCTACTTCTGTCAGTTCATCCACCTCAGCTTTAGTTCCATTCTGTGCCCTGGAGAAGTACTGCAATCATTTGGAGGAAAAGAGGCATTCTGGCTTATGGAATTTCAGCATTTCTGCATTGGTTTTTCCTCATCTTCATGGATTTATCTACCTTTGCTCTTTGAGGCTGTTGATCTGTGGATGAGGTTTTTGTGGGGTCTTTTTGTTGATATTGTTGTTATTGTTGCTTTCCATTTGTTTTTCTTCTAACAGGCCCCTCTTCTACAGGTCTTCTGTAGTTTGCTGAGGGTCTACTCAAGACCCTGTTCGCCTGGGTATCACCAGTGGAGGCTGCAGAACAGCAGATTGCTACCTATTCCTTCTTCCAGAAGCTTCATCCCAAAGGGGAAATGACCTGATTCCAGCTGGAGCACTCCCGTATGAGGTGCTTGTCAACCCCTGTTTAGAGGTCTCTCCCAGTCAGGAGGCACAGGGTCAGGGACCTGGCTGAGGGAGCAGTCTGTTCCTTAGCAGAGCTGGTGCGCTGTGCTGGGAGAATCTCCCTTGTCAGGATCAGCCACTCTCTTCAGAGCCAGCAGGCAGGAAAGTCCCCTGAACCTGAGTCTGCAGCCGCCCCTCCCCCCAGGTGCTCTATCCAAGGGAGATGAGAGTTCTATCTGAAAGCCCCTGAATGGAGCTGCTGGATTTCCTGCAGTGATGCCTTGCCCAGTGAGGAGGAATTAAGAGAAGCAGTCTGGCCACAGTCACTTTGCTGGCTGTGATGAATTCTGTCCAGTCCAAACCTCCGAGTCTCCTTAGCACTGACGGGAAAACCGCCTACTAAAGCCACAGTAATGGCAACAGCCCCTCCCTCAACCAAACTTGGTCCTCCCAGGCAGACTCCAGACTGCTATGCTGGCAGTGGGAATTTAAAGTCAGTGGTTCTTAGTTTGTGGGGCTCTGTGGGAGTGGGACCCACTGAGCAAGATCGCTTGGCTCCCTGGCTTCAACCCCCTTTCCAGGGGAGTGGACAGTTCTCCTGTCTCACTGGAGTTCCAGATGCTACAGGAGTATGAAAAAACTCCTGCAGCTCAGTGCCTGTCCAAACAGCCACCCAGTTTTG
The DNA here is from genome assembly GCF_000951035.1 of Colobus angolensis palliatus. NCBI lineage: Eukaryota > Metazoa > Chordata > Mammalia > Primates > Cercopithecidae > Colobus > Colobus angolensis. Next base: position 1,947,403 of record NW_012115844.1, on the reverse strand, counting down.
TGCTTAAAACCCGGGACCCTGGTGGTGTAGGCTCACAAGGTAATCTCCTGATCTGTGGATTCTAAAAATCCATGGGAAAAGCGTAGCACCCAGGGTAGGTAGCACAGGACCTCACCGCTTCCCTAGGCTGGGGGAAGAGGATCCCGGCTCCGTGCACTTCCCACATGAAGCAATGCCCTACCCTGCTTCTGCTCGCTGTTTGTGACTTGCACCCACTGCCTAACCAGTCCCAATGAGATGAACTGGGTACCTCAGTTGGAAACGCAGAAATCACCCACCTTCTATGTTAGTCTCACTGGGAGCTGCAGACAGGAGCCTGTTTCTATTCAGTCATCTTGGCCCCTCCCCTCTAGACCACATCTTACCCCTAGAATTACAGATACACGTAACTGCTTACTAAACATCTCCACATGTATGCTTAATAAGCACCTCACACTTAATATATCTAAAACCAAACTTTTAATCCTTACCCAAAACCTATTCCTCTTACAGTTTTGTTCATCTCAGTAAATGCAACTTTAGCCTGCCAGATGCTTAGGCCCCAAATCTTGGCATTATGTTGCTTCTTCTCCCCTCTACTCCACGACCAACTGTGAGAAAATCTATTAGTCCTAGTCACCACTTTTCACTACTTCCACTGCTATCACTCTGGTCCATGCCACCATTATGTATCACCTAGATTACATTGAAAGCCATCTGGTCTCCCTGCTTCCACTCTTATCCACTATAGTATACTCTCAAAACAAGAGCTGTAGTGATCCTTTCCAAATACAAGTTAAATCACTGCACACTGTTAAAAAACCTTTGGAGGCTTTCCATCTTACTTGGAGTAAAAGCCAAAAGCCCATACGATGGCCCACAAAGTCTCTTGATCTGTCCTTTTCCTAGATCCTTCCTTCTTTATATCTTAAAGAGCCCTACCTGCGACTTAGTTTCCTATTTCTGAACCTCGTTTGTACTTCTGAACCTTGGGATAATAAATTTCTGTTATTTAAAAAAAAGAGAGAGAGAAAAAAAGACCATACCTGTTGAACTGCTTTATTTACACTGCAAAACTACACACTCATCTGAAATTTCAGAAAACAATATCACATAAAGTGGAAAATACTTAAATTCTAACTTCAGGAACAATTTAAAATTTTTTTTGAAAAAGAGATTTTTAGAGTCCCCAAAATACACTAAAGCTGGTCATATATCCAAGGTTTGCCTGGCAAATAGTAAGAATTCAATAAATCCAGATTTATTATTATTAAATAGCTATATTTATTATGATGATATAGATGTACCTATCCATCATATACCATATATGCAAACAGGATCTTAATAATCTAACAACTGAATGATAAAATACAGCCAAAAAGTCACTCTGCAAAAACTAAGAAGATAAGGTTTAAACTACAAATGAAGTTAAAATCAAATGCTCTTAAAACTGTCTAGCAATGACCATGTTCAATTAAGCAACCTTAAAACTAAACATAGTTTGGTTTATCAAATTTTAGGGGTCAAAGATGCTTAGGTATTACTCAGTACTATCCCCTCATTTTATGTAAGAGGATGACGGTAAGTGGTTAAGGAAATTGTTCAAGCTCCTGTAACTAGATAAAATTACAGCACCTAGAAAAATATCTAAAGTTTTCTGATACCCAGTCTAGTGTTCCTTTAAACTATTTTGGCTTTTTTCCACAACCACTGCAAATACAGACTAAAATACATTATTAAAGGAGTTTAAATTATATTAATAAAATTTTCCAAATTCCTTTTTCACAAAGAAATGTTTCTATAGCTCTGTGTTCTTTATTTGATATTAACATTTAATAATTTCTTCTAAAATTTAAAATCAAAGATTCATCCTAAAAGAAAACAAATAAGATGAATTATGCTTTCGTTAGCATTTAATAAATCTTCTCTATTGTGACAAAAAGGTAGAGAGATATCATATAAACAAATTGTTATGATCAAAATGCTTATACAACTCCTCCAAAACCAATGAAAACATAACCACAAAAACCATAATACTGCTTAGGCAAAGTAAATTATAGTACTGTCAAAATGGTTTGGGGTAGGATATCCAAAAAAGTAACTATGAAATAACAAAATAAAATCACTACAACAACTGTCAGATGAAAAATAGTTTTTGATTGATATTATGAAACAGCACTCATTTGATATTTTATTCCTCAACAGTTGTCAGTAACAACAACAGTCTGAAGGCAAGCTTATGCATTTGATTTGGAGATACTACTCAGCCAATCAAACTTGAAATGCTATCAACATGTCCTTAAAATACAACAGGAGTGTGAAGTATCATGTGAGGGAACAGCTTTAAGTAAATACAACAAAATACTTTCTCTTTCAATATATAGAATGATCTCAGTATGTTCCAGGAAGTAAATGATTACAGTTCTATTTGAAAAATTTACATGTGAAGAGAAGTTTAAAAAAAAAGTTGTAGTAACAGCAGCAATAGAGACAGAAATATTGGCTCCATCTGAAAAAGACACTTGGTTCTGATACTTCGGGATTAGTATCATCTGGAACAAAAAAGAAGCAAAGTAATAAAAGAAATGGTGAAAAGGCAGAATGTTTTAGCTTAAAATGTGTAAAGAGAATGAACTTCTCAAATCCCCAAAAGAGTTTTTGTTTATGCTTCATAAATTAGAAGCTCTCTTAAACAAATTGGTAACAACGACTTGTTCACTTTGGTATAATACTGTAGGTGATAAATTTTATACAAGTTGATATGAATCCTTCAAAATAAATTAAATATTACCAATTTAATAGTTTCACATGTCTGTTTTACAGATAAAGAATTTTTGAAGACTCAAAAGAGTCACAATATAGGCAAGTAATTTCATATAAATTCCAATGGTGCTCAAACTGGACATATAACCATTTCTTATACTTCCCTATTACTGAAGAAAAAAGTCTGTTTTAAAAGCCTGCTGATAATTGTATTGAGACCATAAGTAAAATTTTCAACTTGAAGTTTACTTATTTTACTAATACACTTTCATTGAGTTCAGGGAACACAACTTATAGGGTACATTAAAATGTAACCTTTAAACTTTCCAATGTAAAACATCACTTCCTGGACAGAGATAGTACTCCAAGAACTATCAATCACTGTTAAGAAGAATATACACTCAACATTCTTAATTAGTGTTGATGCACTCTTCTCTATGCCCTCATCTGTCATGAAGATTGTTTAAAAATCTGAGTTATTAGTCTTTATTTGCAAAAGGATCTGGTTAACATCTTTAAGAGTAGAAATCATTCATCCATCCACTCTATACTGGAGCATGATAATTCCCACCCCCAATACAAGTTACCGATAACCACCACCCCTCCACTAACTAAAAAGCTATAAATCAGGAAGAGGGCAGCTTCTATGCAACCCCTGTTAATTCTGTTTATAATCTATCCAACTGAGAATGTTAGCTAGTCAGGGGAGAAACTAGCTGATGGATCAGATAGTATAAAGGCATAATGGATTAAAGATAGAAAATAACAAAATGACAAATCAAAATGCCATGTGGTTATAAAACATTGAACTTAAAATTAATCTCTTTAAAAAGTTAATATTCCTGAATTTCCATTTCATTACAATTATACCCTTGCCTGAAACACTGAAAGAAAAATTAAAACTGTAATTCATTACAGATTATGATTTTTTTAATTAAACACAAAAAATTGTAAATAAAAAGTCAAAAGCTTAGATTCCTAACATATATGTAAAAGCCACAAGTTAGGATTTAAGAAGCAAACTTCCTAAATCTTTCTTATTTATTTAACCTGAAATTATAACATAAAATCTGTGAAATTTTATTTCAAAGATGATCTAGTATAAAACTATGATGTATTTCCCAAGACACTGCCTCTGACATTATTCATCAGGGTGGAATTCAATAGGCCACTTGGCCCTGAAGGCCATCTAATGGATTCCCTATATCTACATATGTATTTTTCCTCATTAAAAAAAAATCATTTTCCCTGAATAACACATCCAGGGCCATAAACACTTATAATTCCAACAGTATTCATGAAAAGGCTTTTATTTATTCATTCAGTATTAGTTCAAGCACTGTTGTAAGTGATGAGGTCCTCAGCTCTCTGAGTTTAGATTTTAGTGGTGAAATACAGACAAGAAGCAATATATCAGATGACAATAAGAATATGCAGATAACTGAAACTTAATGGCTTGACAGACAGGAAGACTGGGTGGCTCCTTTAGAATGAAACTTTAAAAAAATGATGTTGAAGGTGAGATGCGAATGACAAAATTGAGCTAGCCAAAAGCAAAGACAAGAGGGAAAATCATTTCAAGCATAAGAAATTCTAAGTATGATACAAATGAACTTGGAATGTTTTGGGAACAGAAAAAAAAAACAAACATGCCTTGCACTTATAGTGGGCAAAGAAGCATGAGCATGTGGAAGATGAAGTCTGAGTAGTAGGTAAGGGCTCAATCCCCTAACATTGGTAAATTTGGGTAAGGAGTTTGGATTTCATTTGATGTAATCCAACCAAAGAGTCTTCAGCAGAAAAGTCTTATAATTTGAACTGCAATTTGGGAAGAGAACTGTAGGAAAGCAAACCCAGGAGCAGGAAGACCACTTAGGAAGCTACTACTGTGGTTTATATGAGAGGTAATAGTGTACATTAGGCCATGGCCAGGTTTACCTACGATAAGCCCTTAGGTGGACATAAATTAAAAAATCTCTAGGCTCTACAGTGTAGGCTCTTATCAAGTGAGAGTGCCCCAATGCTGGAAGAGCAAGAAGGCCAAAGCCAGCAAGCCTGGTATTAGGCCTAGTGGATCTGGCTCCCTGCCTTGCAGAAGTTGTCTAATATGAAAATATAACTGTTTTGGGGTGCTTATGTGGCTGGATCTGTAGCTTTTCAGACATCTCACACCACATAGAGTTCAAGAGATTGTTAAATTTCAGCCAAACTTTTGTGATATGCACAGAATAAATCAATAACTAACCCTCTTTCCCAATGTGAAATTTACCTACCAGAAATTTACTTTTTACCTCACTAAAATCAAATCATGGCCTTCGATGGAGATTTGAACATAACTGTATTTATTTTTTCCAATATTTTAAATTGAGGAATAATAATTGTACATATTAATGGTGATGTTGCTCTCTATATATAATGTATACTGATCAGATCAGTGTAATTAGTATATCCATCATCTCAAACATTTATCATTTCTTTGTGTTAGAAACAATCAATATCCCCCTTCTTTTTTTTTGAAACGGAGTTTCCCTCTGTCACCCAGGCTGGAGTGCAGTGGCGCGATCTCAGCTCACTGCAAGCTCCGCCTCCCAGGTTCACGCCATTCTCCTGCCTCAGCCTCCTGAGTAGCTGGGGCTACAGGTGCCTGCCACCACGCCCAGCTAATTTTTTGTATTTCTTTTTAGTAGAGATGGGCTTTGACTGTGCTGGCCAGGATGGTCTCGATCTCCTGATCTTGTGATCTGCCCACCTTGGCCTCCCACAATATCCTCCTTCTAACTACTTGAAATCATACAATATATTATTGTTAAGTACAGTCTTCCTACAGTGGTCTAGAACACTAGAGCTTATTACTCTTATCTAGCTGTAATTTTGTATCCTTTAACAAATCTCTCCCTAACCCTTACTTTCCACTACCCTCCCCAGCCTCTAGTATGATATATTTGTGACTTCTATAAGATCAACTATTTTTAGCTTCCATATGTGAGTGAGAACATGTGGTGTTTAACACTCTGTGCCTGGCTTACTTCACTTAACATAATGTCCTCCAGCTCCATTCCTGTTGCCACAACAGGATTGCATTCTTTTTTATGGCTGAAAAGTATTCCATTTTGCAAATATATCATATTTCTTTATCCATTCATCTGTTGTTGAAAATCTAGTTTGATTCCATATTATTAATAGTGCTGCAATAAAAATGGGGGTACAGATGTCTCTTCGATACACTGATTTCCTTTCCTTTGGATAAATAATCAGCAATGGGATTGCGGAACCATACAGTAGTTCTATTTGTAGTTTTTGGAAGAACATCCATACTGCTTACATTCCCACTAACAGTGTATAAGAGTTCTTTTCCTTTACATTCTCATCAGCATTTGTTATTTCTTTTGTATTTTTGGTAACAGCCATCCTAACTGGGGTTAGATGATACCTGATTGTGGTTTTGATTTGCATTTCCCTGATGATTAGTGATGTAGGAACATTTTTTTTCATGTATTTGTTGATCATTTCTATGTCTTCTTTTGAGAAATGTCTGTTCAGATCATTTGCCCATTTTTTAAATTGGATTAGGTTTTTGGGGTGGTTTGTTTGTTTGTCTTTGTTTTGTTTTCGTTTTTTGTCGTTGAGATGTCTGCATCCCTTGTATAATTTGGTTATTAATCCCCTGTTGGATGAGTAGTTCGCAAATTTTTTTCCCAATTTGTAGATTACTTTTTCACTCAGTTGGTTGTTTCCTTTGTCATTCAGAAGTTTTTAAATTTGCAATAATCCCACTTGCTTACTTTTGCTTTTGTTGCCTATGTTGGTGGGGTCTTACTCATAAAATCTTTTCCCAGACAAATATCCTGAAGTGTTTTCTCTCTGTTTCCTCTAGTAGGTTTAGTTTCACATCTTGCATTTAGGTTTTTGATACATTTTTAGTTGATTTTATATTTATTGTATTTGTATAGGGCAAGAGGTGAAGGTCTAGTCTTGTTATTTCATATATGGATATCCAATTTTCCCAGCACCATTTATTGAAGAGAGTGTCCTTTCCCCACTGAGTGTTCTTGAACATTTATTAAAAGTCAATTCGCTGTAAATATGTGAATCTATTTCTGTATTCTCTATTCCATTTCGTTGGTCTACATGCCTGTTTTAATGCCAGTACTGTGCCACTTTACTTACTACTGCTTTGTAGTATGTTTTCAACTCTAGCAGTCAGATCTTCAGCTTGCTTGCTTGATTTCTTTATTAAGCTCAAAACTGTGTATAGTTGTTCACTGGAGTCTTTAATGATCCTTTTTAGTCCTATGGTATCTATTGTGACATCTCCTTTTTCATTTCTGATTTTATTTATTTGAGACTTCCCTTTTATCTTAGTCTATCTAATGGTTTGTTGATTGTATCTTTTAAAAAAAAACTTTTTCTTTTGTTGAACTTCTTGTTCTTTTAGTATCAGTTTCATTTATTTCTGCTTTGATCTTTAGTATTTCTTTCCTTCTACTAGTTTTGGGTTTGGTTTGTCCTTGCATTCTATTTCCTTGAGATTCACTGCAGTTTATTTGAAATCCTTCCAGCTTTCTGATGTAGGCATTTATTGATATACACTTGCCTCTTAGTATTGCTTTTGCTGTGTCCCATAACTTTTTGTATGTTGTGCTTCTACTTTCATTTCTTTCAAGAATTTTTTAAATTTCCTTTTTAATTTTTTCCTTCACCCACTGGTCATTCAGAATACTGTTCAATTTCCAGTTATTTGTATAGTTTTGAATGTTCATCTACTATTGATTTCTAGTTTTATTTCATATAGTCAGATAAGATACTTTATATGATTTCAAATTTTTTAAATTTTTGGGCACTTATTTTATATCCTAATACACGGCTCAATCCTTGAGAAAGTTCCCAGTGCTGATGAAAAGGTTTATTATGTAGTTGTTGGGTAGGTGAAATGTTCTGTAAATGTCTGTTAGGTGCAGTTTGGTCTATCATGTAGTTTAAATCCAATGTTTCTTTGTTGATTTTCTGTTTAGGTGATCTTTCCAATGCTGAGAGTAGGGTGCTGAAGTCAACAACTATTACTGTATTGGAGTGTATCTCTACCTTTAGATTTAATAATATTTGCTTTATATATTTGAGTGTTCCGATATCAAGTATGTATATATTTACAATTGCTATGTTCTCTTGCTGAATTGATCCTTTTATTACTATATGATGTCCTCCTTTGCCTGTTTGTGCAGCTTTTGACTTGAAGTCTGTTTTGTCTGATTTATGTATAGCTACTCCTGATTGCTTTTGGTTTCTGTTTGCATGGAGTATCTTTTTCCATCCTTTCACTTTCAGTCTAAGTGTATCTTTAAGTTTCTGGTAGGCAGCATATAGTTGGGTCTTGTTTTGTTTATTTGTCTTAATATATTAAATAAGTCTATCTTTTAAATGAGAAACATAATGAGTTTAAATTCAAAGTTATTATTGACAGGTGAAGACTTATACCTGTCATTTTATTGTCTGCTTTCTGGTTGTTCTGTATACCCTTTGTTCCTTACTTCCTTATGGCTTATTCTTATAGTTGAATGATTTTCTGTTGTAATAAAATTTCTTTCTTTCTCTTTTTCCTCTGTCTATTGGCTCTAGCAGCAAGTTTTATAGTTTCACATATTCTCATGATGGTGGTTACTGTCTTTGAACTTTCAGATGTAAGAGTACCTTGAACATTTTTTGTAAAGCCAGTCCAGTGATGATGAATTCTCTCAGTTCTTGCTTGTCTAAAAAGGATAGCTTTGCTGGGTATAATATTCTAATATTCTTGGCTGACAGGCGTTTTTTTTCCTTTCTGAACTTTCAATAGGTAATTCTATTCTCTCCTGGTTTGTAAGGTTTCTGCTGAAAAATCCACAATTAGTCCACTAGCAATTCCCTTATTTGTGACTTGACACTATTCTTTGCTGTTTTTAGTATTCTCTTTGACTTCTGACAATTTGGCTATAATGTGCCTTGAAGGGGAGCTCTTTGGGTTAAATCTATTTCGGGTTCTTTGAGCTTCCTGGATGTGGATGTTCATCTGTCTTTCAAGATTAAGAAGATTTCAGCTATTCTTTCAATAAATAAGTTTCCTACAACTTTTCCCTTCTCTTTTACTTCTGGAACTTCCATAATATAATTATTTGTTCACTTAATAATCCTATATTTTTTTGCCCCTATAGGTTTTCCTCGTTTTTTTTTTTTCTTATTTATTTATTTTTGTCTGTGTTATTTAAAAAGGCTTGTCTTCAAGTTGCAGAATTCTTTTTTCTGCTTGGTCTGAATCTGTTGTTGGACCTTCTGATAGTATTTTTTATTTCATTAATTAAATTCTTCAGCTCTAAGATTTCTGATTGGTTCTTGGTTATATCCATCTCTCTGTTGAATTCCTCATTCATATCATGAATTATTTTCCTGATTTTGTTGAATTTTCTATCTATATTCTCTTGTATCTCACTGACTTTCCTTAAGATTATTATTCTGAATTCCACTTCTGGCATTTTGTATATTTTTTTATGATTAAAGTGTGTTACTAGAGTATCATTATATTCCTTTAAAGGTGTCATTTCCTTGCTTTTTCATGTTTAATGTGTCCCTATGCTGATTTCTATGCATCTGGTAGAAGAGTCACCTCTTCTAATTCTAGGGAGTATGATAAGAGACTTATATAGATGGACCCTGGGTGTCAGTTCAGTGAAGGTGCACTGGGTTTGTTTCTAGTTGGACACAATAGTGTTTCTCTATGCAGTTTCTTCCGTTGTAATCCACACTCATGACATTTATGAGTGCCTCAGTGGCCAAAGCTGAGACAGTATGTGGTAGCGATGGTGCAACTTTGCCATGGGTGGGCTTGCTGGGCTGTTTCTCAGGTCAGGGTGCATGCACGCACATGGTAACTTGGCCAGTTTAGGGTCTGGTTTGCAGCCTGTTATTCTGGCTGGGGGCACAGGTGCACAGCTGGCTAGGCCAGCCTGGGGGAGTGCCTGCCAAGGGCTGTTTCTAAGGTCTAGTACATGGCTACACAGCATCTCAGCTGGCCTGGGTGTGTGTCTGCTGGAGGCAGCCCACAGGGCTATTTCTCAGGCCTGGAAGAGGTGCACACAGCTGCTTGGTTGGCCTAGGGGCATTTCTGCCAGAGGTGGTCTGCAGGGTTGTTTTTCAGACCCAGAATATCGATGGCTAGCCTGGGAGGGTATTTGGTAGGGGCAGCCCATGGGGCTGTTTCTCAGACCTAAGACAAGGATGCACAGCTGCTAGGTCAGCCTGGGGATATATTTGCCATGGGTAGCCTATGGGGCTGTTTCTCAGGCAGGGGATGCAGACACACAAATGTTTGGTCAGCCTGGGACTGTGCCTGCCAGATGTCACCAAATGGGCTGTTTCTCAGGCCCTGGGCACAGACACACAGCCACTCTACCAGCCTGAGGGTGGGTAAGCCACTCAGTGGTTCAAGGATCTCTCCTGCTCAGGGGAGGGTACGCAGCAGTTTGTCTGGCTCAAGGGCAGGTTTGCCCTGGGAGGACTGCCGGACTTTTCCTCTTGTTTGAGTGTGGGCACTGGGGATTGGTTTCCCTGCTGCGCAGGACCAGAGTCACAGCCAATCATGGGCCCAGGCTCTGAGCAGCTGAAGCTGTGGTGTTCAGCCACCCATTTGGACTTGGTGGAATGAAGATGGAGTCCCAGTGCTGGAGAGGTCCAAAGGCTAATGATACCCAGAAGAGTGCACACTTCACAGGTGGCTCTGGTCTCAAGACGGCACCATGCTGCAGCAGCTTGACTCACAAGGGGTGGGTGGGGAGTGAGGAATGCACACCTTGTACTCCAAATCTGCAGCAAGGCAGCTGTGTGAATTCCTAGGAGCTCTCCAAATTAGAGTCAGGGTTTGCAAGAACTGTGGGATTCTCCTGTAGTAAGGAATGTAGATGTTTGTGGTGGCAACGGGGACTAGTAGGAATCTTCTGCTTACCTCTTCCCCACAAGGGGGAGTCTCTCCTGTTTGTGGACCAATCTGACCTGGACAGGGGAGACGGAGCTGCAGAGGCTGGGTGTCTCCACACTGCCATTCTGGGCTGCCATTCACCAGTGCCAGGTATCTCTATTCAGTCATCTTGCTAAAGCTGTCTTGCTAAAGTACATAAGTGTATTTATTAATCTCAACAACCAGACAGAGCAAAACAAAGACTTTTTTTTTAAATTTGAAGATGGCAGAGAATAAGATTAAGATCTAGTTGGCAGGTTCCCATCACTCCTTAAAGACTTTCTTTGTCTCAACCTTTCAGCAAATTAACAACGGCTAGCTTAATACACATAGCAGACTCTCAAAAATGTTCGATGAAAGAATGGCCCTACCCAACACATAATATACGAACTATCAATCTCTGGTGGGGTGGGGTAGAGGAGAATAGAAATAAGATGGTAATAAGGAAATTCTCTAATAAACATTTTCTCTAGGAAAGTTTCACAGAACATGAATTTTAGCTCTACTAATTTGCAAATTGTGATAAATCAAGTTGAAGCTATCTATGCTCAGTACTTTTAAAAGGCCATTATGATTAATAAACTAATTCATAGTTACTGGGCACTTACTATACAAAACACCACAAGCACAGTGCTTTTCACACAATATCTCATTTAATCTTTAAATCAACTTTATCCAACATAAACTATTACCCTGATTTCCAGATGCGGGAAACAGAGGCATAAAGACGTAAAGTAACTTGTATGATGTCACACTGCTGTTCCATGAAGAAAATGGGCTTGTAAGCAAAGTCTGTCTAAATCCAAAGCTCTATGACCTCCATATTTCATTTAACACTTAAACAGTAAAACAAAATAACACTAATTAGCATCTGATAGCCTTTAAAAACGGAATACAGAAAAATTCATTTTAATAAATGTTAATTTTTAAGAATTATATATTCACATAATGTACTAGTTGCCAATCGTTCTTTCACTTCATTAAAAGAAGGCTTGAGGGTGGAGCAAGATGGCCGAAAAGGAACAGCTCCAGTCTCCAGCTCCCAGCGCGAGCGACACAGAAGACAGGTGATTTCTGCAATTTCAACTGAGGTACTGGGTTTATCTCACTAGGGAGTGCCAGACAATCGGTGCTGGTCAGCTGTTGCAGCCCGACCAGTGAGAGAGGAAGCAGGGTGAGGCACTGCCTCACCTGGGAAGCGCAAGGGGGAAGGGAATCCCTTTTCCTAGCCAGGGGAACTGAGACACACAACACCTGGAAAATCGGGTAACTCCCACCCCAATACTGCGCTTTAAGCAAACGGGCACACCAGGAGAATATATCCCACACCTGGCCGGGAGGGTCCTATGCCCACGGAGCCTTCTTCATTGCTAGCACAGCAGTCTGCAATCTAACTGCAAGGCAGCAGCAGGGCTGGGGAAGGGGCGCCCGCCATGGCTGAGGCTTAAGTAGGTAAACAAAGCCCTGGGAAGATCGAACTGGGTGGAGCTCACAGCAGCTCAGGGAGGCCTGCCAGTCTCTGTAGACTCCACCTCTGGAGACAGGGCACAGCTAGACAACAACAACAACAACAACAAAAAGGCAGCAGAAACCTCTGTAGACGCAAACAACTCTGTCTGACAGCTTTGAAGAGAGCAGTGGATCTCCCAACACGGAGGTTCAGATCTGAGAACGGACAGACTGCCTGCTCAAGTGGGTCCCTGACCCCTGAGTAGCCTAACTGGGAGACATCCTCCACTAGGGGCAGACCGACACCCCACACCTCACATGGTGGAGTACACCCCTGAGAGGAAGCTTCCAAAGCAAGAATCAGACAGGTACACTCACTGTTCAGCAGTATTCTATCTTCTGCAGCCTCTGCTGCTGACACATAGGCAAACAGGGTCTGGAGTGGACCTCAAGCAATCTCCAACAGACCTACAGCTGAGGGTCCTGACTGTTAGAAGGAAAACTAACAAACAGGAAGGACACCCACACCAAAACCCCGTCAGTACGTCACCTTCATCAACGACCAGAGGCAGATAAAACAACAAAGATGGGGAAAAAGCAGGGCAGAAAAGCTGGAAATTTAAAGAATAAGAGCACATCTCCCACTCCAAAGGAACGCAGCTCATCGCCAGCAACAGATCAAAGCTGGATGGAGAATGACTTTGACAAGATGAGAGAAAAGGCTTCAGACCATCAACCTTCTCAGAGCTAAAGGAGGAATTACATACCCAGCTCAAAGAAACTAAAAATCTTGAAAAAAGAGTGGAAGAATTGATAACCAGAATAATTAATGCAGAGAAGGCCATAAACGAACTAACAGAGATGAAAACCACGACATGAGAAATACATGACAAATGCACAAGCTTCAGTAACCGACTCAATCAACTGGAAGAAAGAGTATCAGTGATTGAGGATCAAATGAATGAAATGAAGCAAGAAGACAAATCTAAAGAAAAAAGAAGAAAAAGAAATGAACAAAGCCTGCAAGAAGTATGGGATTATGTAAAAAGACCAAATCTACGTC
>NW_012115844.1:1930187-1930603 GCF_000951035.1 Colobus angolensis palliatus | reverse complement strand
CACACCATCATGGCACAAGTATACATATGTAACAAACCTGCACGTTATGCACATGTACCCTAGAACTTAAAGTATAATAATAATAAAAAAGAAAGGAAAAGGACATCTGAAATAGCCATCAAAATTAAAAGGAAAAGGAAAACTACCTGTAGCTACTCCATCAAGTAATAATTACTGTTAACATTCTGGTATATTTCCTTTTAGTATTTTTTCCTATGCATTCACAAAGAAAAATGTATTATTAAAATGTGATTATGCTGAAAAAAAAAAGTGCGCAAAGGATATGAGCAGACATTTTTCAAAAGAAGACATTCATACAGTCAACAGACACATGAAAAAATGCTCATCATCACTGGCCATCAGAGAAATGTAAATCAAAACCACAATGAGATACCATCTCACACCAGTTAGAATGG
>NW_012115844.1:1921466-1929752 GCF_000951035.1 Colobus angolensis palliatus | reverse complement strand
ACACCAACATGGCACAAGTATACATATGTAACAAACCTGCACGTTGTGCACATGTACCCTAGAACTTAAAGTATAATAAAATAAAAAGTAAATAAATAATAAAAATAAAAATAAAAATAAAGAAGTCTCTTCCTCTATTTGCCATTTCATTAACCTACTCTAGTTACTCTGGATATTTAGCCATAAAATTTAACTTTTCATAAAAATGAGTCCATAATTCATCTTTACATCAGAATATCCTCTATCCTCAGCCCAAATTTCTGAAGGTTTAATATATTTTAATAAAAAGCAAATAATCTTGTAACTTGTGTGGAGATGTGTATTCACCCTCTCTTTTTTTCTCTCCCTCCTTCTACTAACTAAAAGGTGGCTACTGCTACCAGTATCTCCACAGCCTACACATTTCTTTTCAACATATGCATTCTATCTAAGTTGTAAAGAAAGGTACACAATGATAAATTTTAAAACCACATTTAGGAAGAAGATGACTATGTTTATGTAATGAGTATAATAATCCAGCTTCACATGTCTTCCCATCACATCTCTTGCTTTGCCTTTAACCAGTGTGAAAAATCTTTGTTAATTGTATTGCTTTTTAATATGATTATATCCCCCACCAAAAAAAATAAGTACATACTACTATACCATACCAACATAACATTAATTTGGAAATAGAAATCAAAATATATTCAGGAGACTTAGGGTTAAAGCCCTAATAGGCTTAACTGCAGAAGGATCTTTCATTACTTGATCACATGAAATTGGGCCAGTGACAGATTATGTAGTAAATAGTATTCAGGAAAATATTTATCTATAATCTCTTTATCTTACATATATAACATTCTGTGTGACTGCATATACTGATATATAATCTCATTCTGAAAGAGTATATTATAAATACATACAAGAAAGGGGTTATAGCTATGCCAAAAGCAAAAAAAAAAAAAAAGTATTGTCTTTTATGCTATTAAATCTCCAACATAACATTGTATTAATTTCTTGCATAAATTCAAATAACTTGTACAAATGTTTGTTTTTAAAACCTGGGCATGCCACCACCAGTCCAGTCCAATAGCCCATCTACTCTAACAGCCTGTCTTTGACAGTGACCAACGGTGGATGCCTCACAGGACAGCATACACATAACATAATATATATAATTATGCACCACTACTCCATTATCCCAAGTGGTAGTTAGATTATATCCTGAAAAAAATTAAAAAAATTATAACCCCTCTCCCACAAACACTCTATAATTTCTCATAAGGTAATGTGAAGCCTCCTTTATAAAGCACATATTTAACCATAATATAAGCCAACGCTTTGTATGACAACTAAAATGAGAAGCTGAACCCAGAAACAGAACTTAAGCTCATCAAAACATGATTTGCCAAAGGGGGATTTTCAACGAAATGAAAAGCATCTGATTCGCTCAATTAAAAAGAATCGTTTGCAAAACAGATGAGCAAAATTTAACTAAAGCTTTTAAAAAGCAAACTACAATTTCTACCCAAGCCATAACATATTATGATATGTAACACCATTTTCCAGAGCATATGATAATGCCTGTATTTTTAACTCCTCAGAGAAATGACATTCACACCTGTGTCATCATGGTTTTAAATTAAGCTTGAACTTACTAAATGCTCATCCAGTGTGCAAAGCCACATAATGCAAAAATCTTGGTTTGGTCTTTCAGGAAGCACTGCTTCCTAAACAATTACAGAGAAAAAAAAATGTACTACATTTTTTAAGACCTTTGGAAAAGATAATTCTCTTGGTAATGTATGTAGGTATTGATTTAATAACCCTTGTAGTCAGGAAATAATACCTAACCTAAATTCTCCATGGTAAAATCTGAAGTAATTTTCTCTTTTTCTGACCTCAAATAAGTTGGGAAACATCGAGTCATACAATATTTCACATACATTCATGTGTTGCATAACAATGTTTCTATCGGCCGGGCGTGGTGGCTCAAGCCTGTAATCCCAGCACTTTGGGAGGCCGAGACGGGCGGATCACGAGGTCAGGAGATCGAGACCATCCTGGCTAACATGGTGAAACCCCGTCTCTACTAAAAATACAAAAAACTAGCCGGGCGACGTGGCGGGCTCCTGTAGTCCCAGCTACTCGGGAGGCTGAGGCAGGAGAATGGCGTGAACCCGGGAGTCGGAGCTTGCAGTGAGCTGAGATCCGGCCACTGCACTCCAGCCTGGGCGGCAGAGCGAGACTCCGTCTCAAAAAAAAAAAAAAAACAATGTTTCTATCAACAATGGGCCACATATATGATGGTGGTCCCATAAGATTAAAATGGAGCTTTTATACCATATTTTTACTGTACCTTTTCTGTGCTGACACAAATACTCACTATTGTGTTATAACTGCCTACAGTATGGTAACATGCTATACAAGTTTGTAGCCTAGGAGCAATAGGCTGTGCCATATAGCTTAGGTGTGTAGTTGGCCATACCATATAGGTTTGTGTAAATACACTCTACGTGATGGTAAATATTCAGTGTCAACTTGATTGGCGTGAAGGATGCAAAGTATTGTTCCTGGGTCTGTCACTGAGGGTGTTGCCAAAGGAGATTAACATTCAAGTCAGTGGACTGGGAGAGGCAGACCCACCCTCAGTCTAGGTGGGCACTCTAATCAACTACCAGCATGGCTAGAATAAAGCAGATTTGCTGAGTCTTCCAGCCTCCATCTTTCTCCTGTGCTGGATGCTTCCTGCCCTTGAACATGAAACTCCAAGTTCTTTGGCTTTTGGACTTTTGGACTTACACTGGTGGTTTGCCAGAGGCTCTCAGCCTTCAGCCAGACTGAAGGCTGTACTGTCGGCTTCCCTACTTTTGAGGTTTTGGGACTCGGACTGATCCACTACTGCTTTCCTTGCACTTCAACTTGCAGATGGCCTATCGTGGGACTTTACCTTGTGATCATGTGAGTCAATTCTCCTTAATAAACTCCCTTTCATATATACATCTATCCTATTAGTTCCGTCCCTCTAGAGAACCCTAATATATAATCTATAATGTTCACACAATGAAACTGCCTAATAATACATTTCCTAGAACATATCCTTGTTGTTAAACAACACATGACTATATTCGAAAACCTTTATTAATGTCTCTTTTTCTAAATCACTGCATTGCAGAACTAGGAACCAAAAAACAGTCATGTATTGAGTTCAGTTTTCTAATTTTTCTCTGCTATCTATCATAGCCCAAGAGACAGGTCTCAAAATTACTAGCAAACCTGTAGTTTTTACCAAGAACTTCTTTTCTCCCTAATACACTCTTTCTCAAAAAAAAAAAAAAAAAAAACATATTTCAGAACAAACCCGAAAATGTAGAAGAGGAAGTTTATAAGAGACAGGAGCAAGAAACAATGCATATAAAATTCCAACGTAGACACTTCTTTCTTACCTAAAATAGGGGATCATTTAATGAAATGTATTGCTCAAAACCTCTGGGACAGAGCTGAAACTGCAATGCAATATCATAAAATCTGCAGCTGTGTTGCTGTTAATAGTCCATGTTGCTTTCTTAGACCATAGAAAGCCAAAACACACACTGTCAGACCTAAACTTACCTTCACAGGAATTGACCAAAGCAGTGGAGCAGTTATGATAGACCATGCAGCAATACGGTTATTGAAAAGATTGTACACACTCTTAGGAATTTTCTACTCAAATAATTAATTTGCTCACTCCAGAAAAGCTGTTTCCAAATATCAAATCTTTCTTTGTAGGAATTAAAACTACAGGATAGGCAAATGTCTCAATAAGTCCTCTGTTTGGGCTGCCATAACAAATGACATAGACTATGGCCTAAACCACAAACATTATTTCTCAAACTTCTGGTAACTAAAGTCCAAGATCAAGATACTGACAGATTCAGGATCCAGTGAGGGCATTCTTCCTGGTTCGCAGACAGTCAGCTTCTTGCCTATCTTCACATGGCAGAAAGAATTATTATCTCTCTCGTGTCTCTTATGAAGGCATTAATCCCATTCTCTTTTTTAATTAAATAGAGCCAAGGGTCTCACTATGTTGGCCAGGTTTGTCCCAAACTCCTGGCCTCAAGCAATCCCCCTGCCTTGGCCTCCCAAAGTGCTGGGACTACAAGCATTAGCCACTGCGCCCTGCCAGATGTCATTCTTAAGGGCTCCACTCTCATGACCTAATTATCTCCCAAAAACGCCACTTCTAGACACCATCATTTTGGGGATTAGGTCTTCGACATATATATTGGGGGTGAGGGGGGACACAAACATTCTGTCCACAACAGCAAGTAAACTGTACCATACATAAATAAGCAGTAATAACTTACTTTTATTGCCTACCAAGGCAACCAGTGGCTGAGTTTCTGACTCCTCGCTCACTTTCTTCACCACAGTATACCAATCTTCTAAATTCTCAAAGCTTTGATAATTTGTAATATCATACACCAAGAGGACTCCCTGTCACAAAAGAGTTACAAAATATCTGTAAAGTACTATTTGGTGAAAAAAATCTTAATGAATACTTGAGTAATGCTTCAGATATGTCAAAATGGATGTAAAAATACAAATGTATATTATATATAAACTTATACAAAATGTGTTTTATATATAAACTTCCATTTAAATTGCTTACTAGCAGATTGATAATAGTGACTGTTTTCATTCAAGACAAAGCCAGCAACTAAGATGCAATGCAAGTTAAAACATAATTTTATCAAAATTGTAAGTGGTCTTCCAATAAGATACCTGGAATATGCTTGGTAAGTTACAGTAAATATAAGAAAATCATATCAGAGAAGTAGAAAAGGCTACAACATCTACAATCCTACCTCTCACTTTCATGAGGTCAAACATTAAAACTTTTCAATAAATATTCATCTGCTGCTACTTTTTAAATATTTTCAAAAACAAAGATTCCATGATATCCCTTGATAGACAATTTAAGTGTTTAACACAATTTTCTTTAAATGAAATGTCGATTTCCTCTTTTAGTCCACTGTGCATTTGGAGAACTTGAGAGCATCTTTCTTAAACTAACCCTTCATATACTTGAAGATAGTTAAGTAACTCCTTTACCATCTCCTTTCCAGAGTAAACAAACTCAGTTCCTTAAACTTGCCTCAAAGGGCCTATTTTTCTATCCCTTTAATCATAGCTGCTGATTCTTCCCAGGACACACTACATATAGTTTTTTGACATCCTCTTTAAAATGAGCAATGTAAAACTGGACTAATACTGTAATAAGAGTCTGAGCAATGCCAAATATAACAGAAGGATTGCTTCCTGCCTCTTATATATCATATTCCTTTTAATTTATCTCATTATTTTGTGTGGGAAGGAGAAGTATATATGCACACAAAAATAACAGTGCCACATTCCTGATTCTCATCCAGTTTGTGGTCAAACACTTAATACAAAGCTCTACATACAGTATAAGCCTGAACCCTAATGGCATTTATGTCGACTTCTTAGGTTATAACAGTAGTAATCAACTACTTCTGCGCACCTACTGTATACCAAACACACGTCAAGGTCTTCTCATTAATACTCACACCAATCATGAAAGGCTGGTATTATCATTTCCATTTTAAATAACAAACAGAGATTAAAATAACCAAAGTCATACTGATAGGTAAGTGATGGCGCCAGGATTTGAACCAAAAACTAAATAATTTAAAACATTTGTCTGTCAACTAAACTCCAAGTATTGTGCTGGATTCTACAGATGTTAAGTTCCAAACCATAAGGAACTCACTGGCAGCAAAACTAAACACATAAACAAGTACAGAACACAGAAGTCATAACTAGTGAGACAATGGTAAATATTAATCAATTGGCTTGGGGTTCAGGGCCCAGCAGGCATGAGTTTGCCATAATGTTTGCCAATTTTCATGGTGTAAATGCTAGTCTGTGGTCACTTTTAAGCTATCAATATGACACCCATTGAACAGAGTTAGGGAGGTCACCATTATAAAACATTTCCACCATATACATATAGCAGATGTAAACAACCTCGAGAACACAGATAACAGAAATACATAGTAAAATAATTAGTGATAGAGATTAGGCATACACCTTTGTTTTAATACAATGCGTGACTTTATATGTAATTTTTCATTGTAAAAGTTTTTAATAACTGGCTCACAAAAACTGCTAAAAATTTAACAATTAACTCTCTGAAGCTAGAGCAAGCCAGCCCTAGCATACTTCTGTTATGACCTTCCAGGATTATTATTCTCTTTTATTAAACCATATTGGCTCCCAAGTTACCTAGCTTCTCCATGTCTCAGGTTTCTTATCTCTAAAATTCGATATTTGAGTTAGATGGTCTCTAAGATCCCTTTCGCTTTAAATACTCTATAATATGCAAAATCACTCATCAGGTTCATTTTGGTCACTTGAACATCTATTTCTGTCTGTCTTCCAAGATGGTTTGAAATAATGCCCAACATAGAATTATCTAAAACAAACAGTATCTCATTTTTCTTATTAAGAATAAAGCCCCAGAACTAATATCTGAAGATTAATCTTCAATCTACTGGCTCCATGACATGGCTCCAACTGCCATGGGTGATATCATACATTATTTGTTGAAAAGAGCTCTACATTGGAACTCAGGTTGCTGTTGGATTCCAGTCCTGGTCCCACCTATTGATCTTGGGCAACACTTGTTACCTCACTTTTAAAACACCTGATACGCTTACATTATAAAGCGAAATGATAAAGTACTTATTTTAAAATTAACATACTACATGTAATTGTAGATTTTTTTTTTTGTTATCAACTAAGTGAAGAAGAATCACATTTTTATGGCAACTTTGAGGTAGGTTTTAAACTCACAAATAAAGCCTAGACCTCTGCCTCTTAAGATCTTTTGAACCCTTTTGATTAATATACGAAAACCTTTATCCAAACATGGGACAATACCTGAATATGGTAAAATATATGCAAATAAAACATGGCCACCATCTACTGATACTCAGTACAGGATGAGAGTTACGGAACAAAAACATTAAAAACTGTTGTTCTAGACCACAAATTGGTAAATATGGCCCATGGGTCAAATCTGGCCCACACTGTGTATCCGTAGATAAACTTTTACTGAAATATAGTCACAATCATTTGTTTAAGTATTATCAGTGGCTGCTTTTGTGCTACAACTGCAGAGCTGAGTGGCTACAACAGAGACAACATGGCCTGCAAAGCATAAAATATTTACTATCTAGCTTTTTTCAGGAAAAATCTGCCAATCTCTGATCTAGACAAATGTGTCCCAATATTTTTCAGTTGGTGATTCCTAGAAATCTTTCAGGATTCACAAAAAATATAGAAGGATAAACTCCTCTTCACTCACCTAGCTATCTAGCAACACAAACATCTCCTTGTTCATATTCTCAGTACCATTTATAATGTAAAAACTATTATTTTTCCTTGTTCTTGCCATCATAACTAGTACCACTGTGGTGAAATTCTGAAATGAAAAAATGAGAAAACTAAAAATGTTAAAATATAAAAGGAATTATAGGACCTTCAATTTCAACTCTGACATGTAAAAAAAAACTTGAAAGCCATCACTCCTGTCCTTACAATAAGAAAAAGGCAGAACGAACTGAAAAAATCAGTGACTTTTCTTGGATTCATCAGAAAACTGATATTGCAAGGCAAATCATCACCCTGAAATCTGGAAAGACAAACAAATCCAAAAAGTTACAGCCAAGATCTCCCTACCTGGAGTAGCAGCCACTAGAAATAGTAGTGATAATTTTGACAAACTGCTGGAGGCTGACTGAGGTCTAACTTAAGAGTGAGCAACTCCTAGAGGCCCCCTCAGTAGGGGCTACCTCCACACTTGCATGGACACACGACCAGATTCCAGATATCCCACCACATTATCAGTAAAGAGTCAAGAAAGATCCTCTCAAGGCTCTGGCATGAAGAGAGGAAAAAAGTAACCATTCTGAAATATACCCAGAGCATTATCCATAAAAAAGACAAACTCTCCAGAAGAAATGGCTTAATCAGAACATTGTATTCCATCTGGAAAGGGAAGTTTCCAACTTCAGCCTCCTGTAGCCAGTCTGTCTCATCTAACTGGGAGGAGAAAGAAACACGAGGGAAGGTCACAGTACCAAAATACAAGCTCACTAAAGACTAAAACTTTATCATAAGAATATAGCATGCTTCTCCTCCCCCATACTTTACCACATCACCAAGGCACCAACATCTGAAAGAGCTGCAAGACAGATTTCACCTAAAGAGTTTCTGGAGGCCGGGCGCGGT
>NW_012115844.1:1919924-1921139 GCF_000951035.1 Colobus angolensis palliatus | reverse complement strand
GATAGAGCGAGACTCCGCCTCAAAAAAAAAAAAAAAAAAAAGAGTTTCTGGAGATACCAAAAAAGACTGGGAGGCAAAAACAAGGATACTAGAGGAATCAATGCCTCTGGCACTGACAGCTAAAGTAAATATTAAATACAGCACAACGCAAAACCTCACACTAAGTCTATTTACCTGAATCTTATTACTCAGTATATCATGTCCAGCTTTCAATACAAAATTACAAGGAATTTCAAAAGGTAATTTGAAGAGAGAAACCAAGCATCAGAACCAAACTCAGATATGAAACAGATTTTGTAATTACTAGACAGGCAATTTTAAGTAACTATGACTAATGTGTTGAGGGTTCTAAAGGAAAAAGAAAACATTATGCAAGCACAGATAGGGATAATAAAACAAGGGATAATAAAAACAAAATGCTAGATATCAAAAACACTGTAACAGAAATAAAGAATGCCATTGTTGGGTACACTGTTGGACACAGCATAGGAAAAAAAATCAGTGAACTTAAAGACAGGATAATAGAAACTTCTACAACCGAAATGCAAAAAGAACAAAACAATGTATAAAACAGAACATCAAAGGACAGTGGAACAGTTCGAAGTGGTGCATCACACACACAGCTGACGTATCAGAAGAAGAGAGAATCAAGCTTAGAGAGTATTTGAAGTAACAGTAACCAAGAAATTGCCAAAAATAATTAGACACCAAACCACATATTTAAGAATCTCAGAGAATACCAATTTGCATACATACCAAAAACTCTATATCTAGGCATATATTCAAACTGCTCAAAAGAAAAAAAAACAGAGAAATCTTGAAAGAAGCTAGAAAAATAGGGAAAATATCTTATCCATAAATGAAAAAGCAGAAAAATTACAGAGAACACCTCATCAGAAACCATGCGAATAAGAAGAGAACGAAGTGAAATCAGCAAATGTAAAAGAACAGAAATTATAACAAACTGTCTCTCAAACCACAGTGCAATCAAATTAGAACTTGGGATTAAGAAACTCACTCAAAACCGCTCAACTACATGGAAACTGAACAACCTGCTCCTGAATGACTATTGGGTATGTAATGAAATGAAGGCAGAAATAAAGACATTCTTTGAAACCAATGAGAACAAAGACACAACATAACAGAATCTCTGGGACACATTTAAAGCAGTGTGTAGAGGGAAATTTATAGCACTAAATGCCCACAAGAGAAAGC
>NW_012115844.1:1915245-1915809 GCF_000951035.1 Colobus angolensis palliatus | reverse complement strand
TGTATATATAGAAAACCCCATTGTCTCAGCCCAAAATCTCCTTAAGCTGATAAGCAACTTCAGCAAAGTCTCAGGGTACAAAATCAATGTGCAAAAATCGCAAGCATTCCTATACACTAATAACAGACAAATAGAGAGCCAAATCATGAGTGAACTCCCATTCACAACTGTTTCAAAGAGAATAAAATACCTAGGAATACAACTTACAAAGCATGTGAAGGAACTCTTCAAAAAGAACTACAAACCACTGCTCAATGAAATAAAAGAGAACACAAACAAATGGAAGAACATTCCATGCTCATGGATAGGAAGAATCAATGTTGTGAAAATGGCCATACTGCCCAAGGTAATTTACAGATTCAATGAAATCCCCACCAAGCTACCAATGACTTTCTTCACAGAATTGGAAAACACAACTTTAAAGTTCATATGGAACCAAAAAAGAGCCCGCATTGCCAAGATAATCCCAAACCAAAAGAACAAAGCTGGAGGCATCATGCTACCTAACTTCAAACTATACTACAAGGCTACAGTAACCAAAACAGCATGATACTGGTACCAAAA
>NW_012115844.1:1895129-1914248 GCF_000951035.1 Colobus angolensis palliatus | reverse complement strand
TGGATGAAGCTGGAAACCATCATTCTCAGCAAACTATCGCAAGGACAGAAAACCAAACACCGCATGTTCTCACTCATAAGTGAGAATTGAACAATGAGAATGCTTGGACACATGAAGAGGAACATCACACACCGGGGCCTGTTGTCAGGTGGGGGGAGTGGGGAGGGATAGCATCAGGAGATATACCTAATGTAAATGACGAGTTAATGGGTGCAGCATACCAACATCACACATGTATACGTATGTAACAAACCTGCACATTGTGCACATGTACCCTAGAACTTAAAGTATAATAATTTTTAAAAAAATACTAGCAGAAAATTAAAATTAAAAAAAAAACTACCTAGAATTCTATACTCCTCAAAATTATCATAAGTAAAGGAGAAATAAAGATCTCAGAAAAACAAAAACAGAGCATTCATTGTCAGCAAACCTGCTCTGAAGGAAACATTAAAAGAAGTCCTTCAGGGAGAGGGAAAATGATATGGGTCAGAAACTAAACTCTACATAGGAAAAAATGAGTAGCCTGAAAAAACTCAAATAACCAAGGCAATCATGAGCACAAACACATAGGAAAAACAAAGCTGCAGGCATCACACTACTTGATTTGAAACTATATTACAAAGCTATGGTAATTATAGCATCATGGTACTGGCAAAAAATAGACACACTGACCAACAGAACATAGAGAGTCCAGAAATGAATCATACATGTACAGTCAATTGATTTTCAACAACAGAGCTAGAAACACAATGGAAAAAGGACAGCCTCTTCAATAAATGGTTTTGGGAAAACTAGATATCCACATGCAGAACAATATCTCACAATATATACAAAAATCAACTCAAAATTGAGTAAAGATTTCAAAGTAAGACCAAAAACTACAAAATTACTACAAGAAAATTTAGGGAGGAAAACTACAAAATATTGGTCTGGGCAATAATTTTTTGAATTTCACTCCAAAACCACAGGCAACAAAAGCAATAGCCAATACAGGAAAACTAAAAAGCTTCTGTGCAGCAAAGGAGAAAAAAATTAACAGTGTGCAGAGACAACCTACAAATTAAAATATTTTCAAGTCATACATCCAAGAAGGGGTTAACATCCAAAATATACCAGGAACTCAAACAACTCCATAGCAAGAAAACAAAAAACTAAATTTAAAAATTGGCAAGAGACCTGTAAAGACATTACTCACAAGACAAATGAGTAACAGATATATTTTTTAAATGCTGAACA
This sequence comes from Colobus angolensis palliatus, assembly GCF_000951035.1. Lineage (NCBI taxonomy): Eukaryota > Metazoa > Chordata > Mammalia > Primates > Cercopithecidae > Colobus > Colobus angolensis. The sequence goes on along the minus strand of NW_012115844.1, from coordinate 1,913,009 downwards.
TCACCAGAGAAATGCAAATTAAAAGCAAAAAAAATTATCCTCTTACACCTGTCAGAATGGCTATTATCAAAAAGATGAAAGATAACAAGTATCAGCGAGGATATAGAGAAAAGGGACCTCTGTACACTCTCAGTGAAAATGTGAAGAAGAATAGCCAATATGGGAAACTGTGTGGAGGTTCCTCAAAAAAAACTAAGAATATGATCCAACAATCCTACTTCTGTGTATTTACCCAAAGATTTGAAATCAGTTTGTCAAAGAGGTTTTTGCACTCCCATGTTTGTTGCAGCACTGTCACAATAACCAAGCTATGTAATCAACCTAAGTGTCCATCAACAAATGAATGGATAAAGAAAATGATGTATATATGCATAATGGAATACTATAAGCCTCAAAAAAAGAAAAGTCTCTCACTTGCAACAGCATGGATGGAACTGGAAAACATTAAGCCAAGTGAAATGAGCCAGGCACAAAAAGACAAATGTTGCATGTTCTCACTTACGTGAAATCTGAAGTAATCAAACTCAGAAGTAGGGAGTAGACTGGTGGTTGCAGAGGCTAGGGGTTGGGGTAAATGGGGAAACAGTCAAAGGGTACAAAATCTCAGGAGATATAAAGGCTTTTTTGAGAATAATTGCACAGTGTGGTTAAAACAGTTAATAATTACATATCATACATTTCAAAATTGCTAAAAGAGTAAATTTCAAATGTTCTCAACATAAAAAAGTTATAAGGACTTGAGATAATGAATATGCTAATTGACTTGAATTAATTATTCCACATTGTATTCATAAATCATAACATCACTCTATACTCCATAAATATAACCAATTATAAACTGCCAGTTTACAATAAAAGTTAACATTTTTTAAATAAAATCATACAGAATGTAAAAAAAAGAGTGAATATCAGAAAAGGAAAAAATGAAGATAACATAGTATCAATTATTTTTCTTATTGTTAATTGGTATAAAATACAACTGTTTAAAGTAATATTAATGTACTGGATGATTACAGCATACAGATAAGTGAGATGAATGACAGCCATGCCATAAGGGACAAAAAGGATGAACTGAGAATATTCTGAGGGACCTGCACTACACATGAAGCAATACAGTGTCATTTAACACTAAACTTCGTTTAAAATGTATATTGCAAACTCTAGAACGATCACTAAAAAAAATTTTGAAGTATGATTGATATGCTAAAACAGGAGAGAAAATACTCAAATAAAACCAGAGAAAGCAGAAAGAGGGGATAAACAAAGAAAATGTGCAAAGAATAGAAAACGAACACGACAGATGTTAACCCAGCTATCCCAATAACCACTCTGTATGTGAATTTAATACACAAGTTAAAAGACAGATTGTCAAAGGAGATGAGAAAAGAAGACCCTACCTACGGAAAACTGACCTTACATATAAAGACACAGACAGGTTAGCAGTAAAGGCATAGAAAAGCACCATGAAAACATTAATGAAAAGAAAGCTGGAGTAGCTACATAATTTGAGACAAAGCAGACTTCAGAATAAGGAAAATTATCAAGTTTAAAGACAAGACTGGCATAATGATAAGTCAGTCCTCCAAGAAGACATAACAATCCTCTCTACATATGCACCTAATAACACGGCATCAAAATATATGAGGCCAAAACTGATAGAACTGCAAGGAGTTCTAAATCTGCAGATCCCCCTAGAGTTGAAGACTTTTTTCATTAAGCAAACAGAAAATCAGTAAGGGTATAGTTGATCTGAACAACACTAACAATCAACTTCATCTAACTGACATTTATAGACTACTGTATTCATTAGAATACACACTATTCCCTAGCTCTCATGAAACATTCACCAAGACAAACTACATTCTGGGCCATAACATAGACCTTAACATGTTTGTAAAAACAGAAATCACACAAACCATGTTCTCAAACTATAACCAGAAATCAGTAACAGTAAAATAGCTTTAAAAACTCAAAGTATGTGAAGATTAAACAACACATTCTAAATAACACAAGCATCAAAGAAGTCTCAAAAATAATTTTAAAATAGTTTGAACCAAAAACAAAATATATGCAACCTACCAAAACTTGTGGAACACAGAAAAAGCAGTGCTTAGGGAAAGTGTTTAGCATTGAATGCATATATTAGAAAAGCAGAAAAATCAATAATCTAAGCTTCCACTGTAGGAAACTAGAGGAAGAAGAGTAATTTCAGTCTAAAGCAAGCAGAAGAAAGTAATTAAAAATTAGGTAAGAAATAATTGAAATTAAAGAAGAAGACAACAGAGAAAAATCAACAAAGCCAAAAGCTGTTTTTTTAAAAAAAGATCAGTAAAATTGACAAACCTCTAGTCAGGCTAACCAAAAACAAAGGGAGGGAGAGAGAAGACACATATTAACAACATTATTTAATAAAGGTCTTCACTACCTATTCCACAGACATTAAAAAAATAATATAAACAACTTTGTGACCACGAATTTGACAATATAAATATAATGGATCAAATCTTTAAAAGACACACATTATCAAAACTATTGACTCTCAGGGCCTCTACTCACCAGCCTCAAAGCCAGACCTCTAAGTACTCACCTCTTCATGAGCCTCAAATCCCTCAAATACCAGCACCCTCAAATCCCTAAGGCTCTGACCACATCAATCAATCCAGAACTCTTCCGATCACTTCCAGAAAACTATCGGAATCTTCTCAGCCACAAGAAAGTACAACTCCCACAAACATGGAATACATCTTGCAGCCTACTTGGGAACTTCTGAATCTAATTTTCTTGGCAATCTTACGGTCATCTAAATCCATCGTCATGTATCATGTCCCAGATAACTTTTGTTATCAACCACATATCTGACATTTATCTCTCTCCTATGTCTTCAACCCCATACCATCCTTTCCTTCCACTTCCCAATTTACCTTTCAGCTGCTGTTCTTCTTCCCAAATCTTCTACATGACCTTTGGAAATCAGATTTCAAGTTTTATAAATCCCTCTTCAACAACAGTTTCCTTCATTTTATGCCTTAACTGCCTTCCTCCAACTTCGATTCCAAGAAAATACTACCATCCATAGTATTTTGTAAACATCAAGATTTTTGGTAAATATTATATAATGTTAGTTTATATAGTAGTTTTTTTCATCTATTTCACTTACCACCATATCTAATAAGCATTAGATGAGAGAGTAAATCAAATGGATACTATTTTCAAGGTAATAATTGACAGCAATTTTTTTTTTTAAGAGATGGGGTCTTGCTCTGTTCCCCAGGCTGGAATGCAGTCATGGCTCACTGCAGCCTTGAACTCCTGGGCTCAAATAATCCTCCCATCTCAGACTCTCTAGTAGTTAGGACTACAAGCGTATACAACAGTGACCAGCTAATTTTTTAAATTTTTTGTAGAGAAAGGGTCTCACTATGTTGCTTAGGCTGGTCTCATGCTCCTGACTTTAAGCAATTATCCTGCCTTGGCCCTCTAAAGCACTGAGATTATGACCCACTGACCTGGCCTTGACAGAAGTTTTGAAAGAACAAACACTGGTGCCTACCAAGTAACAGTCTTGTAAAGCATTGCATAGATATAGTTCTTCAGTGTAACATGTGCTAAACACAGTAGACACACTGTGACTGTTTAACGTTCTCAAAAAATGAAAGGTTCTCCCATTCCCAAAATGCAGGTTATTTGTTTTCTCCCTTATATGCAAGACAAATAATCTGCTTTAGTTTTTTAGTTATATATAGAAATGAATTCAATCATACAGATTATATAATAGCCATAACAACATATATCTTGCTTTATAAGTATAACCTGTAAGAAACACGCAAAGAAAGTGCACAAACATGTTATAAGTTGGTAAATATCCAACTAAAAAACTTACAGCAAAAGAGAGCAGAAGGTCTTGCAGAGTCCAGTTTTAAGATGCACTCTCTCCCTAGCTATCATGTAGGCACCAAATCCTTTTGTTGGTACTTAAAAAGTAGGCTCATCTGTGTGGGGCCACTGGTACATAATAGTGGTTATGTTCTACCTCACAAGTGACTACACTTCATTGAGTTTATGCTCAGTGGGTCAGTGTTTGCAAACCACTTAGATTCCAGGACAGAAAGAGCTACAAAAATGAAACATCCAGTCCTTCTCTGAGGTTTGTTATTAGCCTCTGTTAGCCACAGGTTACAGGGCACTAAACACTATGTACTGTGTGTTTGCTCTTAACCACTATGAAAAATCGCCTATAACATCTTTCTAAAGACTCCTAGAAATTTTTAAGTTAATTTAAAATCTGGGAATTTAACTGGGACATATTTCAATTCTTAGAACTAGTTCTTGTCAAAATACCTCACTAATTCTTTTTGGGGTGTCAATCCAATTTAGTTTTCACTAACACTTTCAACAGGCTATTGCTAACGTTTAAATGTTGCTGTGGGTAAGGGGAGTGAAGAGGGTAAAATAATCGTTTTTATTTGGGTCCAAGTTAACTCCCAGCCTACAAATAAGCTTCTATGCAGATGTTAAGAAATGCTTTAAAGAAACAGATTGATTAGTTTAATGACCCAGACATGTATAATTCCTTCTATATACAATACAGAAGTTAGAGAACCTAAAACAAAACCCTAAATAACACATTAAACCGACATCCTGAAAAAGCTTGTCTCAACATTTCTGTGGAAGATTTCTGTCCTGTAGTATACCAAAATCCAAAGTACTCATGAGATAGGTAATATAAAGCATCTATAACTCCAGAAGCAATACAGATCTACTTTGAATAATAATTATATTATTATAGAAAATTATTGAGTTTATTAAAATGCTATTAGGATGTTTTTGAAATCACTGGTTTTGAAAAGTAACATTTTCTCCCATTTATAGTAGTAAATAATGAGTCATAGCCTCTCTAGCCTGGATATAGAATTTAAAAATAGTTTAACAAAATAGACCACTGGTCAATGACTTTACGTACTTAACACAGCATTTATTTGGAACCTCTGGAAAGCAGAAAAAAGTTATTATATTATCATCCTTTTTTTTTTTTCTTTATAAACTGAGTCTCGCTCTTTCACCCAGGCTGGAGTAGAATGGCATGATCATAGCTCACTCCAGTCCCCAAACTCCTGGGCTCACATGATCCTCCCATATCAGTCTCTCAAGTATCAAGGACTACAGGTGCCTGCCACCATGCCCTATCATCTATTTTTAACAATTCATTTCATCATCTCAGAATTCCCAGTTTTGTCAGGCAATTTCATAGAAAGATTCATGCATTTCTCAGAAATACTGTACACTGTTGTTTAATAAAAACACAGTACATGATTATAAGAGTCGCAGCAATCGTAAAGTGAAAACAATAAAACTCACTACCAAGAGAGAAAAAAGTCAATATGTACCTTCAAGATAGAAACCTTATACAACAAGTTCTAAGAAATATAACATTCACTTTCTCCCAAGAAATAAAGTACCTTAAAACATAATGAAGACATTTTACTAAACTTATGGACTTTCAAAAAAGATGGAAATTCTTGAAATGTCTACCAATGTTCTCATTAATGTCTGCTGATTGTAGGCAGCTTTGTAATAACATAAAATATATACTATCAAAAACTGACTTCAGGAAATGGTCACAAAATACTGTGAGTACACTAAATGATACTGATTATATAATTTATTTTTTATTTATTTTGTTTTTTAAAGATGGAGTGTCACTTGTCACCCAGACTGAAGTGCAGTAGTGTGATCACAGCTCACTGCAACCTCAAAATCCTGGGCTCAAGTGATCCTCCCACCTGTGCCTCCCAATTAGCTGGGATTACAGGCATGAGCCACTGCGTATAGCTGATTATACACTTTAGAATGGTTAACTTTATAATACACAAATTTCACATCAATATTAATTTTTATATAATAGTAATAAATCTTAAATAATTTAAATAAATTAGATAATAAATTTTTAATGATTTGAAGATAGAATTAATATAATTCAACACATGGGCATAATATTCCCTTAATTTTTAAGGAAAGAAAAAATGTATTAATTGAATTATATATTATTATTTACCCTGAAATGCATAAAGTCCTCCTGTTCTCCACTAACTCTGGTTGCACCTATAAATCATAAAAGACTATTCCATTTGACACCAAGAGTCAAATTTCATCAGAAGTTAGATCGAATCTTCATTTTCTTAAAAATCCTATATGTGGCCTTATAGACAGATTTTATGGAACAAAGATAAGAGTGTTATTTTCCCATGTTATCAACCACATGAATGAAACAAGAACTGTGGCTTCCCACAAATCTCTGTCCAGCAAGTTTTATCTAGCTTAGTATCCACTTTAATCAGTTTAAAACAGAAAAATAAATAAATAAATAAATAAATAAAACAAAAAAGTCATACACAAAATTCTGAGATGTACTTTTTAAGAGAAAAATGAACATGCATAAAATACCAAAGTCACTTAACCACAGATGAAAATGCTATAAATGTGAACAGAAAAATTTTGCAGGAGACAAAGAACCATGTATAAAAGATAAGAGCTTTAAGAGCCAAATCTCTATATCAGCAATGCAAAAAATCAAAACTCTGGGGCCTTTATATGTGATTCAGAACCATATCAGCCTCTATAACCATACTGTCCTTCTCTGAATATTTTATAAAATAAATCAGAATCTATTTTTCATCCACAATCAAGGCAATGGTACTTGACATGAACCAAACTTTGTACAGCAGTGCTTAACATACTATATCTCCATCCTATAGAATCATTTATTATGAGCAACATGGTTCCACATAACCAAGTTATATTTGTCCCACTTAAAATACCAAACTCTAGTAAAGAACTAAAAATTTTTACTACTACCCCTATGTCTCCAGATGATGTAGAAGATATACACCAATTAAAAGTAGAGAAAAAAAGCAAAAATAAAGAAATAGCACAAGTATTACATACAGAGCTCAGTAAGCACAACGTACTTAATATGTGGCTATATACCATATTCTCTACTTCATCCGATGATTACTTTCAATAGTATTACTGCATTTCTAAAGTGTGTCATTTAATCAAAAGCAATCTGCCAAATATTAAAAAGACAATTCTTCAGTGAACATGCTCAGAGAGAAATGATTAGCTTTTTAAAGTATATTACTACCCTGTATATTTTCTATTTGTATAATAACTTTATTTAAAATATTATAAATTATATCAATATAAGCTCATGCAGAACATAAGCTCATGTGGCCAAATTTATGTAATTATTCAGGTCATTTTTCATTTTTCACTTTCATTCTTCTTGCTCTACATGGATTTTCTTCTGAAAATACAGCATTATCATAAATTATTGTACGTGTTTCATATATACACTGTCATATTTAGTTATCTGATAGAAAATATTGACATGTCTATTAAATCTGAAAAGCTATCAATATTTATTGCACAAAAATATAGACATATAGATATGCTTTTAGTCCTTGTAACTTAAAATGAAGTTAAATTTTCATCCCTGTATTTTTCATTCAGTTTATTTGAAAGTAGTCACTATAATCAAACCAGCTAATAAATATCAAAATATCATTTATCACTATATTTATCGAACTGCTAACAATAACACCTAGTAATATAAATACCATACGAAAGCTGTTAAAGAGTTTTCCTATTCCTTCACCCAAATCATTCCAAACATAATTTGGAGAGAATAAAACCAAAGGACTAGCACAAACATAAAATTATTCTCTCTACATATCAGATAAAAAGTTAGAAAGAAAGTATGTGTGTGTGTATGTCCATTTAGGTGTAGATTTGCATGTGTGCTTGTAAATGCTATACTTTCAATACTGGAATAATCAGAATTCATATCATACCTGTGCTCCGTAGATATATTTATCCAACATTTTGCCTCCTATTGTCTGCCCTCCTATATCCCAAATTTGAAGGGTAACATTCAAGTTTCCTAGAATTTAAAAAATGAATATAAAAATAAGAATATCAAAAAAATTAAGTAACAATACAACAACTGACACAGTATCACAGAATACTAAGTCACAATAAGAAACTGAGCTCAATTTGCCTTTATGTACAGACTCACATGATATTTGGAACTGTGAAAACAATGTCAAAAGAAATCATAGTGGAGAATCTAGTTTTATCCTTTTACTCCATTTCCACGGAACCATACTTACAATCACTTTCAAAACAAAACAAAGTAAGCTTTAATTTATAAACTTAAGCCTCAGAAAAATGTTTTTCTTAGAGAATAGAATGAAACACACGTCCATGGAGCAAGAAATGTACTTTAAAAATAAAAACTGAAGCTTTATATACTCAACCATCCAATCATATATATGAATTCTGTTGTAGGTTCTAAACTCTATGGGTTCTAAAACTCATGGAATAAGAGCAAACCATAAAAATGCACCCATAATTTCAGCTCAAATTAATGAATCTTTTTATAATGTGATTGTCAGCTACTCTAGGATATGGCAAACATAGCCCAAAAATTACGTTTTCAAATTTAACCCATAAAATAGAAACACATTTGACAGCCCTATTCAGAACAAATGTAGGATACATACCATGTGTATCACTAAATATTACAATGTATTCAAATTTGTTCAAAGCATTTCCATTTAAACAAACTATGTATACTTCCAAGCCTTCATAAAATAGTGTAACTAATCATCTTCCCCATGCGCATTATAAAAGCATTCTAAAAGGGAATCTTTAAAATCCTTTCACGCATTTTGTAAAATACTTGGTTGATAGAAAAATTTATGAGATAAGCTGTTCTCTCTTCTCAATGCAACTGATGAGTATGCTTACAAAAGCCAAACTATGCTATTTAGTTGAACATTTTAAACGATATCCCTCATAAAATTACGGAGTTTTCTCCAGAGTCTCAATTACCACTTTCTGAATGATTTGCAAATCAAAAGAAAATAAAATAAAAGGTTAGAAACTGAAAAATGATCTCATTTCCAAAAAGGATTATAAAGATATAAATTTATACACCAACATAAAACACTAAAATCAGAGACAGTCATACCATTTAACTATGCAATGAAAAGAAAAAGACATTTGATTAACCAGCACAGTTTTCTAAATTTTGGTGAGTTTGTATTACAATCTTTCCATTATTTAAACATAGGTTGTTCCATCTGCCATCGTGCAGAGGATTTCCACGAGAAACTTCCATTAGCATTAATGAGCGCTAATGTTTTATCACCATCATTATTTCCACAGACACATACTTTCTACACTTACACTAATGACCAAAATGTTCTTAAAGCCCTATGAATATAAAAACCAAAACATCACAGACTAAGATGTGTACAAAAACTTATACAAATCGAGTTTCTTAAAAATCTAAATTTTTTGAGATTCAAGGCTGAAATAATTCTTCTATAATGCTGTCTCAAATTAAGCAGATGAGAAAGGGCTAGCCATCACTAAGAAGCATATATAATAGTTTCAGAAACCCCTAAGCAGGCAGTAGGCTATTCATTTTACTTGCACAACTCTTTAGAGTTATTTGATTATTTCAAAAGACAGTGTTTAACAATACTAACTTTTACAGAGGAAGATTTTAGGCAATACTAAATAAGTACTAAAAGGTGTTTAATCCCATTTTTTCAGAGCCAATAGTCCTTATTGCTTAACCTCACAACAAAAAATATAAAGCTTTCTTCTTTAAGTTCTGATATTCAGATCCTATCTGAATGAGGTGTTGTGAACACTTTGACTACAATTTCAGGAACATGATCTTCATTACATGTTTTCAAATTCTGACTACAATCGTATCAAGACCCTAAATCATCTATCTATCCAATTGTCTCCCATATTCATGTGTTGAGGATACTTTTTAAATGTATACCTTTCCAAATAAACCCTGTTGTCAGTGTTTGCCTGTTTTTTTAAACATATGAATTATAGTGACTCAGAAACAAAAATAGCTACGAATTACTGATAGTCCACTAATACAGAATGCTAACAAAAAATTACTATCTTTACAGTTTCAACAAATGATATTAACTTCATATTACTTCTTATATCCAGAAATATAGTTTTAACTCCACATTTTAATTTTAGGATTATTAACACATAAAACTAAAAATAAAATGTGGATTCCTTATTTGAGGAGCAAAATCGCATGAGGATATGATTCAAATCAATATTCATTTTTGTTTTTGCAGGCATAAACATATGAATTCTCCTAGTATATTTTCAAGATGACACACCTATAAAGCTATATAAGAATATTCAAATAATATTATAATTTTGTTTAAATCAAGAATCTAATACAAATTTCTAACCAATACAGAACATAAAGGAAACTGTCAGAAATCTAATCCCAAACCCAGAATGCTGCAAAATTCCTGCTCCTCTGTAAGAAACGACATGTAACTAGAAGAAAAAATAAAATAAATGAGGTGACAAAACACAGGTAAGTTGCTTTTGGTATGAATTAAAGCCACCAAGAGGATTCAACAGTGACCTTGTAAAAGTACACTTGGTGCCTTGGTTAACCTTACTTAAAGTGCTGCATAGTCAAGATGGAACTAAAAACACAAGTCTGCCCACTTCTTGTACTAAAGACTTAGAAATCTTTTTCACAGTAGAACGCTGTTTACTGGACTGTACCCACAAGCTTCCTGAAAGTATTTTGACTAAGACTCTTAAGAAGCTCTATCAGCAGAATCTCTGACTAACAGATACACTATTTTAAGCAGTAAAATCTGCACAGTGGTTGCATCCAGACTATACAGCATACCAGATCATGAAATATACTAAAATGGATGAGTATTTGCAAAGTAATGATCTTGAAAACTTGCATGAAGAGAATGTAAATAAATGGACAGGAGGTTTACACCCCTAACAATCTAACTGGTCAGAGGACTTACTAGACTACTAACAAATATTAGATTCACTGACTATGCTATAAATTCAATAAAGCTACCTGTAATGTTTTATTCAGCTAATGATATATTAATGATCCTACATTTGGCAGTTATAATGAATTTAAAGTATATAAAGAATAATTATAAACCTTGTAATTTATTCACCTCATTTATTAATACACTTATTATATAAAAAAAATTAAAATATTTTTTTCTTACTGAAATTTCTACCGTAAGTTTGAGTCTGTTAAGTAGCATAAAACCAACTGCCTTAAAAAAAAATAGAACTTTTTTGCTGGAACTTTACCATCAAAATAAAAACTTAACTAGGAAAATGAAAATATACATTCATTAATAGTATACATGCCCTAATGTCATTTTTTAACCTAAGTACTGTGTAAGTCTAAAACATTATACTATTAACCTAGATTTCAAGAATATCAAATATTTTTTACAAAGTAATCAAAATTTTTAAATTGGTAGTGCTGTGCTACAGGTCAGAAATCATCACATATATCGCCTGTATGAAATGTCTAAAAACCAGTCTTTGTTTTTAATATTTGAGTAGGTACTTGTTTCTTTATTTAAGCTTTTCAACTAAAAAATGAGAAATATTAAAAGTAATGAGACAAAAAGTTGGTGCGGTGGTTTTTCAAATTAAGCATCAAAACAAAATAGCTAATAGCAAAATACTATATTGAGATTCTCTGCGTACAACCGGCATCTGTGAAAAAAACTGCTGCAAAAATAAGCTTCCAGGCTCTACATTATGTGATTTGTGTATGTATTCGGCTAGTGACTGCTATTAAGAATTCTGAATGCAGCACAGATTATCGGTAAGACGAAGAATAATAAAATGTAAATGACGTTTTCAGTTTTGGATACATTAAAAGAAAATACAAATGAAACAAAGTACGCATATGTTTCTCCTTAAACCTTTTGCTGAACAATAACCCAGTAATGGAAAAATTGAAATTCTTTTTTTTCTCATGGGATATCTCCTAATCTATTTTTCACTGGTAGCCAAATACAAACCATCACAAAATATAACAAAGTATATTACTAAGGAGATAAGAAGAATACCTCCATTACCAAGAGTTTTCATTAGCTACTCTAAAACTTTCATGGGGAGTTGTCTGATAGATGGGGTGTCTGAGAGGTTAACATATTTCAATAATAATTGGAACGTATTAAACCCCTTCCCACTATATCACTCACATTTCAGTACATGAATCTGACATTACACTTGCAACCGTTTTCTCCAAATGTGCTTCCTCACAGAGGAGAGAGACGGATGGTTTATAAAGTCAATCAAGATAAACTGCTTTTAATAAAATACTTTAAACATATAATTTAACCATTGAAATTGAAAGGACAGCATTTTAAAGCCCCAATTGTTCAGAAACTAACTTAAAACATAAACCACTCTTTCTTTGTTATTATTTCCCCGTATTTCCCACAAAATGTGCTGCAACTGGCATCTAAATAGTTTCTTTGCATGGTGAAGTGAAACATCTTGAATGCTCAAACTGTATTTTTATGAGTGCCTAGGGACCCTAAATTTTAGTGGTCTATTAAATGCCAGCAATTTCATGCTGCCTTGCATAAAACAGCATTCACATATTAGAGCGCAGAAGTTCCACAGCTACATTATACCTCTGTTCCAACTTTAAACAAAAAACTAAAGCAGAGGCAAATCAAAATAATATTTTAAAAAATAATCCTTCCCAATCTTTTCACATTTTGTTAATATAATATCTGTTAACAAATGTATAGCACTTAATTTTTTAAAAGCTTTTCAGAATTTTATAAGCAACCATTGTTTATCCTCAAAAAATGTATAGTAGCCAAAAACAGGGAAGGAGTGGGAGAGTATATAAACTTTTTCCCACACCCATGGACAATATGCCTTCATGACAGATAGTGATGAAAGCTAACCTCTCTAAGATAAATTTACTGAATATATACATCTTCATGTGGAAGCAGCCCTAAAATTTTACACATTTCTTTCTTATGCCATTTATTGTAAGATTTTTTTATAATCTTCTATGTTAAGACTTTTTAGTCTCTTACCTGGCAATGTTATCCTTCTCAAAAAGAAATCCAGTCCTATAGTTTGTTTGTACCGTTTCCCAAAAGTTTCTTGAGCAAAACACGTAGCTAAGGAGGTCTAAAAAATTGATGCACAGAATGTCAAAATTAATTCATTAAAGAAATGTAATCATAAGACCACTACTAAATCTTATTAAGCAATCTTAACATGTATACTCCAATTAATCCAACAAGCAACTTTAAGCAGTTCTAATCAGTTACAAGGCCGGGAGAGACTTAACACCACCAGGTAAATTTCACTTGACAGCAGCTATCAGTAGGGACAATAAACTAATGGGTTAGATCTCTTTAAATCCCCTGCCTGTCAAGATCCTTTTCCTTGCTGAAAATCAGAATTTGAGAGTTATCAACAGAAAAAAAAAAAACTAAAATAATAACAATAATAAAGATCTGAATTATTTTAAAACATAATTAAAGATCTTATCTAACTTAGATCAGATGTTTCTGAGGCTAAATATTCTAAGGGTAGCTGAGCCCTCAGCTAATAATAAGAAGCATTAAGGAGGGAGAAATCTGCTTACAGAATTTTTCTTTTTCCCACAGGAAAAGTATCATGTCTAATTTTTCTTTATTTTTAAAGATGTTAATGGAAAATGACCCTAAAGAATGCTGTGACAATATGTATCTTTTAAAGAAAGAAGCTAGTATTTTTAAGATTAATATAAAGCAGACAAAATGAATATTTTCCATCCAAGAACCATAATGCCAAGAAGTCACAAGCTATTATAACCAGAACAGATATAAATTTTTTTAAATAGAAACTCAAAAGTTTTAGTCAAAAATTCTGGAGTTTTCTTTTTAAAGTATCATTTCTTATCAAAGCAAAAGAATTATTATTCTAGTAACAACTAAATAACAATAACTCAACAAATTCTTAAATATTTTAAATGCACTATTTTTATTTATAAACTTCCTCCAAAAAAGATAAAGGCAACTTCACTTAGTTTTTATGCTCTTCAAGACAGACTCCCTATGTTAAGAGAAAATAGCTGTTTTTTATTTTAAAAGTTAAAATTACATGTCAAGTCTTAAAATAATGAAAACTAAGATAAAATTTCCAAGACAACTGATTATAGTTCATTATGACATAAGCAGTACAACAGCGCAAAAGAAAATTTGGTCAAACTTCAATTCCTTTTAGCAAGTTCATCCAAAATTCCTTTTACACAGAACAATATTTTTCACACAAATGGCAATTTGGACACCGTAACTCCAAATATTTTTGTGTTTAAATACCCAGCATTTGTAATAAATTTCTAAGATAATTGGCCAAGTATTTGTTGAGCACTACCATGTGAAGGGTATTCTGCTAGACATCTAGCAACAAACACATTTGTTATATTTTTGACACATGTAACAATATCAAAACTGAGAGATCAAAATTGAAAAGATAGGTATTTCTTTCTACAGACTTTTGTTTCTCATTTACACTATATTATTCTACTGACCTTATCTAACTTACACCACAAAATCATCTTTGACGAGGTTCAGAATTCTAGAAAAAAATAACTATCACTACTTATATTATTACAGGTAATTCAAAATATTTAATAGACTGATGGTTAAAGGTCAAAGAGAAACTGAAGGCATGTGTAACATCCACATAATGTCATTTGAGATAATTTTTCATTTTAAAGAATCGCAGAGTTCAATATTTTCATATTAAGGAGTATTCAGAAAACTTCTAAGGAAGTTTCTTTTCCTGAAAAAGTGACTTCCAGATTTTGAAAGCCCTGCTTTCACACTTTTGAGGCAAATATAAAGTTGGGATTTTCAATTGGAATCGAGTATAAACTGTCAAAAATACAGGTTACTGGGAACATACAGAGTATTAAAGTAAGTTCTTACTATATCATCTCCCAATATCTTGAGAAAAAAATTGAACAGAGAATCAACTGAATCAGTGTTGGTCACTTTCTCTTCAATTATCTAGACTGCATGCAATTTTACACATTCAATAATTTCTCAAGTCACTGTATAAACATCCTTCTTAATTACAGGTATTAAGTGAACAACTAGCTCCCATATCAGAAATATTTTTATCTGAATCTTTATATTTTTTGATTTGGAAAATTTCTACTAACATTTTTGATTTGGTAAATTTCTACTAACATTTTTTAACCATACTACATTTACAAACACTGAAAAGACAGAAAAAAGGAATATTTTGCCTCAAAAAGCTCTTAAGAGATTATGTAATAAAAGAAAAACTATGAATCAGAAAAGGAAAGAAATAGAAACACGTGATACTGGAGGGAGGAGCTAAATTTCTCTTGGAGAAACTGTTAAGTCATCATCTCAACACTCCTCTACTGCATCTGTCAGTGTGTTGAAAAATGTTCAGAGTTAGATTGAGCAGGAAAAACAAATGCTAGGAAAAAAGAGCCAAGAGTTAAATCAGGATACAAATAAGAATGAAAGAGAGGCTGAGTTCACAAAGAAAAGAACAATAAAGGAAAAAGAATGGGAATGTTGGTGGCTGCCAAGTATTTGAGAACTTAATAGGGTATGGAAAAAAAAATTCTTGATTTAAGAATAATGAAAGAAGGTTAGGTGTCAGATGTCTGCGTCTGGAAGTTCCTATTAGAAAAAACTGTTACAGTTTTAAAATAAGTTATTTAGGCAAGATGATGAAGATTAAGTCAGAGTACCATAAAAAATATTACTGTTATCCTTTAAAGCCGAATGATAATACTAACTCAAAAACATGGAAGTGAAAAAAATTATGCTGTCCTATGCCAGAAAAAATTTTAAACAGAAATAAAAAACCGTAATTATTCACACTAAATTAGCAACAAAAGGAAAACGTGTATGATAGGCTAAATAAAAAACTCAGACCCAAAATTATGAACAAATTTCACTGAGTAATATAGGTACAATAAATACTGTTAGAAAAATGAACAAAAGTTTAAAGAATTATGATAGCATATAGGATAACCAGCAATTTTTGTCTCTTTTTACAAATGTATTATGTTATGGGTTGTCATTATCATTTTAAATGGGAAATAAGAACAGTTATGAATTGAATACAATAAAATTTAAGAGCCAAAACCTTAGACGGCCTTCAAAAGAAAATCTAAATGATGAGGAAACTATAAAAATCTAACAAACTTTTTATTGAATAAAGGTGTTAGAAACAATGATGATTTATCTACAGCAATTCATTCATTCGAAAAGTTTACTAAGTATACAAAAATTAATATACTTTATAAAGAAAAGTTACCCCAAGTTCCTTTCTTCCCCCAAAGTTTAAATGTAACAATAGCATATTGTTTTCCTCAGCTTTAAAAATCTGTAACAAAGGATCTAAGAAGACAAGAAAAAAACAACAAAATACTCCAAATTTTGCATATGAAATTTTACATCTTTCCCAGGGGACCTCGAAACCCAAATGTCAGAACCAAAACAGAAGCAGCTATGCCAGCGAGGATGCAAAGAGAAGTCGTCACCAGAGACACCAGGGTCCAAACTGCGACCAGCAACAGGGAAATGTGAAGCCTTAAACAGGAAATAAGAGCCTGGGTTTCTTTAGACTATGGTTGGGATAAGGGAGGGGAGTAGAGGGGAGATAAACTTTAGCAATAATCCCAGAAAGTGTTGGCGCCTTTGACAGAAGCATGGGTAAGAAGGCATCCGGGTAGAGGCTCTTCACTTTGTTTGTTGGTGGAGGGATCATAGACCTCTCTGAGATCTTATGGACCGTCTCCCCAGAGCAAGCACCGGGCAGTGTTTAGTCCATTTCAGGAGTTTCACAACCTTGGGGTAGGAGCCGCTGCCTAGTAGATAATAAGACTGACGCTGCCTGATACTCTCAAGCCCGCACTCATTCACTCGACCAAGGATCCCTTTTGTCACGCAAGCAGCTCTAGCCTCAGCATCCTGCCCCGTAACAGGAGCTCCATAAACACTTGTTGACTGACTGCTTGTACCGAGTGCTGAGCTGGAAACAGAAGTGATGAACAGGTATGATACTAAAATAGCAACTAACGTGTATAGAGTGGACACTGTGCTCTAAAGGGTTTATGTGTATTTTCACATTTAATATGTATTTTCACATTTCTCCCTTTGCGGCAGCCCTGTTCAATACCCATCTTACAGATGAAGCTCAAACTGATTAGCAATTTGTCCTCCAATGACTCGACGACTAAGTGGCGGAGCCCCCAATTCTCACCCGGGAAATACTGATCCCAGAGTCACGCTCCTGGGGGTTCACGGTGCAGTGGAAGCATCAGAAACGGTAAAGGGGGTGGGAGGGGAGGAGCAAGTGTGACCTGGACTACAAGTAAGAGGAGCTAAGATGCCTTGGCAAATCCCTGCCAGTCCTGAGAGGCGGGAAGCTGAAAGGCTGGCCCGAGTCTTGCAGGAGTTCGCAATCCAGACGGCGAGTTAGGAAGTGACTTTTTTTTAAGGGGGAGCTGGACAGCATCGGCCTTTCACCAAGCGCCCATTTCGTGTCTGGCCTCAGGCCACACAACCAGACGGGCCCGGGCCTAGAAGCCCGAGAGCTCGGGGTAACTAGGCGACGCCGGGCGGCGGGGAGGAGGCCGGGGAGCGCCGGGGTTCCTGCAGGCCAGGGACGGCGGGCCTGCTCGAGGACTGACCTTCCCGGAGGCGCCGTCCCCCAGCACGACGATTTTCAGTTGCCGGTCCTGGCTCTCCTCCTCAGAGTCCGACATGGTGTCCCGGGAACCAGGCCCGCCCCCCGAGGTGGAGGGGGGAAGGGAAGGAGGAAGGCTCCGGGGGCGGGGGAGAGGAGGAAGGGAGGGAGCGGCGACAGGACCCCCGCCCCGGTGTCTCCGCGCCGGTAGTAGGGATCCGAGGAGAATCACTCGGCAGGCGCCATCTTGCCCACCTCCCCGCCCTCTGCGTGCGGCCCCGCCCCCTA
>NW_012115844.1:1887446-1895079 GCF_000951035.1 Colobus angolensis palliatus | reverse complement strand
CCCCGCTTCAGAGCCAACCCGCGCCGACCGCCGGCCTCCCTGACGAGCCGAACCACTCGCGGCCCTGGACTGGTGGGGGGGACATGCTGGCGGGAAAGGCGAATTGCTGCGTTGTCCTTCAGGAGGTAGTTGACTAGAAGAAGAAAAGAAGTGTTCGTTCAAATTAAGGAGAGAAAACGGCAGCAGAACAGCTTTCAGACGTTCCATCAAATTCCCTTTTCTCCTTCCCTCTTGAGAAAGTCTCTGAAGGGAATGGTTCAGCCTGACGGGGTGGAGCAGTGACGCCCGGGCTATGCGCCAGGGTTGCCTGGCAGCCAGGAGTTCTAGGACCGGCGGCGGGGTGGGGCCTGTCTCCGGTCACCAGGGACGCTGATAGCCTGGCGGTGCGCTCCAGAGATGGCCGCTGAAAAACCGGACCAGGGAAGAGGGTGCCTCGGGGCGGATGAGGGGACAGCTGCTAAGGGCCGAGGCTGCCGGGATGCCGCAGTAGCGGCCGTGAGTACAGTGGAGCTCTGGCGCTGCTTATTTCGGCCCCTTTAACTCTCGGTTTCCTCATCTGAACAACACCAGGCTCCCATGGTTCGTTCATCAAACGCTACTGACCGCCAACCTCCGGGCACCCCATTTTTACACTAAGGCAGCAGTTCTCATAAAGTATGGTCTAGGGACCCCCGGAAATCCCGATGACCTCAGAACAATTTTCATGATAATACAGACAAGTATACCGTTTCCTGGAGGATATGCTTTGTGTACGACGTCATCACTGGCAGCTAAGGGAGCTTGTGTTTGTTGTTTTTAAACATTTCTCAGTTTTCATTTCAATGCAGTAGTCATAGGTGTAACCCACATAAACATAAGCTCTTTGGAGGTCACAGTAATTCTTTAACATTATAGAGAGGCCCTGAGTCCAAAACATTTAAGAACTGCTGCCCTGGATAATCTCAGTCCGGGAGCGTAGGTAAACGGCATAAATGAAAATTACAATATAGTGAGATAAATTCAAAAGTAATAATGCTGTCCTGCTATGTTTGTTTCATTGTTAATCACTTTAAATTTATTATTACCTTTATTACTCTTAGGAATTATAAAGTGTAATCATCCCCATTTTGCAGATGAAGTATCTTAAGTTAACAAAATGCTTAGCCCAAGAGGCAGTAGTCTTGGAGACCATATGGGCATTAGCACAGGGAAGCAGAACAGTGTAAAGAAATGCCCAGACCTGGAGGCAACACTGGAGTTTAGTCACAGGTTTACTAGATACATGTCGTTGAGCGTCAGTTTGTTCATCTATAAAACAGACTACTGCCTTTGTAGGGTTGAAAATTAAATGCAATAATCAGCATAAAGTAGAGAGCACAATGCCTGGTGTGTAGCAAGCGCTCAATATTAACCAGTGTAATTATCACCCTCATCGTCATCATCATCATTAGATGACGATCCGTGTTGGAAGCGTCACTACTTTCTACCCAATTTACCTTATACAAGTTTTGTATGTAGAACCTCAGTCTCTTCATCTGCAGGTAGGGCTAGCCCACAATTATAGGTACCCAGTTAAGTATTAGTACCCAGTTCTTTCCCCAGTCCCCCACCACCGTTGCCACCACCCATTTTCTATTCACCAGATTTGTTCATAAGAATTCGAAGAAAGAGGGTATGTACCTGTTAGTGTGAAGAATCTACTTCCAGTGAGGACAGACTTAACCCCTTCTTGTCCATGAGGGCAGTTAAAATGCAAGAAAATTTCTTTTCCAGTCTTCCTTAGATGGCTATGTGATCCACCTGACTAATGAGACAGAAGACAGTGTCCTTTGGAAGACATTTGTAAAAGAACCCTCCCCCCACCATTTAAAAATAAAGGAAACGAGAAAAGGAGAGATACAGAAGAGTCCTCCTCCTCCTTTCCTTTGCTGTTATTATTGGGTAAGAACAGGATTTTTGGAGCTACTACACTTTTTCAGCCTATCTTCTAGGTTTCTTGTTATGGGAAATAATAATAAGGTACTTTGGTAGTGTATTTTGTTACTTACAAACAAAAAAATTCCAACTGACATAACTACTTTGGCCAAAAACTAGATTTAGCTAAACTCATAGGCCTGATTTTCATATGTCATTTTATATGAAGGGAAGTCTAGAAGAAAATTTCTCATTTTTCACTCATCAATTTCTGAGATGACTGCTTTGATTAAGAGACATTCATGTGGATATGGGTACATCAATAGGATAGTGTTATATAAAACAAAAAGTTACATTATTTTAGTGATCATATTTTACACATATGGCAAGTTTCTGGGTTAAAAGTTAGAATTTAAAGACTTAGAGCTATTTTTGTAAAGAAAAAGAAAAAAAAACTTTCTATATGAGGAGGACCATGTTAGCATTGAGAGCTTCCAGTATGATACTCTGACATACTAAAGAAAAATAGAGCTGATCCACCAAAAAGAATATATCTTTGTGGATTCTCATGTACAATGCTTTTAACAGGGTCAAAACTTAGAGGAATGGTCTTCAATGGTTTTAAAACTAATAGACAAAAGGTTTATAAGAATTCTAGACATTGTATAAAATATCTTTTATAGCATCTCTAATGGATAATTATTCAAATGTTATTTGAATACATCCACATTCAAGGAATTTCTTCCTTTATGAAACAACCTGGCCTGTAGATGAATAGGTCTGGTTATTAAAATATTATCTCTGATGATAAGCCAAAACTTATCACTATAAATTACAGCTAATGGTAATAGGTATGTCTTTCTCAACAAAACAAAACATCTTCCACAGGAAGATGATCAAAGTGATTCATTAATATTCAGTGACTGCTAGACATGGTGGCTCATACCTGTGATCCCAGCACTTTGGGAGGCCGAGGCAGGAGGGTTATTTGAGCCCAGGAGTTCATGACCTGCCTGGGCAACATAGGAAGATCCTGTCTCTAAAAAAACTTTAAAAAACAAAAATTACCCAGCCAGGCATAGTGGTGGGTGCCTGTGGTCCCAGCTACTCGGAGGTGGAGGTAGGAAGATCACTTGAGCCCGGAAGGTCAAGGCTGCAGTGAGCAGTGATTGTGTCACCACACTCCAGCATGGATGACACAATGAGACCCTGTCTCAAAAAAAAAAAAAAAAGTAATTAAATTTACAAATCCTTAGTGACTGCCTACTATGTACCAGGCATTCTTGTTCACAACTCTTCTAAACACTGAAGACACAGAAGTGAAAAAAACATACAAAGGCTCTGTTCCCATGGAATTTACATTCTGGTAGAGGGATGTGTAGGCTGAATAATAGCCACGTAAAGCTATCAGATCCTAATCCTTGGAAACTGTAAATGTTAACCTTATTTGGAAAAGCATCTTTCAGTTGTGATTAAGTTAAGGATCTTGAGATGGGAAGGTTATCCAGGGTTATGTGGTGGACCCTCAGTGCAATCACAGGTATCCTTATAAGAGAGAAGTGAAAGATTTGACCCAGACATAAAATGAGAAGGCAATATAACCACAGAGACAGAGACTGGAATGATGCAGCCACTAGCCAAGGAGTGCTGGCAGCCACTAGTAGCTGGAGGAGGCAAAAAAACAAATTATCCTCGAGCTTCTGGAGGTAGCCCAGCCCTGCTGACACTTTTATTTCAGTGCAGTGACACTGATTTAGGACTTACGGCCTTAAGATCTGTGAGAGAATAAATTTGTGTTAAGTCACCAAGTTTATGGTAATTTTTTACAATAGCCATAGATAACTAATATAAGGATGACACAGGTATTTAGTAAATCATCAAGACAGTTTCAGATTCTGGTACATTAAAAAGAGAGTAAAACAGGTGACAGACTGAAATAGAGTAAAAATATCTTAACATTATTATTCATCACTAATGAAGGTGGGAAAATGGTAAATGAATCAGGGAAGAAACTAATTTCAGAAACTACCAGTCTCTGACATCTTCTTAACAAATCCAGTGTCATCCATGAGTTGTCTTCATCTTTTTGCACTACTTCACAATTTCGAAGGTGTAGATCCTAGGACTAATGTCTGAGTAAGGCTAAATAGTGGCCATGCTCCCAGGTTGTACACTTCGTATTTCTGTATTTATATACGCCTGCTGAAAAACTAAGAAAAATGTAGAACTGATCCCTAGAATTAATTGGTTTGTTAAACTCTTTGAGGACCAAATTTTTAAAAAATAAGGCTTTCTTCCTAAAATTCTCTTCTCCCATGGGTTGTATGCACATCTACATAGATATACACGTGCATGTTGTATGTTTAACCACTATCTAAATAAAGACATAGAACAATTCAGAATCCCAGCACACTCCCTCATGCCACCTCTTGGTTATTACCTCTTCAAAGATTACTGTTAAATGATCCCTAGTCCTGTAAATTAGTTTTACCAGCTTGTGAACTTCATACAAATAGATTACAGGGAGTATGTTCTCTTTGGCATCTAGCTATTTTCACTCAATAGTATTCTATAAAGTCATCCATGTTGTCATGTGCATCAGAAGTGTATATTTTCTATTGCCACATACTATTCCATTGTATGAATCCATCACGATTTATCCACTCTCCTGTTGATGGACATATAGGTTGTTCCCAATTTGGGAATACTATGATGAGTGCTCCTCAGTACAGTCTACCACTCTTCCAAAGGAAATCTCTGTCCACAATTAGCACTCTCCTCTCAAAAAAAAAAAAAAAAAAAACATATCCTCCATCTACATTTTATACTCTTGAGATGAGTAAGGCATGCAACAGTTATGGAACTGATTCTTGGATATAAGTTTTGACATCTGCATTTGATGATTTAATCTAGGAGTAGCTCATCTACTATATCTCATGGTCTCCACTCAAAACTTCAAACTTCAATTTTCACATATTTTTGTCACCATTATAAAAATGTAACTTCCATGCACAAAAATATATCAAGCCCGGCCAGGTGCCGTGGCTCAGGCCTGTAATCCCAGCACTTTGAGAGGCTGAGATGGGTGGATCACGAGGTTAGGAGTTCGAGACCATCTGGGCCAACATGGTGAAACCCCATCTCTACAAAAAATACAAAAATTATCTGGGTGTGAAGGTGCATGCCTATAGTTCCAGCTACTTGGGAGGCTTAGGCAGGAGAATCACTTGAACCCGGGAGACAGATGTTGCAGTGAGCAGAGACTACACCACTGCACTCCAGCCTGGGCAACAGAGCAAGACTCCATATATATATATTATATATATATATGTATATATATATACACATATATATGTGTGTATATATATATATGTATATATATATACACATATATATGTGTGTATATATATACATATATATGTGTATATATATATACACACACATATACGCACACACGCACACACACACACATAGCGAGAGAGAACCTACTTTCTATCAAAACCTTCCTGACTTTTTTTTTTTTTGGTTGACAGAATGATGCTGAACTTCATGTGTAAGAATAAACACATGACAACCAGGAGAAGTGAGAGGAGGGGCAAGAAATGAAGGGGTCATTAATAGGCAACATGTTTTTTTAAAACTATTTATAATTGCAACAGTATTGTGCAATATCTGGAATTAATCTCAAAGCAAATATTGTATTTTATGGGGGAAAAAATTACAAAACAATAAAATACATGAAAAACTAGATAAATGGAGAGACATCTCATTTCCATGGATAGAAAAACCATAAAATATATCAATTCTACCAAATGATCTACAAAGTTAATGCAATTCTAATAAGATTTTTCATAGAATTTGAAATGGCACATACGGAAGGTAGAGATCCAAGGACAGGCAAGATATTCCAGAAGAAGAAGTTCCTAGAACTTTCCTTACCACATATCAAGACTTTGTATGAAGTTGTAATAATTAAGATATAGTGTATTATTGGTGCAAGGATAAACAAATTCACGATAATAACATTGGAGAGCCAAGAAATAGGCTGTCAGACACATGAAATTTTCTATATGAGAAAGTGTATCAAATAGTGTATCAAAGAGGAAAGGGGTGACAGTTGGAAACACATAGGAAACGAAATGAAATTGGAACTCTACATTTCATCATACACACAAAAAAATAAATTCCAGCTGAATAAGAATCTAAATGTGAAAGAAACCTCAAATACCATGAGAAGACTGCCTTTCTTAGATGGAGAAGAATTTCATAATGAAGACACAAAGAGTTCTTCATAAAAGAATATCAAGAACATTTTAGTAAAATTTAAAACTACTGTTCATCAAAATATACAATAAAGTGAAAGTATAAACCACAGACTGGGAGGAGATACATTCAACATAGAGAACTTATAACAATTGGTATCCAGAACCTCCAAAGAACTACAAACCAGTAAGAAAAAAAAAAAAATAGAAAAATGAGCAAATAAAATGAAAAGACATTTTACAGAAGAAGAAACAGTATGGTCAATAAACATATACAAAAATATTCAACCCTTCTTAATGTAATCAGAAAAGCACAAAAAGGGTTTAATGAGATACCATTTCATACCTGTATATTGGCAAAAACTAAGAAGTCACAATGTCAGTCAAAAAAATGAAAAACATAAAGTTATGTTAACAGAGAGAATTAATATGGGGAATTTGTTACATGGTGTTGAAGTACAGAAAAAACAAAAAGGAAATACAGGGGGGTAGCACAAAGTTACTGCAGGAAGCAGTTACTACCTCTTACCTCTTAGACCAGAGGAACAAAAGAAAGTGGTAGGGGTTATCATAACTTCGAAGCTGAAAGAGACAAACTAGAGAGTTAGGACCCAGACTTTTGCCTTACTGCTGCTGTTTTTCAGGAGTACGGAGGAAGGACCCAAGGAGCAAGATGCAGAATTCTGAGGAGGGTGTTCCATTGGCTGCTACTGGCCATACTTTACAACATCAGAGGAGGGTTCACACGGAGCTGGAACTCACCTCTGAGGAGAGGAGATTGCTCAGCTGCTTCTCATGCCTCCAAGTGAGCACAATAATGATACTGACTCATGAGGTTAGAACGAAGGTGGAAACTAGAAAACCACAGCTATAACCAACTGCTGCTGCTAAGGTGAGATCCCATATTTGGAATTACATTGACAAGAATGCCAAACAAACAAAAAGGAAAGTCCCTTATGCCTCCTCCTACTTTCCAAACTCCCTCATGTACCCAACCTTAGCAGAAACCAAAAGGAAACAAGCTGGCAAACCAACAAACAAACAGAAACTTTAGTTTTGAGCATACTAGCTCCATCAGTAAGTCAGTACATATCTTTACAATCTGCATGATACCAGTTGTTGCAGAGAATGTGGATCAGTGGGAACTCAGACACATTCCTTGTAGAGAATACATGAAACCAGCTGGGCATGGTGGCTCACACCTGTAATTCCACCACTTTGGGAGGCCGAGGTGAGCGGATCACCCTGAAGTCAGGAGTTCGAGAACAGCCTGGCCAACATGGGCAAACCCTGTCTCTAATAAAAATGCAAAAATAAGGTGGACATGGTGGCACATGCCTGTAATCCCAGCTACTGGGGAGGCTGAGGCAGGAGAATCACTTGAACCCTGGGAAGTGGAGGTTGCAGAGAGCCAGGATCATGCCACTGTACTCCAAACAGAGCCAGACACTATCTCAAAAAAAAAAAAAAAAAAAAAA
>NW_012115844.1:1840519-1887396 GCF_000951035.1 Colobus angolensis palliatus | reverse complement strand
AAAAACAGCAAACAAAAAACAGAAAAAAACAAAGGGAATACATGAAAAACTACTTTAGAAAACAATTTGTTTTGGGCCAGGCTTGGTGGCTCATGGCTCAAGCCTGTAATCCCAGCACTTTGGGAGGCTAAGGTGGGTGAATCACTCAAGGACGGGAGTTCAAGACCAGCCTGGCCAACATGGTGAAACACCATGTCCACTAAAAATACAAAAAAATTAGCCAAGCATGATGGTGGGTGCCTGTAATCCCAGCTACTCCAGAGCCTGAGGTGGGAGAATTGCTTGAACCCAGAAGGCAGAGGTTGCAGTGAGCCAAGATCGTGCCACTGCACTCCAGCCTGGGCAACAGAGTAAGACTTCCTCCCAAAAAATCAAACAAAGAAAGCAATTTGTCATAACTTTGTAAAGTTAAAAATGTGCATAGCCTGGTGACCCAGCAATTCCACTCCTAGGTATGTACCCTGGAAATCTCATGTAAAAATGCAGCAGGCGAAACTTGCAAAAATTGTCATAGGCTCATTTTCATTAAAGAAATAATCCAAAGGCCATTCAACAACAAAGTGGGTAGATTTTGGCATATTCACACAAGGAAATACTATATAGCAGGGGAAAATGAATAAACTCCAGCTATGGAGATTTATCTTAGAAATACAATATTGAGTGGGGGGGGGAAAAAGACTACCTAATGTATGATACCATATTTATAAAACTCTAAAACAAGAGCACAAAAGTAAATGTATATACACTTATACATGTACATGTATGAGTAATAAAACTGTCCATAAAGAGGAAGGTAAAAGAAGATGGAAAAGAAGAAAGAAACAGAAAAAAAGATACAGATTGTAATTGTTTTTTAGGTTGTGTTTTGTCTTAGTTCATTTTCTGCTGCTTATAACAGAATACCTGAAACTGGATAATATATAAAGAAAAAAAATAATTCTTACAGCTATGGAGGCTGGGAAGTTCAAGGTCAAAGGGCTAAATTTTAAGAGCCTTGTTGAAGCACAGAGTATCACGTGGAGAAAGTGCTGAGTGTGTTCATGTGTTCGTGTGCTCACGTATGAGGTCAGGGCTCTGTTCCTCTTCTTATAAAGCCACCAGTTCTCTCCCGTGATAACCCATTAATCAATTAACACATTAATCCATGAATGGATAAGTCCATTTATGAAAGCAGAGCCTTCATGATCCAATCACCTCTTAAAGGCCCCACCTTTCAATACTGCCTTGGGGATTAAGTTTGAAGAAGTTTTGGAGGGCAAAGTCAAACCATAGCAGATGGTGATTTCACAAGTATTCATTATATTATTATGCCATATAACTTACTCATAACTTTATTAAATTATTTGCTATGTATCTAAAAGAAAAATAAGTGAAGCTTCCCGAAGTTTTCAAGTATTGAAAAAAAAAAGAGAACTTCCAGATATTTTTTAAAGTATTATTAAACTACCACTAAAACTGTGTAGAGTAGGCATTGAAATAGATAGACGGGTTTTTTTCAACAGAAAAGATTAGAAGCGTTTCAATATACGAAGAAATTAACCAGTTAGTAAAGGTGATATTTCTAATCAGTGGGGAAAACATGGGGGTAATATTTAAAACAATATTTTGTCATTTCTTCAAAATGAATTCCACATGAAGTTAAATCATATTTCTTAAACGAAGTCATAGCAAACTAGGAAAAAAGTACATAGATTTCTATAATCTGAAGTGGAAATAACTCCTCTAAGCATAGCATGAAGGTCAAGTCACTGAATTAAAGACTGATAATGTGTGTATGTAAAATTTTAAATATTCATGCGGCCAAAAGCACTATTAGGATCATATAAACTTCCAGCAAAGACAGAGGATTTGTGCCAGTCTTCTTGCTGAGGAAACCTAGAAAATCTAGACATAATATTTTTTAATCTGCTTGAGATTATCAAAGAGTTACCAAATTATGACATGAGAATTTATGGGGCTAAGATTTAGGTGAAGAATAAAGCCCAAAGAGCAGGAGTCAGCTTTAGGGGCAACTCTCCCCAGATAGTATCTGCTGATTCAGGAAGTAGAATTGAGACATAGGAGAAGTAGCATTTCTAACAGCCTCATAAAACTGGGAGGAGAAGGGGTAAACATCGGAGTTCAGGCCATGTCAAGGAGGAAAGAGCCTTAGTAAACCAGCCCACATTCTTTGGGTTGGGACCCTGAAAAGCTACATTTTAGGAGAAAGAGTGAGTGAACCAGAAATAGGCAGTCTCCATAGGAAGTGAAGCCAAATTTTTGGTTATCTCAATTTTTCATTAAGATAATCTCGGGTTGCTAGTTTTCTTAAGTGAATCACATGCAAGAAGTAAAAGTGTATTCTTTCTGGAAGAAGATAATATCAAAATATCTCTATAATTTTCCATAATTAATATCTGGCACTCAATCAAAAACTTTGCATTGAAGAACAAAACTTTCTGACTGAAAGTCAAAAGAAATTGTGAATAGAAGAAGTACAGCACAGGGATCCAAATAATGGAGATATAAACCATGAACTTTAAACAGCTAATATATTTATGGGATTAAATGACAAGATTGAGAATTTGGTCTGGGAAGTTGAAAGTATTTTAAAAAAATAGAAATTAGCAATACAAATATAATAACTGAAATTAACCCAATAAATAAATGTTATGCCTCATTACACATAGCCAAAGAGAGAAATAATAAGGTAAAAGTAGTCAACAAAATATTGAGACTAAAAGACACAAAGACAATGGAATAGAAAATGCAGAATATACAATAAGAAACATATGGAGTATGGTCAAAATGTATAATTGGAATTCCAAGAGATGTATTGTTTTCTTGATTCATCACAAAGTTGGCATTTCAGAGCAATGAAAAAGGGCCCTCTTTTCTTTCTTTATTTTTTTGTTTGTTTGTTTGTTTGTTTTGAGATGGAGTCTTACTCTGTCATCCAGGCCAGGGTGCACTGGCACTATCTCAGCTCACCACAGCCTCCACCTCCCGGGTTTAAGTGATTGTCCTGCCTCAGCCTCCCGAGTAGCTAGGATTACAGGCATGCACCGTCACACCCAGCTAATTTTTGTATTTTTAGTAGGGACGGGGTTTTACCATATTGGTCAGGCTGGTCTCGAACTCCTGACCTCGTGATCCACCCACCTCAGCCTTCCAAAGTGCTGGAATTATAGGTGTGAGCCACCGTGCCCAGCATAAGAGCCCTCTTTTCAATAAATTGTCTTGAGCCAATTGGATAGTCATTCAGAACAAAAGTGAATCTTGAATCGTACATTATACCATATTAAACAATCAGTTCTGGCCATTCTATAAAGCTAAGTTTGAAGGTGAGAAACTTCATGAAAGATTACATAGGGAAATACTTTTGCGATCTTGCAGTGGGTGAAAATTTTTTAAAGAAGAAATGAAGAAACCAACCTTTAAAGGTGACGTTGAGTAAATGAATTACATTAAAATTTTAAAATTCTTCTCATCAAAAGATACATTTAAGCAAATTAAAATGAAAACCACAGAACAGAAGAAAATATTTTCAGTATATATAATTCAGATGCTTGTATCTGGAATTGGAACATTTACCTGCAGCCATAAGAAATTGACACAAATAACCCAATAGAATGTTCAACATAAGGCTTGAATCGGCACTGCATGAAATGGCCAATAACATGAAAAGGTTCTTAACTTCATTAGTAATCAGTTAAATGGAAATGCAAACTATTATAAGTTACCACTACACATACACCAGAATGGTTAAATTGCAAAGGCTGATATTGCCAAGTATTGGAGAAGATGTGAAACCATTAAATTTTCCATGCACTGCTGATAGGAGTATATATTTCTGTAACCACTTTGTAAACCTGTTTGGCATCATCTAGTAAAGCTGAATATACACAACCTATAGATCGGCACTTCGATTTCTTAGTATCTACCCAAACAAAATGCAACCAAAGATATGTACAAGAATGTTCATGGCAGTATTATGCTTAATACCCCAAAACTGGAACCAGTCTAAGTGTCCATCAACAATTGAGATGTTATATATTCACACAGTGGAATATTATACAGCAATGAAAATGAATGAATTGCTACATATTGCAATATGAAAAAAAATCATCAATATAATGTTAAGTGAAAGAAGCCAGACACAAGTGAGAACATCTTCTGTTATTCTGTTTTCATAAGGTAAAAACAAACAAACAAACAAAATACTGGTATTAGAAGTAAAGTACTGGCTACCTATGAGTGAGGTACCAATACTTTTGAATTACTGATAATATTCTATTTCTTGACTTGAATGGTGGTCACATGGATGTGTGTTCTTTCTTATAATTCACTTGGCTATGAACTTGATGTATACAATCTTCTGTATGCTTTGCTTATATAATTATAAATATATACATATATAATTGATAGCAAATGCCTATAAAATATCTAGAATAATACAAACCAAGCTATGAATAGCTATTATTAGTAGTAAGATTACAGAGAACTATCTCTTTCCATTTAAACATTTTGATATTGTATGAAATTTGGTACAGTGAACATAAATTTGATTTTAAAATGGAAAAGAAAGGATAAAAATAGTTCAACAGTAACAAAAGACGAATAATAAACAACAGTCCTTTTCACAGTAGGCAGATGAGAACTTTGTCATGTGATTAGTATATTCTGCTAATACATACAAAACCTGCTAGTTTAATAATCATCTAAAAGCCTTTGTTTGAAAAGAAATAACTCTTGCTTGTAACAGAACCCCAAACTGGTTTGTGAGCTGCAATTTTCCAGCTGTCCACAGTTCTGCCTCATTGCATGGGGACGTGCTTCATTGATTCCTAAAGCATAGCTCCAGACAAAACCAAAAATCTGTAGAGCAGAAGAGTTCTCAAATCACCTCTACAGCTGTGAAAACCAGACCTATCACAACTCACCAGCAAGGCTGGCATGGTTAGATAAGGTAATATGTGTAGAAGTGTTCTGAAAAATAGGAGTTGTGGTACAAACACAAAACATTATTGGAAGCTTGATTGTGGGAGCTTTGAAGGTGTGAATTTCCCTCACCATCAAAAGCCGGCATAAAGATTCCAGTGATACTAGGGAAATGGCATTTCCGGAGTCCATGGGATGGCAGCGCTGCAAATGTTCTCTAACTCCTAATATCCTTTACTTTGATCTCTTCTGAAACCTTGTTTTATACAGCCCTCCTCCATTGCATAACTGCTTTATCTATGATGGTCCTTAGCTGTGTCATCTGGGTTTTCAGTTTATCTACGTTGTAAAATTTAAGTTTAAGACATTCAGACAAGGGAGATACTGCTATTAAGTGTTATCTTAATCTTGAGAGGGCATTTCCCAAAAGTGAGTTCTTTGGGACGTTAGTCCAGTGAATTGCTGTTAAGTAGTTTGAAAACAGCTATAGCTACTTTACTTTTGTAAGGTGACAATGAACTTGAACAGACTATATTGTGAGAAATACTGCAATAAATAATCTCTGTCGACCTTTTAAAACCCAGCATTACTTGATAAAGGGTTATCTAGTCAAATAAATTTCTGGAAATTCCCTGAACTTATCTGACCAAAGAACCCATTTTCCAAGTAATATTTACTAATATCATATAGAACTAATATAACTAATATTGCATAAAATATTATTTTAGAAACCCTACTTTTAAAAACTCCAGAAAAAAAATAAATTGTATGCATAGTTAAGAAGCTTAGTTCTAATACTCAAATCCCCATTATAGAAGGGCTCATATGCAAAAGGTTTCAATTTCTCCTTAAACATAGGGGGAGCTCAGTATTATGATATACAAATGTTTTGATTCAGAATGTATTTAAAACTTTCTCAGTGCCTTAGTCATTATTACTAAAATTAGTATCGTAAGAACATGAAGAGAAGCTCAAGCATGGTGGTTAAAGCAGTAGCATAGATTTGAATAGATCTGATACACATTTGTAGTCATGTTTATGACATTGGACAAGTAATCTAAATTTTGTGAGTTTCAGTTTTCTCACCTATAAAATAGAGATTGTAGTAATAGTGCTTCATAGGATTATTAAAAAGCTTATCAATATATATACAGTGCTTAGTATAACACAATCTATATTAGAACCTTTTATTAAAGTGTCTCATTTTCATATTAAGTAAGCACATTAGTGCATAAATATTCAAATGAATTTTGTCTATAAAGCATTCGTGATGGCAGCCTATCCAATTAAGCCTGTGATGCTAATTTTTTCAAATATCTTTTTTGCGATGTGAGTAAAGGGAGGAAGAGTAAGTGTTCCGACTAAATATGGATAAAGTTTGATGTGATACAGGAGAATCATTTTCCTAAATAAATTTAACTGAATTCAATAAAAAACACTAGATATAGTCCCTGTACACACAAAGCCATAGATTAATACTACATGCTGTGTGATAGTTAATTTTGAAAAATGAGTTTCCTGAAGAAGAAGGAATGCTACCTTAAAACTGTAACAGTCTAGAAATCCTGCCTGAGTTTCCAGCCAGCGGCTTGCCCTGCAAATTTCAGACTTGCCAGCACCGCCCACAATCTTATGAACCAATTCTTTAAAATTCTTCTCTCTCACTACACACACACACACACACACACACACACAAAGTGGTTCTGTTTCTCTAGAGAACCCTGATTGATACATGCTGTGAGGGATACCAAGGTGAATTATGACTTTATTTGATTAGTATTTATACTGCCTTTGCAAATAAAAGAATTTTCCAATTCCTCTTTTTTTTTTTTTTTGAGTACCCATTATGAACCAGATACCTCATGAGGAACTTACACATGCATTATCTAACTTCATCTTTATAATGATCCAACAAAAGTAAGAAGTAAATCTTAAAATATTAGAAACTGCAATTTGTGAATTACTTTACAGAACATAAGACCCCAAAAGAAGGGATACAAATATAGAAAAAAATAAAGCAGGAAGTGAGGAAATTCATAGACATGAACAAAATAAGTAGGAAACAGAAATTACTTTGAAATTTCATTGTCATTTACTCAAGAAATATGTTGAATTATCCTGGACTAAGCCTACTTAGCTTTTTCCAAAAAGAAAGCTTAATTTCTTATAATGGATTTAGCACATCTTTCCCTAATTACTCGACCCTCCACTACTCCACGGCATATTCATGACAACTATTTAACAATGTATACTTAAATAAGAAAAAATACGGCTATAGGGAGAGAAATAAAACATGAATTTAATTTCAGCTCTACTTATTACTAACTTATATGCCTTGGCTAGGCTTCTTAGCCTCAGTTTTGTTACTCATAAAATGGAAATAAGAGTAAACACCTCGCAAGGGTATTATGAAGATCAAAATACTAGTATTTTAAAGAAATGCAAGGGAGAGGACAACACAATGCTGTCAATAAAAGCTAAGTTTCTGAAGTTTTTGCAGTTACACAAACTGTATACAAACTCTAAATTCTTCTCAACACTAAACCAAAACTTTTTAAAATTAAACCTTGGGTTTTTTTTTTAAGGAAACTTTTAGAAATGAAAATTACAATCACTGAAATTAAAATCTTAGTGACTGGCTTAAGTAGTACATTTGAAACAGCTCAGTGACTGGAAGATAAATATGATGAAATTACCCAGAATGTACCACAGATGTATCAGGATATTTTTTAAAAATGGGAGAGAGATGGAAAAATATGAAGAACAACATGGGAAGGTGTAACATACAACTAGAGTTGAAGAAAGAGAAGAGAGAAAGGATATGGAAGAGGTAATATGCTGAAAGGTAAAGACTGAAGATTTTCTAGAATTAATGAAAGACATTAAAATGCACATAAACAAAACACCATATGCTAAGCAGAATAATAGAAAGTGACACCTAAATTCATTGTATTAACATTCCATAACCTACCAAATTGTGAAAAAAAAAATGTTTTTTAGGTTATATCCTGTATATGCTAATCAGATTAAATCCTTTATGTGCTAATCACAAATTAATCTATTTTTCTTATATCCAGGAAAATACAAAATAATAACGTGTCATAATGATACATTTAATTTCAATTTTAACGCATTTGTTGTTTTTCTTGTAGGTGCGTGCATGCATGCAGGTCTGTGTGTGTGTGTATGTTTCTCTTTGTATCAGGCCAATTCATTACTTGCTGAAAGTCATACCACAAAGCATTTTTGCCAACTATTTATGTTCTTTCCTTACTTAGGTAAAGTAAATCCCATACTTTCTCAGTAGGGTTAAGGTCAAGACTCTGAGGGGAGCCACTCCTTCCTAATTAGTTCCCCAGACTCCTCTTTTTTTTCCCCCTTTAAATGGCCACAACAGTCTAGAAAAATGTTTGGAGTCATAATCCCCCTGATAAATGAATCCCTGATCAAGCAGCTGGTTTCCAGAAGGGACTCCTTGCTGTGCTGCAATTATGTTGAAGCTGAACTCCAGTAGTTCAGGTCACAGCTGAAGTACTGAAGGGAAAAATACCTATCTCAGAGCTCCACTGTATGGCACAGTAAGCTACAAGACTCCTGCTTCTCCTCGCCAAAGCCCTCACCCAAAGATCAATATTCTTGTTAGTTAATGAGAAAAATACTTAATGATGTGAATGCACGTGCAGGTCCTTGACTGGTGACCCAGGCAGAAGAGATTCATGCCTTCAGAGTGTACTGGCAATTTAAAACCCATCCTAGAAACCTTGAAAATGATTTTCTATTTGTTCAATAATACACTTAATTTTTCAGTTACTAAATAGTTATCTATTAACAGTGGAGCCACGTTATTTGAGATTTCACAGGCAAAAGGTATAAAGTAAAATATTTATAAACACAAAGTTATATATCATACTAAGAGTTAGGAAAAACCACATCTTAAATACTAGAAATGAAATGGCTCTTTCAAACAGGCACACACACACACTCACACACACAGGAACATATACAGAATTTTTCACCTGAGCACTACCTGATCATATAGATTTTCAGATACCTTTCCATAATTCTTACAGACTTATTTTCCCTCCCTGATTCTGCTAGGATAATAAAAATGTTCTGTTCGTGTTCCACGTGAAGGCTCAGTCCTTCCTCATTTAATACTGTCAATAATGTTAGGTCAAATATGAAGTTGATTTGTATTTATGCGGAGACAATGTTAACTTCTCTACTTTAAGTATTTCTAACTAAACATACTCTTCCATGAGATCACTATGCATCCTCCTTTACCTTAATTTCAGAAAAATAATTCAAATCGTTCCAGAAAAAAAAAATAAGATGTTTTAGAAGGCAATGAGACTCTTACTGTATGAAAAGAGATGACAATCACCCCTATGCAAAGTAAAAGGATGAGAGACTGTAGAAGAGGTTTACAACACATAAAATAAAAAAAGAATCAATAATCAGAATAAAGAATGCCTACTTCACTAGGCTTTCCTAAGGCCGCCACAACAAATTACCACAAATTGAGTGGCTTAAAACAACAGAAATAAATTCTCTTACAGTTCTGGAAGTAGTAAGTCCAAAATTAAGCTGTCAATAGAGCCACACTCCCTCTGAAGGCTCTAGGGGAAAGCGCTCCTTGGCTTGTGGCTACATAATTCCAATCTCTGTCTCCATCTTCACTTGACCTTCTCCTCCATCTGCCCATATGTTCTTCCTTTGTGTGTCTCTTGGGAGGACACTTATTGTCCACACTTGCTGTCCATTTACAGCCCACCCAGATAATATAGGATGATCTCATCTTGAGATTCTTAACTGAATCACTTCCGCAAAGATGCGTTTTCAAATAAGATCACATTCATAGTTTCCAGAGGTTAGAACATGAGTATATCTTTGTGGGGTTGGGTCCTAATTCAACACAATACGCCTGCCGGATTTTTAGTTAAAAGCTTATAGAAGCTTTGATTTGAGGCAATCTCCTCTACTATGAACATATAAGATTAAATAGAGAAAGTATAAAAAGAATTCAAGATGCAAATCATAGTGAATCAGAAGATTAAAGCAGTAAATAGCCGGCCGCGGTGGCTCGCCCCTGTAATCCCAGCACTTTGGGAGGCCGAGGTGGGTGGATTACCTGAGGTGAAGAGTTCAAGACCAGTCTGGCCAGCATGGTGAAACCCTATCCCTACTAATTTCACAAAAATTAGCCGGGCGTGGTGGCGGGCGCCTGTAATCCCAGCTACTCTGAAAGCTGTGGCGGGAGAATTGCTTGAACCTGGGAGATGGAGATTGCAGTGAGCTGAGATCACGCCACTGCACTCCAGCCTGGGCGACAGAGCAAGACTCAGTCTCAAGAAAAAAAAAAAAAGCAATAAATAAAACTGAAACTATGGGTGTAAATGACTTCAGGTCTTCTTGAAAAGACAAATGAATTTAACTCAATATGACAGGACTAATAATAACTATGGAACAGTGCAGTATAAATGGTGGGCATCCTTGTATCATCTATCAGAGGGAAAGTTTTCAACATTAAAAAATTTTCTTTCTAATCCTAGTTCTAAATAAATGCTAAATGTTATCAAACTTTTTTATTGAGGATTTTTCCTATTAATGTTGTTTAGTACATTGAGTTAATAATTTCTGAAATAAATTCTATCCATTAAAAAAATTACAGAGACCTAAAGTGCATTCAACAAAAGTCTGTATTCACTCATGATTTTAAAAAATAATAACTTCTTGAAAATGAAGAATAGAAGGAAACTTCCTTAATCTGATTTTTAAAAAGAACTCGCAGAAGCCTCTATAAACATCACACTAAGTGGGAAAACTTCTGAAGCATTTCTAAATTGGGAATAAATAAGCAAGTTTGCTTGCTCTTATCTTCTGTATTCACCACCATATGGGGAAGAAATGTTGCAAAGGAAAAGACAAAACTGCCTCTATGATGATATGATCACCAAGATAGAAAAGACAAGCAAATCTCCTAATAAAGTCATAGACCTAAAAAGAGTTCACTAAGCTTGCTGGATACAACAAGATCAACATACAAAAATTAGTGATATTTCTAAACACCAGCTACATCGGCGAAATCAACCAGAAAGTATAAAGAAAAAAGATATCATTCACAAACACAAAAACTGTAAGGTAACGAGAAACAAAAGATGTTCAAAAACATTGTGGACATAGCTGGGCATGGGGGCACATGCCTATAGTCCCAGCTACTTGGGAGTCTGAGGCAGGAGGATCATTTGAACCCACAAGTTAGAGATTGAAGTGAACTATGACTGCACCACTGCACTCCAGCCTGAGCAACAGGGCAAGGCCTCATCACCAAAAAAAAACCAAAAAAAACAAAAAAACGAAATTACTATGGTAAAATAGTCCCAATTCTATATAAAATCACATAAATTCAATTGCAATTAACATTGTAATCTTGTTTTAATGTGGTACTGACAAGATGATCCTAAATTTTGATTGTTAAATAATTTTGAAAAAGAAGAAGGCCTGCAGACAGCGTAGAGGTAAAGGCACCAGTAGAACAGAGTAGAAACCCAGAAAGACTCAGACATACATGATAATTTAGTATTTCAATTCAGTGAGGAAAGGATTAAGTATTTAGTAAATGGTTCTTGGACTAATGGATATCTATAGGGAAAAAATAAATTTTCCATCTCACAGTGTAAATAAAAATATTTTACAAATGCAAAAATCAAAACTTTATAATATTTTAGATGACAATAAAGAATGTATAACTTGGAGTAGAGAAGGAGGTCTTAAGACATACGAACCAAACTATGAAGAAGATGCTAATGCCTATGTTAAAATTAAAAAAAAAAAACACTTTAGATCAATTTTTAAAAACACTGTAAAGAAAGTTAAAAGGCAAACTAGGAGGGAAGACATATGACACTTATATCACTGATGAAATTCAAGCTGACAATTAGCTTAAAGTGGGTCTCCAATCTTAATGCCCCTAGCCACATGGAAGAAATAAAAGCAATCATTTCCAGAGGAAAGCACCTTTAGTCTATGCCACGGAGAATCCACAGTTAATTTTCTAAGAAAAAATGGGCAGTTCACAGACACAGATATCTCTGAACACATGGAAATAAAGCACTGTAAATGACAATTAGCTGAAACCACAAACAGCATAAGCATCTAAAATGACTAATGTAATGAAATTATTAACACAGGCAATGAAGAAATCATGCTTATTATGTTTAGAAATAAAAGACAAGTTTGAATATATTTATAAGGAAGAATTTATTAAAAAGCAAATAGCAGATTTAAAAAATCAAATAGGATTTCTTAACATGAAAATTAAAATAATTGAGATTAAAAACGCAAGCCTAGGCAACAAAACAAGACACCATCTCTACAAAAAATTTGAAAATTATCCAGGTGAGGTGGTACACACCTGTAGTCTTAGCTACTCGGGAGGCAGAAATGGGAGGATCACTCAAGCCCAGGAGTTTGAAGTTACAGTAAACCATGATCACACTAATGCACTTCAGCCTGGGTTACAGAGTGAGACCTTCTCTTAAAAAAAAAAAAACAATTAAAAAGTAAAAAAGTAAAAAAGCAAACACACACACACACACACACCAGAATTAACACAGATGTAAAAAGAATTTGCAAATTAGAAGATGGTCTCTATGACAGTATCCAGAATGGAGCACAAAAATAAAAGAGAAGAAAAACATGAAATAAATGTTGAAAGACATGTAGAATGAAGTGACTAACAAATTTCACTCTTAGTTACAGGATACAATGAAAGAAAAAATAGAGGTGATGCAATATTTGTAGTGATAAGGGGTGAGAGTTTTTCAAAAATTGATGAAAGATATTCATTTACTTATTCAATAATTACAATGAATCTCAAACAAGCGAAATTTTTAAAAATCTGAGTATGGCGCCATGGCTCACGTCAGTAAACCGAACGCTTTGGGAAGCTGAAGCAGGAGGATCCCTTGAAGTCGGGGGTAGGAGGATCACTTGAGACCTGGAGGTCGAGGCTGAAGTTAGCCATGATTGCACCACTGCACACCAGACTGAGTCACCCTGTCTCTGAATTAAAAAAAAAAAAAAAAAAAAAAATTAAGAAATCCACACCCACGCACATTCTATGAAAATGCAGAACCTCAAAGTCCGAGAGGGCTTTAAAGTTGGATTATCATTATAGATGTGGCATACTAAGCCTTGACTTCTCAACAGCCACAGTGAAATTCAGACTCAGAAATGGGATCTAGAATATTCTAGATTTCTATAAACAGAGAAAATGTTATGCAAGAGTGGAGATAAAGGTATTTTCAGGCTACTAAAAAATTATTTACCACCGTTAGATTCATTCGAAAGGAAATTTTACAAGTAGATTTTAGATGGAAAAACAAATCCCACGTGAAGAACAAAGAAAGTGATAATTATGTGGGTAAATAAGTGAACATTCAGTATATAAAATGATATCCTGTGGTGTTTGTAACGGTAGGGTTAAAATACATGAAAATAATAACATATAAGCTCAAGAAAGAAAGGCGTAAGTGGAGTGAAAGTGGTTTAAAGTCATAGCTGGGCACAGTGGTGGGCACCTGTAGTCCCAGCTATTTAGAAGGCTGAGGTGGGAGGATGACTTGAGCCCAGGAGTTCCAAACCAGCCTGGACAACATAATGAGACCATGACAAAGGAAAGGAATGTAAGATTGGCTTACATTTACATTATAAAATTAAATATTGTGGTCGGGCATGGTAGCTCATGACTACAGTCCCAAAGATTTGGGAGTCCAAAGTGAAAGAATTGCTTGAGTCTAGGAGTCTGAGACCACCCTGGGAAACACAGGAAGACCTCATATCTATAAAAAATAAAAAATAAAATTTTAAAAATTAGCTGGGCATAATGACAGGTGCCTGTAATCCCAACTACTTGAGAGGCTGAGGTGAGAAAATCACTTGAGACCATGAGGTAGAGGCTACAGCGAGTTATGATCATGCCACTGTTCTCTGGCCTAGGTGACAGAGTGAGACCCCATCTCAAAATTTTAAAAAAGTAAATAATGTATTAAAGAATAAAAATTATGACTATTTCAATAGATGGAGGAAATAGTTATAATTCAGTACAATTCAACATCTGTTCATGATTTTTAAAAAATTCTTTTAGCAAACTAGAAATAGAAACGCCCCTAATCTGATAAAATGAATTTACAAAAAGTTTACAACAAATATTATACTTAGTGGTAAAATGTCGGAAGTATTCCCATTGAGATTAAGATGATGTACTGGCAATCCTAGCTAGTAACATAACTTTGGAAAAAGAAATAATTATAATGAAGAAATAAAACTTTCATTATCCAAAGCTGATATAATTATGTGCACTGAAAATCCAAAAGAATTATAAATGAATTATTAACTTTAAAAAGTGGGTTTAGCAAATCTCTTGGATACAAAAATCAATACTCAAAAATCAATGCAGTTAGTTGCTATATACCAGCTACTAAGTAGAAAATTAAATAAAAAGGAAAGATAACTTTCACAATGCTGTAGTAAGCATCATGCACTTAAGAATATATCTAAGAAAAGATATACAAGACTACTTTTATATGTACTTGAAAATCTTCTTAACAAAAAGTTTAAATAATATAGACTGTTTTAAGAGGGGGTTCAATTGGCTAATCAAATAAGAGAAAAATAAAACTGAACCCCTTACCTAACACCCTACACGTAACAAGTAAAAGACTTCAACATAAATAGCAAAACTATAAAATTGTAGGAGCTAATATAGGAAAAATCTCTTTATTACCTCAGAAGAAAGAAATAGTTCATAAATCAAAGATAATAAGCATTGAGTATAAATTAAAATGTGATAAATAAAGCTACATTAAACCACGAACTTCTGTCAATCAGAAGATACCACAAGGAGAGTGAAAAGACAAGCCAGAGTGGGGAATAATATTTGTAGTGCAGATAGAATTTTTACATCTAAATAAGACACTAAAAAAAGACTCACTCGTATCCAGAATATATGATATATATCCATAAGCAAATGAGCAGTAGATTTGGAATGGGTACTTTGAAACGGGAGAAATTCGAATCGTCAATAAACATATAAAAAGTTATTAATCTTCTTAGAAATCAGGACAATGTAATTTAAAACAGCAGTTATCACTTTGTAACTAGCAGATGGGAAAAAATTTAGAAGTCTAACAGTACCAAATCATGAAGAGGATGTAGAGTAACAGGAACTATCATACACTGATGGAAACGTGAACTGATTTAACTAACTTAGATAATAGTTCGGCATTTTATAATAATGTTCAAAATACATTTTTGAATGTATTACATTCAAAATTACAAATTCCAAAGAACATGGTCACTCTTTTCCAAAGATCCTACCAGTTATAAAACACAACTGTATTGGTTTTCTTTCAATGCGTAACAAGTGACCACAAACTTTGTGACTTGTAACACCAATTTTTATGCTCACTGTTCTCTTGGCCGGATTGCACGATATAACTGGGTTCTCTATTCAGGGTTTCACAAGGCTAAAATCAAGGTGATGGCTAGGCTACCTTCCCACCTGGAGCCCAGTGTCCTTTGTCAAGTTCCTGTGGCTATGGCAAGGTTCAGTTCCTTGCAGATGTAGAACTGAAATCTTCATTCTCTTGCTGGCTGGCAGCTAGGGGCAACTTTCCAATCTGCTTCCTTTACCCTATGGCTCCCTCCATCTTTAAAAGCAACAAGAACATTTTTTTGTGTGTTGAATCCCTCTCATGTTTCTAATATCTTTCACTAGGAAAAGCACAGTCCCTTTTAAGGATTCAGCTGATGAAGTTAGGTCCATTCAGAATAATCTGTTCTTTAAGTCGATTGTACCTTAGAACAGAGTCTAATCCTGGGAATGACTATCTCATCATAGTCATATGCAAGGCGTGTAAAGTAGGGTGCGGGGATATCCAGAGCTGTCTTAAAATTTTAATTTCTGCCGGGCGCGGTGGCTCACACCTGTAATCCCAGCACTTTGGGAGGCCGAGATGGGCGAATCACGAAGTCAGGAAATCGAGACCATCCTGGCTAACACGGTGCAACCCCGTCTCTACTAAAATACAAAAAAAATTAGCCGGGCATGGTGGCGGGCGCCTGTAGTCCCAGCCACTCAGGAGGCTGAGGCAGGAGAATGGCCTGAACGCGGGAGACGGAGCTTGCCGTGAGCCGAGATTGTGCCACTGCACTCCAGCCTGGGCGACAGAGTGAGACTTCGTCTCAAAAAAAAAAAAAAAAAAAAAAAATTTAATTTCACATTAATTTTCCCAATTGTTTAGAATTAAAATGGAGTTTTGAGTTTTCTACTGTTTATTTATTTATATTTGGCCTTATTTTATGGACTAGATGCTTTGCTAGGTGATGCATATTAGCTTATTTAATGTCTTACCAACTCTATGAAATAAGTACTATCCCCATTTTATAGATGAGAATGGTGAATTTTAGGTTGATGATGAGACTTGTCTAAGGTTACCCTGATAAAAATGGCAGAGCAAAGATTCAAACCAAGTCCTATCTATCTTCCGAGTCCTCCTTAACCACCCTGCTAAACTCTCTCTGGCCAGTTTTCCTGTATGTAGTCTATCAAGAACAAATTCTCTTAGCTTTCAGCTGGCTTTGCAAACTGGAATCTGCTCTTACAACAAATACTTATTTTTCTCTCTCTTTCTTTCGTTGTCAAAATTCCTCTTTTTGCATTTTCCTTAAGTTTGTAGACTTCCCTTGACATCTCTCCTACTGACCATTTCATTTAAACAATTACATCTCTGAATCACAGCCTTCTAAATTGCAGTGACTAAGTGTGATCATTTTAAATAGCAAATTGGCATTATTTATATTTTTATGTCAAATCCCAAAATATAAATGCTATGGTTTTAATGTGTCCCCAAAAAGCTTGTGTTGGAAGCTTAATCCCCAATGCAACAATGTTGGGAGGTGAAGCTTAACAGGAATTGTTCAGGTCATGAGGGCTGTACTCCCATGAAAGGATTAATGCCTGATATAGTTTGGATATTTGTCCCCATTCAAATCTCATGTTGAATTGTAATACCCAATGTTGGAAGTGGGGCCTGGTGGGAGGAGTTTGGATAATGGGGGTGAATCCCTCATGAATGACTTGGGCCATGCCCTTGGTGATAAGTGAGCTCTCAATCAGTTCACACAAGATCTGGTCATTTAAAAAAGTGTGGCAACTCCCGTACAACTCTCTCTTGTTCCTGCTCTTGCCATGTGATTTGCAAGCTCCTGTTCACCTTCTGCCATGAGTAAAAGCTCCCTGAGGCCTCCCCGGAAGCAGATTCCAGGACTGTGCTTCCTGTACACCCTGCAGAACTGTGAGCCAATTAAACCACTTTTCTTGTAAATTACCTAGTCGCACATATTTCTTTATAGCAATACAAGAACATCCTACTATAGGAAATTAGTACTAGGAGTGGGGCATTGCTATAAAGATACCTGAAAATGTGGAAGCAGCTTTGGAACTGGGTAATGGGTAGAGGCTAGAAGAACTTGGAGGGCACAGAAGAAGACAGGAAGATGAGGGAAAGTTTGAAACTTCTTAGAGACTGGTTAAGTGGTTGTGACCAAAATGCTGATAGTGATATGAACAGTGAAGGACAGGCTGATGAGGCCTCAAATGGAAATGTGAAACTTATTGGGAACTGGAGCAAAGGTCACTCATGTTATGCCTTAGCAAAGAACTTGGCTGCATTGTGCCCTGCCCCTAAGGTTCTGTGGAAGTTTGAACGTCAGAGTGATAATTTAGGTTATCTGACAGAAAAAAAAAAAAAAAAAACAAAGTAGAAAAGCATTCAAGATGTCCTGGCTCTTTCTAACAACCTATGCTCAGATGCAGGAGCAAAGAAATTACTTAAAGTTGGAACTTATGCAATGGGAAGCAGCGCATAATAGTTTGCAGAACTTGCAGCCTACCCATGTGGCAAAGAAAGTAAAAGCTTCTTTGGGAGAGAAATTCAAGCAGAATGTGGGGAAACCATTTGCTAGAAATATTTGCCTAACTAAAAAGGAGCCAAGTGCTGATAGCCAAGACAATGGGCAAAAGGCCTCAAAAGCATTTCAGCGATCTTTTCAGTGGCCCCTCTCATCACAGGCCCTGAGGCATATGAGGACTGAATGATTACCTGGGCCAGGCCTAGGGACCCCCTGCCCTGTTCTGGCTTGAGACACTGTTCCCTACATCCTGGCTGCTCCAACTCCAGCTCCAGGAGTTTGAGACCAGCCTGGGCAACATAGTGAGACCCCTATCTCTAAAAAAATAATTTAATAAAGTTAGCCGGTGCATACCTGTAGGCCCAGCTACTTGGGAGGCTGATGCAGGAGGATCAAGTAGGAGTACTGCTTGAGCCCAGGAATTTGGGGCTGCAGTGAGCTCTGATCAGGCCACTACATTCCAGCCTGGGAGACAGAGCAAGACCCTGTCTCTAAAATAAATAAATAACAAAAAAGACAAACATTTGTCTACTTGATAATGAAATATATATTTACATGCAGTTTGTGATAGGTTGAATTGCATCCTTCACAAAGATATGTTGATGCCCTAATCTTTAGTACCTGTGACTGTTTGGAAATGAGATCCTTGCTGATGATGGAGTTAAGATGAAGTTATGAGGGTGGGCCCTTAATTCTAGATAACCAGTGTCCTTATAGGAAGAGGAGAGAGAAAAATGCCATGTGAAAGAAAACACAGACACACAGGAAGAAGACAGTCATTAGAATCATAGACAGAGTTTGGAGTTATGCTACCACATGCCAAGGAATGCCGGGAGCTGTCAGAACCTGGAAGAGGCAAGGCAAGCTTCTCTCCCACAGCCTTCAGAAGGATTATGGCTCTATTAACAACTTGATTTTGCATTTCTCACCTCCAGACCTGTGAGACAACAGATTTCCATTGTTTTAAGTGACTTAATCTGTGGTACTTTGTTACAGCAACCCAAGGAAACTAATACACCATCCCTTCATTTTTTAACATAAATATTGTTGATGATGAGACTTGTCTACACTTTATTTTTTCACTTTTATGTGCTCATATTTAATTACACTAAAATGTGAATTTTGCTTTACTTCTTTTTATTCTTTTTTTAGACACTGCAGTGAATGCATGTTTTACTTCTTACACTTTCTCCATCTGAAGACATTGATATGTCTATCAACTCATTTTCTGAACACTTGTGACCTGAAATACACTGGATTTTTGTTTCCATATCCAGTTATTTTCTCTATTGGTCTCTATAGGAGTATGCTAAATGGTTTTCTCTTGGCATTTTTCTCTTTCCTATTCTGATCATCATTAGTGAAATCTGTGAAACAAAATCAATCTAT
Source organism: Colobus angolensis palliatus (assembly GCF_000951035.1). Classification (NCBI taxonomy): domain Eukaryota; kingdom Metazoa; phylum Chordata; class Mammalia; order Primates; family Cercopithecidae; genus Colobus; species Colobus angolensis. The sequence goes on along the minus strand of NW_012115844.1, from coordinate 1,868,112 downwards.
TTCCCTGGCCCACTCAGGATAAATCCTCATTTTTCACTCCTATTTCATATCATTTCAACTAAGCCAATTCTACATTTTCTTTAAAGGGCTAATGTTTGCAACCCAACCCCTAGTACCAATACCCTTAGTTTGAAATCTTTATTAAAGTAGTAGTATATGCTCAGCTCAGTGGCTCACACCTATAATCCCAGCACTTTGGAGAGACCAAGGTGGGAGGATCACTTGAGGTCAGGAGTTTGAGACCAGTATATAGCAACACCCCATCTCCACAAAAAATTTTAAAATTATGCATGGTAGTACACACCTGTAGTCCCAGCTACTCAGGAGGCCAAGGCAGAAGGATCACTTGACCCCAGGAGTTTGAGGTTACAGTGAGTCATTATCATGTAACTGTACTGTAGCCTGGGTAATAGAGTGATACCCTGTCTGTAAAAAAAAAAAAAAAAAAAAATACACTTAGTAATTTGTCACCAGGCTACAGGAATGTCCTACAAAACCAAAGGACAAGAATACAGCTAAGCCTCACAAGAGACTTTAAGCAGGAGGATATCCATAAGGACCCAGATATCCATAAGGAAGCCCGAGAGTATTTTACCTCTCATGTTAATTTTTCTTCATTCATGTAGTTTATTCCATTGTCTCTATTCAGCCTAGTATTCTCTGTTTCCTTGTCCCATCCTGGAAGACAGCCATGCCTCAGCTCTCGGACTTACAATACTGTAACTCCGATTGCTGCTTTAATGAATTATCTGTCTCTGAGTGAATCCCAATTCCAAAGTATTGATGGAAAGAATCCGACTGGCTCAATTTGGCTCAGGGGTTCATTCCAGGTCAAATCAACTTGAGCTGGGGGCAGGATTATTAGATAGGGTCCTGTGTATGGAAGAACAGTAGTCTGAGAAGGAGTGATGGCAACATGATTTAAATTACTCGTTCCTTTGGGAACAAATCTTTTTTTTTTTTTTTTTTTGAGAGATAGAGAGAGAGTCTCGCTCTGACACTCAGGCTAGAGTACAGTGGCGTGATCTCAGCTCGCTACAACCTCTGCCTCTTGGATTCAAGCGATTCTCCTGCCTCGGCCCCCCAAATAACTGGGACTAGAGGAACCCACCACTGCACCTGGCTAATTTTTGTATTTTTAGTAGGGATGGGCTTTCACCACGTTGGCCTGGCTGGTTTTGAACTCCTGACTTCAGGTGATCCCCTGCCTCGGCATCCCAAAGTGCTGAGATTACAGGTGTGAGCCATCACACCTGGCCACAAATCTTCTTTTGCACTATCCCATCCTTCAAAAGTTGTTTGAGCTTCCCTTCTAACCTGGATCTCTCCGTTTGGTCTTATTCTTCTGTGTAGCAGCCAACTACGCTGTCTTCCTTTTCTTTCTTTCTCATTTCTGCTAGAACTTTAGTTTCCTCTGTCTGTATTCTAAACATCCTCCCTCTCTGTGTTTTTGGTGTCAGCTTACATCTACGTGTTAGGGTTGAGTATGTGTGTATGGGGTGGGAGTGGGGGAATGGGAAAGCATCACACTTACTAATATATAATTCCTAAATATAGTACTATACCTAAAAGGTATGCTGGTGAACAAAGTTTCTCCATCTATTCACTTATTAATATTTGGTGTTTATCCTCTCTCTTCTTAAAAGTGATTTGAAGCAGCTTCCCTCATCTTTACATATCATTTTCATTCTTTCTTACCTTTCTGCACCTTTTCTTCCAGTATTGGCTAAGTCAATGCTTAGCCTTAATGGTGGCTCTAAACTCTACAGGAATTACTCATTCCATGGACATCACCAGTTCTAAAAATCATTTCTTTTTCTGTCTCTCCACTTCCAATTCACATTGAGAAAGGCCTATGGGAAACCATCTGGTTTCTTGATTTGTGTTCTCTGGTGTAAGAGACCAAAATATGGCACCGCAAACATACATCTTTAGCATAATTATTTTGAGTTGATTATTTTGACAACAACAAAGACAGGAAAAGCTCTGAAAACAGAGTGTAAGTTACCTTTTTGTAAAGGAAATTACGATTTGTGAGGGTGTCTCCCTCTCTGTACTCCTCTGTTAAATCTGTAATGCAGGTTTAAATTGGTGCCTTCTTTATGGATAAGAGTCTCGGGCACCGATTTAAACCGGCATTACAAACCACATTCTAGTTTTCCTGGTCACCTTCCCATAACTTGCCTTCCCAAATCTTCTTCCTTTGTTTTAGCTGAAGATAGTAATATATAAGCTCAAATTTTAGCTACCTCGTTCAGTTACTCATCCCTGAGTTTCTCCATGTATATTTGAAATATACATGTTAATGTACTTCTGCTTGTTTTTCTTTCGTTACTCTGTCTTTTGTTAGAGAGGGCCCAGCCAAGAACATAGAAAGGTAGAAAAATAAGTTTTTTCCTCCTCTACACTGGAAATAGACTCTGTGCCAGAGAATCATTTGCAGAAGTTTTATTGGCAAGTGCTCCTGTGAGGCGTTCTTGTAAGAAAGTTCCAAATGGGCAGAGTGAGAAGCTGTTCCTGAATACAGTTGTAGCTGAGGTCTCAGTGCTTCTACAAAGTGCTCTGGAGCCGGAGTGGCTCTTCAAAGTTGTTCCAAATAGAACCAAGGGAGCCAGGTCTTTCTATTCCTGCAGCAGTGAATCATTTATCATGGGAGAACCTCTGGAAGGAAGCATAACCTTAGCCAAAACAGTGCCCTGCAGCCATGAACCATTCTCAGTGAGGGGTGCACCTGTGAGCTATTGAAAGCTGATGCCCCAACCTCTGAGGATGATATTTACAATAGAGGAAGAATGTGGACAAAAAACCAGAGTGGCCACTATACGTGATATCAAACAGAAAGTTCAGTAAGCTAAATGTTGAGAGACCTGGGCTTTGGTCCTGGCTTTGCCAAAACTATGTATCCTTAGATAGACCACTTTATCTTTATGGACACTGTTTGCCTCAGTCACAAAACAAGATAACTGCAGCACGGTCTACAGGTATTTATTCCAGAGAAGTAATACCGCGTATACATAAAAAGGGGCATCTGAGAGACATGGTTACAATAGTGAAATATTCAGCAATTTGAGGGTTGGGTGCTTAATAGTATGGACACCCCAATTTAAAAGGATTAGATGTATCTATATGTATTAATTATAGAAAGCTCTTTAAGTAATACTGCAACACACAAAAAAAGCAACTTACATAAAAGGTATGGTATGATTCTATTTATGTGTAAAGTAAATCACATGAAACTATGTACGAAAATGTATTTGTGTCTGAAAGTACAAAAAACAAAGAAACCTGTCCAAGATTGGGAAAGAAAGGGCAGGGGAGAAGAAAGTGAATTACTTTGCCTTATATAGCTTATGTATTTTTAATCGCCACATATTACTTATGTAATTTGAGAGAAAAATAATAAATATAAAGTAGATTAATGTAAGGTTACTAAATGTGAAATCCAAAAGTTCGGCTCTGAAATTCCATGATTGTAAGGACCATTCCTCTATTTTAACTCCACCTCTCTCTCTTCCACAATGGTCCGCCAAACTATTGGTAACCCTTACAAGATGAGGGGTTGACCTTGGCAGCCAATTCAACCCAAAGTGATAGAAGAAGGTGAGAAACCAGAAATAGAAATATTCTCAAATGTGGCCAGGTGAAGTGGCTTACACCTGTAATCCCAGCACTTTGGGAGGCTAAGTCAGGCCAATTGCTTGTGCTTAGGAGTTCAAGACCAGTCTGAGCAACTGGTCAAGACTCACCAGTCAAGACCAGTGAAACCCTGTCTCTACAGAAGATAAAAAATTAGCCAACAGTGGTGGTGCATGCCTGTAGTCCCAGCTACTCAGGAGACTGAGGAATAAGGATTGTTTGAGCCCTAAAAGGCTGCAGTGAGTTGTGATCATGCCACTGCACTCACCACCCTGGGTGACACAGTGAGACCTTGTCTCAAAAAAAAAAAAAAAAAAAACTCTCAGAAATGACTGTCCCTCAAATTTAAACATGTTAGCTAAGGAAACCTTAAGAACGTATTCAATATGTCCTTTATACTGAACTCTAGTTTTGATTCAGTAGATGTCGTAGCAGCAAGAAGTACTAAACTTGTAATAGTTTCAAATAGATGTTAGCTGATCCACACAGGTCTCTGAGAAAGGATTTTAACTTTTAATATGGAAAGGAGAATTTGTCTTCTAAAATGTGATTATGATCTTGGTAATCATATTTTTAAAATATGTATAAATTATTATAAGTGATTTTTGGTTTTCACCATTTTAAAAACAAGCTGTTGAGTCTGAAGTTAAAATAGTTGCTTTACATCATCCTTTAAGGTGCCCTAAAAGTAAATATTTTGAAAGAAGGGTCTATGCATACATCACATAATACATGTAATTATAGTTACTAAAGCCCTCTAATACTCATTTACAATGTTGAAATTCACTTTGATAATGCATTGTAATACCCTCCAAAAATTTAACCAAAGAAAGGATGATTGTCTGCTCTCTTTCTGCCAGAATGGGACTGTTTCAGGGGAAGGCTCCTTACAGTGAAGAAAAGGGTCAGATCCAATTAAAATTGCAAAGGAAACTTCGAGAGGACGAATGCCATTAGCCCAAACTGGAATGTGGCCAAAACTCAGGGTAATACTTCAACTCTTAGAAAAAGTGCCAGGGGGATATTTAACAGCTGCAGGTGGCCAAATGCTTTCTCATAAGTCTCATCAGAAAAGTCATTTATAGCAACAGTATTCACCAAGGTAAAGTAATGTCACTTGACAAACTGCATATTCAATTACTATGTTTAAACTCTGACATTTGTCAGGTATCAATTGAAACTGCTTCTCTCTGGGCAACATAGCGAGACCCAAGCTTTACATTAAAAAAATTTTTTTTAACTGACTCTCTGTAGGACAAAAAAATATAGAAATGAAATACTCCTGTTATTAACCAAATTTAGAACATAGAAAACAATCGTAATTTAAATCTAGCATTGGACTTTCCTTAAATGAAAAAAATCAATTATCATTTTGGCCATTAAACTGAGCCTTGATATACACATGTTTTAAATTGTCTTTCTAAGTTTTAGATATGTTTATAAAATTTTAACCAAGATTTTGTCCTCCACAATATTTTCTTACTGTATGCTTATTTTATATGACTTCGATCAGTTTTATATTTTCCAGAATCTGCACAAGAATGAGCTTGACTAGTTTTTAAAAATATACAAATTGAACCATGCTGTGAAATACTATAGCGTTTCTTATTTCTTTTAAAATTTATTTTTCTTTTTATCTCTTCACTTATTTATTTTAAATAATTAAATTTGAAATATCCCCGATGTCACCTCTCTCTCTCTCTCTCTTTCTCTTTCTCTTTCTCTCTCTCTCTCCCAGAATTGTAAGAGAAACATTTTGTGAACTGTGATATAAAGGTGATGGAAAATGCCGGCCTGTTAGTGACATAACACATCCATTCTTGAATCCCGCAAAGGATATTATGTGAGCAAATGCACATAGTGAAACCTAAAAAGGTTCCAGTTTTTAAATGCTGAATGCTAGAGAGCTCTGCTTTTACCTGCTGTGATTTAAAAGGCTAGAGGCCTCATTTTAAGCCACTAAAATTCAAAGTGACAGAAACCTACAAATTTTTATTGCTGTGCATTTAATAAAATTTACATTTACAAGCTGTCAGTTTGAAATGTTGAATAACTGGTACTTTTGCATTCAGAAGAGCAGATTTGGTTGTGTAGGGGGTTCATTACTACCTACTTACACGTTCCTTAAATACTCAGAATAATCCTTCAATCTATGACTTTTGATATCTCTTAATTCAACACTGCACAAAAACACCATTGAGTTTGCAGTAAGATCAACAAAAGGAATTTATTGTGCTCCTATAAAGCAAGACATAATTAAGAGCCCCTTTCTGCTTGTTGTAATGTGCTAATACGAGAACATTAGAACCAAGTGTACAGTCTATTGCTAGGTGTCTGCAGCAGCTGCCTAGTTTTTTGGTAATTTACTTACTCAATTATGTCGACTCTCTTAAATCCACAACACTGGTGGGTGGTAAGGTAGAGGGATAATAAAAAAACATAGAGTAGGAAACCCCTTTAATGCATGTTTTATGTGCATCTTGGGTAACATTTTTTTTGTTTGTTTGCTTTTGAGAACAAGAATTAAAGATTGTAACTTTAGGAAACTTTCAGCACAGGAATAAACCTGCATGGGTTTTAGACACCTCTAAAAATTATGAGATGTCTAATAATCCTATGATTATGTGGTCTGTTCTGAAAAAGAATATTAAACTAAATGTTTGACTCAGTATTACAAAAACAGATTATCTAATGGCTTCCAAGGGGGAAATATGAGAAGGACCATTCATAAAGTTCCTTAATAGTAATAAATTATACACGCTTCCTTATTTTCCATGTAAATGCAAGACAAGGAGAAACTCTGACAGGATGTGTTCTCACTGCTTTATAAGAACCACCTTTAATAAAATGTCTTCAAACTTCTGTCAATTTTAATCCAATGTTCTTTCCAAATGAGTATCAGAAAAAAATGCTAACTACACTTATGAATACCTAATTTTTTCTTAATATTCAAAGCAATTTTGAATGCCAGACTCAAAATTTTAATTTTTAGAATGCATTTGTTTTGTATTTAAGTCAAAATACAAACTGGGAAAGAGTTCCGAAGTAGAAAATTCGTGATGATTTACCTTGCCATTATTCAAATATGAAAAATTATTGTACCAAATACCAGTTTGTGACTTTGAAAATTCGAATTGATTAATTTTAAATATTATTTAAATTATCTCTATAATTGAGGCATTCATATAAAAGGACAAATTATAATGTGCTGATATAAACTGCAACTTGGAGAAAAAACAGTTTAAGTAATTCTCTTCACATGTCAAAATTTATGTGGCACTCATAGTCCATTTTCTTTTCCATATGTTAAGTCCCACAAAACGTCTTTGATAAACTGAATAATCTCCATTTTACAGCTCAAAAATTACAAAGGAATTTACAAATACTAAGCATTAGTTTTGATTGCAAATTAGATATCCTTAAACTTTCCACCCTGGAACTTTTTATCTTCTTTTAGACAAGGTGACATTATTTAAAATATGGAGAACAACAACCAAAAAAAAAATCCCTGTTTTGTAAAATTACCTTGTAGTCGTTGCTTTTGAAATCACTTTTGTATCTTTTGCTTCTAGGACAATTTTTTTTTCATTTTTGTCTCAAAAGAACTGAAGGCATAAAATATATTATAGCCAATTAAATCCGATGCAATAATATGTTTAGTAATACCTTTCTAAGTTTTTAAAAGCAATTTATGCCTCATTTTTTATTTGTAGTTACCAGAGGTGAATTAAATAGTTTGGAAAGAGGACTAGAAAATTTTTGTTTTTAAAATGAAAGGTGAAATCTGAAAATGTCTGAGAGTCTACAAAATAACAGAAGAATGTGTAAGTCATCTTTTCTCTCTTTTTTCCCCCTAAATAATGAAGTCACTGAGCTAAAGGAACCCTACTGAGTTTTCATGGTGCCAACATCACATAACTGGCCTCTATTTGAATTATGTATGTTCATTCTCTACAACTTGAGTTACTTGATTTTCCTGTTAATAAGTCCATTCTGAAACAGTATACACTGCTCAGAAAATGTGGATACAGATAATATCTATAACAGAATAAGATAATTTCACCTTTTCAAAAAGTATGGTAAACATAGCAGTGACATATCTAAGATAACAAATGCCAAGGACTCATTGACAAATAAATGTAAAAAATTTAGTTTAGAGTAAAAAATATAATAGAGGAGGATCTTTTGCCCTCATTTATTAGCTCAGGGTGAGCTCAGGCTAAACATTATTTTGAAAGCTTTTCTCAAACACTTGATTTCAATGTCTGTTTAAATGCTAGGTTTATTGGTGTAATGTATGCAATGGTATGCATTGGTGTAATATATGGTCTCTATTAATCTGACTGGTTGCATTCAAGATAACTGAACTTTAAGTAACTAAAATAACATCGATAGTAATATAATTGTATTTACTAACCTCCTGCTACTCCTTCCAGCCTGGCGTAAGTGTTGGAATTATAAGTCAGACAGGGCTGAGCAGCAATCTTCAAGAAAATTGCTCTAAATTGGCCTTCATTAGCTCTCATGGCACTGAAAAACAACTCCAGTGCATGCCTATGGAAGGTAAGCCAGTAGAAATAGCTCCCTATTAAAAAGGCAGCACATTAACCTGCTCAACAGGCATTCATCACATTCAATAAATACTATTCAATAAAGAATCTTCAATGGCAAAATAGTTCTGCCATTTCTAAATATTGGGACTGCTAGGACCAAATTTAAAATTCATCCTTTAATGACATTTATGTTAATTCCAATTACTTTTTTTTCAATTGTAGAGAATTAGAGATTGTCGCCAAATTTTTAAATTGCCTTTACATTGTGTTTCTCAGATATAAATAATCAGTATTAAAGAGTAACAAAGAATAAAGAAACTAAAACTTTGAAAGAACTTCAAGAGGAAAATATATTTCAAAGCAAAGAAAAAATTCTTCTGTTTCATAGCTTCGCTTTGAAGAGTATGCTGTTTCTTGACATCTGCATAGTAAAAGGGAGTTTAATTTCCTTGGTCAACTCTCCTTTCTGAAAATCCTGTATTGGCAGACTTGGAAATGGAAGGAATTTTTCTCAAGGATTAATTCGCAGCACTTCTTAACACTCAAATGCTGAATATCTTCAGTACACAAGCCAGGGAATGTGGACCTTAGAGTTACACTTCTTAGCAAACAAATGTTTTTAAAATATATTTTTTCAATAGAGAGACTACACAAAATCTATCGGTCTCATGAATTGTCTGACATGAAATTGATATGCATATTAATTTTCCCAGCTGAGCTCCCTCTGGTTTACAGCTTGAAAAAGTTCCAGCATTTTGTCCTTTATACTGGCATTTCCATTTCTAAACCTTACCACTGGTTTTGTTCCAAAAAATAACATTTCAAAACAGAACAGTAAAGTAAAACATTTTAGGCCTAGCAAATAAGACCACCTTCTTGAAAGCCAGGCCATTTTTCTCAAAGTCTAAGTTCATAGCCAATTCTACCATTTCAACTGGAACCATTTTAATTTAGTAAGCATTTTTTATAAAATATCAAGGTTCTGTGAATTCATTTGTCTGTTCAGTGAAGCATGGCTATTGATATCAGTGGAAGGATGCAGTTTAGAGTAGTGGCTAAAATTTAGATCATAAAGTCAATTGATCCTAGTTTTACTATTTACTATCTATATGACCTTAAGTAAGTCACTTACACTCTCTAAGGCTCAATTTCCTAATCTGTTAAGTGGGAATGATATCAACAACTTTCTTAAGGAGGAAATGAAACAATACGTGGGAGACACCAAGCATGGTGCCTAGCATGAAACAAGCACTAGTTAATGGCAGGTGTTACCTGCATATTCAAGTGGACTTTTTTTTTAATTAAATAGTATAATTAGAGCAAAATGACCATTTACATGTTTTTTAAACCTCACTTATCAATATTTAATTTGGATGTTAATTGATTAATCATACACTGCCTATACATACCAGATAAAATGTGGAAACCCGAATCATGCAAGAAAATACTCTTCTCCAAAAAAAGACAGATTTTTTCCCTCCAAAGTATTTGGTTATCTGTTCCTGTAGCAGGACATAAAAGTGAAAAATGGCATTTTTCAGTCTTCTCCAAGCCTTTTGCCATCTTAAAAACAAGAATGTTTTTCTTTTTATTCCACTTGCATGTAAACCAAATGGTATTTTAACATTTATTTCAAGATTCATCTTGAAGCTGACTTTAATTTTTTTCTTACATAGTCCATAGTTAAGTAGAATTCTAAAGCCTTATTTTTAATTTTAATTCCAGATTCAAACTATTTTTTTTGCTAAATTCCTATTTACTAAAAACAAAATAAAACAAAAACCTGTGAAAAAATATATATGGAAGATAATAGTATGTATGGTTTTTTTCAGTTCTCTTGAACACATAAGCAATTTTTTAAAATACAGGTAATATAAATTCTTTTACATTGCAACACCCATCATTACCCAAGAGTATTTATTTCTATGTCAGGCCTGTTCTTTACCAAGAAATCCATTTCTAGGGATATAATTATTTTATTAAAGTTATTTTCAATTTTATGATTGAGAATAAAGGAGTATAGAAATCCAATATAAAAGGTACAAATGGCTCTTTGTGTGAGGAGGGGGTGAGAATTATTTCAAACTCGTTTGCATTAAGGGAGCAGGGCAGCCTCAATTTAGTTTTTATATTTATAACAAAGTTTTGAGTATAGCTCAGGTGAGCCAATGGCAAACAAACAACAACAAAAGAACCTTTCCAGTATAATGATGGACTTGTCATGTGGTCCCTGAAATGACCACTCAGTGAAGGAAGGGACACTGGCCTAGTTTCATGAGGAGTCTAGAGCTTCCTTCTGTTTTGGGGCCAGAGCCACTGTGGGATGCAGTTAGTATTACGCCTATGCAGGTAACATAGATTTGGTCAGCTTACGCTCAATGCTGCCATTTTCTACTTGCCTCCCTCCATCCATGGAGGTGGGACTCTAGGAGTCAATGGGAGTTCAGGGCACGTAGCATGTGTAAAGCATGCCCACACAGCCCAACCAGGCCCATAAAAGCCAGGAAATGAACAAGTTCAAGTTCTCATAGTGTGTTAATGTGCCCACAAATGTACCTACTTTATATATTTAACAGCTCATGTAGTAATGAAAAATGCCATGTAGAACATATAGCTGCATGTACAAGGTGGGCTAATTAATATACCTATATTTACTCCATAATTGTTTCATTCCCTATATTTTTGGTTAGTGTAACACTGCAAACTTACATAAATGGTTTATATTTTATATGGAATTTCGTGTAAAAGAAACCAAGGGGGAACGACAAATACGGCAAAATTCTAATGGTATTCTTACTGAATTTCATGAGCTCGATATTCCACTTTTTTTCCCCTATAAACTGCCAATATATTAACACAAAACTTTCAATTCTAGCATGATCATTCAGCAAGTCTATAGCTTAGCAAAAGGAAAAAGTCCTGTGGAATGTTCCAAATCTATGGGCGCTAACATTTCACATTTTGTCATTCCTCACCCAAGTTATCTCTGTACAACAGCCAGATATCGAGTTTGATATTTTGAAGTCCAAACATGTTTGTCAGTTTGAAAACTAGGGAAGCCTGGGATAAAGAGTTGAATTTTAAAGTTTTCGTTATTACTAGTGAGGTCTGGGTTTGGGTTGTTTTTCTAGGACAAGCCAAAGGCCACTGAAGATGTTTTTCCATTAATTTTTCATAAGCATTTAAGCTAAAGGAGGGAAAAGGGATGGAAAGATGGGAGGACATGGTTTTCTTTGGGGAAGGAAATGAGAAGTCACCGCAAATAATTCACCTGGATAGGTAAAGGCAAGCAAACACTGTCTGCTTGTGAATCCCTGACAACTTCCTTACCTTCCTCCCGAGGGAGAGGCAGAGCCTCTCGCTCCATTTCAGACCTGCAAGGAAAGGGCTTTGAGAAGGGAACTGGGGAGAAGCACGTTCCAGGTGTGGGTTCAGCTCGGCGCTCGCCACAGGCCTCTGCAGGTGGCTCTCCTTGGCAGCGAGGCCAGGCGCAAACCCGCCGACTTGGGAAGCCTGACTTGACCCCCGCCCAATGCTGGCAGGAAGCGACGCCGGGGTTCTCCGCGAGAAGAAGGCGGCCTCCGCGTGTCGGCCGCAGCCAGGCTCCTGTGCTCCGGGGCAAACCTCTGCAAAGTCCTAGTGAGGCAGTACTCGACCCCCTACACTCAGCAGCCTGCCGTCCACCCATCCACATCCCCGTTTCGCCCCCGCCCCAAGCTGGCAGATGCCTTGTCTCCCCTCTAAGACCGCACCCGGATAGGGTGGCTGCAAAGACCCTCGCCAAAGCGCTCAGAGCCCCAGGGGAGGGTGGCGCCTGGCAGCTCCCTCTCCTCTGGGAGATCTGGGGCGCCAGGGCTGCCGAAGCCTAGCACAGCGTGCGCCACGAGGCTTAAGGATGCGAAAACTACTGGCAGGCCGAGAGAGGTCCCGGGAGCAGGGGAGCGAGGAGGCACCTTGAGGCTACGGACTTCGCGGCCGCGGTGGCCTCGCAGGAGGAAGTGGCTTAAATGAAGAGTCCTGGCTCCAGGCTTGACTCCCAGCTAGATAAACGATCACCTCCCTGAGAGGAGGCCTTGGGTATGCCGTGTTCCCAGCGCCCCGGCATAGTGGCTCCCCGGACACGCTGATCGAGCAGAGGTCAGACACCATCCACTCGCTTGCCTACTCGCCCTGCAGCACTAGGCTTTGCTGTGAAGTCCCGAACCACCTGCACCAGGACCACCCGAAAAGTAAAAGTGCAGATCTCTGGGCCTCACCCTCATCTGCTGAAACCAAGCACTCTCTCCACTGTATTTTCTCTTGCGCTGAAGTTTGAGGCTTGCAAGGCCCTAACACTGCAGTAGACTTTTTCATTTAGGAAGGGCCCTCGTCCCTCTTTAGCTTCACCACGAGGTAGACATTACCAGTTCCGTCTTCACAGAAGAACCTACGGCAGAAAGAAAGTTGGGGGCTTTTTAAAGGCCCACGCAGAAGGTGGCTCCTCAGCAAACGCAGCGGCTGGCACGGTCAAGCGCTGCTAGGGTTTGGGAAATTCATGGTCCCCTCTCCCGCGTATTTGAACCAACTTATCTTGCACTTGTCCCCACCCCCATTAATTGCTGGCGTTCGGGGGAATGGAGTGATTGTTGCGGGGCGGAAAGGGAGCGCCAGTGTCAAGAGCAGAAGCAGGTTACAGCCAGCTTCGCCTGGGGCTGCTCCTGCCGAGAGGGAAGTGGGGGGGCGGGTATGGGGTGGAGGGGCGCGGGACCCTGCTAGGTGGCCGTCTCAGGATCCTTCGCCGCGCCTCTCAATCCCATCCCATCCAAACCACGCCGCGCCTGCGGCCACTAGCCCATTTTATCCCACTGCGCCCCCGTCCCTCCCCGCCGCTGGATTCCACTCCACGGGTGCCGGGGCTATGCCCCTCACCCACCCACTCCACCGGTACTGGCTACTGCAATCTCTACCCGGGCGTCCAGATTCCTGGCCTTGTCCTTTCTTGCTGGAATCATCAATGGGATCGCGCTGCCGCCGCCAGGCAGTCCTACACTCCTGGCTAGTGCTGTCGGCCTCCGGCAGCTTGGACATCCCGCGTTTAGGGAATGGAAAGTGTGAAGTCAGTGGTGAGTAATCGGAGCTTGATAGAAATAAAACTAAATCCACATGTTCCTACCTCCAGGCCGAGAACCCTCAGCGTCGAGGAGCCGGGTCTCTAGTGCAATTAGCCCTGTCTCTATGCAGATGTCACAGATGCAGTGCTCTGCTTGGGACAGAAGGACCCGGGAGTTGAAGGCAGGGTGTGTCCCGCTAGAGGCTCTGAGCCACTGTGATCACCGTTTCCCGTTCGAGACACAGGGGAACACGCAGGCCAATGCGGACTTGGGCCTCTTCCTGGCCTCCTCCCTTTGGAGAGGCCAGGATTAGCTCAGCAATTCCGCTCACTAGCTTCATGCCCTGTAGAAAGAAATGTTCTCTTTGCAAGTTGCTTCACCATCTGTAACAGTAGGATAACAATACCTTCTCTTTCCACAAATATTCAGAGAAGCCTACCAGATATCAGGCACCATCCTGGGCCCTGAAACACAGAAGAAGATAGCAGACAGGCCTGGATAGGGACGCAAACTCTCAAGCCAGACACGAGGTTCAAATTCAGGGTCCATCACTTGCTTAGCTGTAGGACCACGGAGAAATCCAGTCCCTGGTACCCTGGCCTGCTCAACTATTAAATAGGAGTGGTAATATAACGACCTCCATAGAATGGACGGGACCAATTATCTAATGGGCATAGATAGCTTGCCATGGTGGGCTGGCCCTATGGAAAGCTCAACAATTGCCGTCGTGTTACCTGGCTTCAGACCGCGCATGTGTCCACCAGTCTTGCTGACAACCTTTCCTTAGGACCAAAGGGAAGAGATGCAGATGTGAAGAACCGAAGGACGAGTCGGCACGCTGGGTACTCTCGCGGAAGCCAGCCTTGGGCTCTCCGGAACAGGACGGGAAAGGTGAAAGCACAGTGATCCCCTTCGCTCTCCCAAGACACTGGGTCGCCTCTACGCGCGGAGGCGATTAGTCAGTGAGGTCCGCACTCGGCGCATGAGGTGCTCCAGAACTAACCACCTCCGCAGACGCAGCAGAGCCAGGAGGGGCCGCAGGGGCCTCCAACCGCATGGCTCTTCCCAGCTTTCCCAGACACCGGTGCTGAGCACTGGGGAGCCGGGGAGCAAGCGCCAAGAGGAACTTTTAAATTTAAATTTCCAGAGTAGCCTCAGAGAGGGAGGGAAATTCCAGTAGAAAAGCCCCTTCTGCCTCAGGACGTCATTCGGTAAAATGGACAGAAGCCGCCTCACAAGTGCTTTGAAAGCTTTTCTGGGATGGCTTAAAAATACACCTGAGCCTTCTTGTGAATATGTCCCAGAAGGTCTTGTTGACCGCCTCGCCCTTTTTTCAGGCATTTATGATCTGACTTAGTATAGGAACTCTCATTTTTCCAGCACTGTGCACCAAGCACATTGCCAACTGTTTTACCTGATTTTAATCTCAGTCTACAAAGTAGGTACTAAGCCTGTGGATCTTTCAATACCTGGCAGGCACACAGTAAGTCGTTGATAAGATGGAATAAGCAATCAGAATTTCTGATCAGGATTGCCTTCCCAGAAGAGACGTTTGTGAACTCCAAATGAATTCTGCCCTTCCGCTGGCATCTTATGAAGGACTAAGAACCAAATGTCCCACTCAATTTCGCAATCTGACTTTAAGGCAGTCTTTCTGCCCCACCCAGAGATCTAGGGAATTACAGTAATTACAATAGGAATGTTAGCATAGCAATTAGCCCTTTAGGAATAGGCTGGGCAGCTAAGGGCAGCTAAAGCTCTGCTCCGCGGCCCAAAGTCCTTCCAGTAGATCACAAGCGTACAATCAATCTAAGTCAAGAGCCTATTTTCTCTGCCAGAACAGCTTGAAGACAAGTTTCCAACCATCCCCCAGACCCCAGATTTCTTCCTATAGGGAAATTCCGGAGCCTCCTCTGCTAAGTGGAAATTGTTATCTTCCTTGAACAGGTGGCAGCCAGCTCCCAGAGGCTGTGACTGATGCAAGGCCACCCAGTTAGTGAGTGGTTTTGTCAGTCTTGAACTCAGATTATATCCCTAAAGTCCTTGTCTCTGAGCAATCACACACAATTACCAGAACATTTACTAACTACCTCATCTTTCCCTACACTGGTAATGTCTGTAAAGGCAGCTTACATACCAAGAAGGAATAAGAGCTGACAATAGTGAGCTCTTACTGAATGTCAGGCATAGAGAAAAATGTCATACATATATATTTTTAAAGCAAACATAAAGCATCCTTTCTGCCGGGTCTGGCTTTAAAAGCTTTACATGTATTTATTTAATCTTCAGAACAGCCCCTCATTTTACACAAGAAGAAATGGAGGCACAAAGAGATTGTTTATTACTTCAAAGTTACCTGGCTAATACGTGGCAGAGTTAAACTTAGCATCCAGACCTCCGACTGGAGAGGCCTCCCTCCAAACTGCCATTCTAGGCAACATTTAGAACATCTGTCTGCAAGGATCTTCAGGCTCCATGGGCCTTTGGTAGCTTCCATATTTGTTTGCTTGAATCTCAGGCAAATACCTGAGAGGCCTTCCCAGGTGATTTGTGGTGTCTTTGAAAAATAACTAATGTATATTGAGTACTTACTATACACCAGGCACCAGTAATTGAGTACTTGCTATAATGCCAGGCATTATTCTAAGCCATTTACAAGTTTAAAGTCATTTAATATTCAGCAAAACCCTGTGGGATAGAGTCTATCACTGCCCCCAATTTACAGATGAGTAAACTAAGGCCCAATATCATGCAATCAGTAAAAGGCAGAGTTGGGGTTGACTCTCAGGTTGTCTGGCTGCAGATGATCCTGTGCTGGATGTGAAAACGGAAGTTCCATTTGTTCAGAGGCCTCTGCATTAATATTCATCATATCTTTTTCTCCCAATTTACATACAGGGATTTCTTTCTTGGAATTTCCCTACTTGTCTAAAGTTTCAAGCAGTCCAAAGAAAACAGCAGAGCCGCTATCTTCAGGCTTGACCTACGTCTTCATATTGGTAAAATGAGCAGCCAAGACAACTCTTGGAGGTTTGAGGCTTGAGACCTGTGTCTGGATCCTGAATAGCAGGAAGACCAGACTTTCCACAGCTTTAGGGCACGTTCTTACAGGTGCCAGTGGTGCAGCTACATCCACTCACGGTTTTTTGCCTATTTTCTAGGAGTTACAAAGCGCATTCACAAACATCCTTGCAAAATCGCAGAGATGTGTCCACTGCTGCTTCAGAGCTGGCCAAGGGGATGAGCCAGACAGGCTTCTACTCTGTCCTAATAATCAAATGTCTTCAACCTCCCTCCGTGGGCACATTCAACTTACTTATGTCTAAAAATATATTATCAAGATGCTTCTTTTTTTTTTTTTTATCAAGGCCCGATTTGGGTGGTGGGGCAGGGTAGGTGTTACCCAGAAGCCAGAAGCATTCGCACTTACACTGGCTGGTTCACCTTGGCCACATCCTCTCCACATCTCCTCCCTGGGCGTCCCCAAAGTCATTGGGTCAGAACCGAATTGGAGGCTTTGGCAGTGACCGCGTGTGATCCACCGTAGACGTCGGAAGTGGGAAGGGGCGTCCTGAGCGGTGGGACCCACGCGGGGGCAGTGGCGCAGGGGCCAGGAGGAAGGTGCAGCACCGAGTCCGGTGCGCCACTGCAGGCGGGTGCACGTGTGGCGACAATGAGGAGATGTCGAGTGAGAGCCACGTCGAATTTCAGACCTTGGCGCATGATTTCTCCTCCATCTCTGTTTCCCTAATGGGCACCTGGTCTCGTTGACCCTCGGAGGGCATCGCTGCTTTTGCACAAGGAGAAGCGCTCTGAGACCCGAGATGTGCCAGCAAACTCAGGGTGGGCTACGCAGGGAGGTCCTGCGGCTTGCCCAAACAGCCTCTCAGCGCTCAATGCTCCCGCACCACCCCCGCATCCCGCACCCACCCCCACCCGCTCAGGGGTCAGCCCGGACTACAGATAACCTCTGGGGATTCTCCACCAGCCTCCGGAGAGCTGGGGACTTTGGTCCTGCCTCCTTGCCTGACTGGGGCGCACCTGCAGTGTTCCCCCTCCAACCGCTCAGCAGGGGCGCAAGGGCTTCTTCCACTTGCACGGGTGGCGTCTCAGCGAAGGTCTGCGCCCTTCTAGTGCCTGGAAAGGAGCCATATCGAGCATGCAACCATTTCTGGAGTGGAGCATTTTTAACCCCTTGTACAGAGGCGGTATCTAAGGTTCTGTGATGTATTCCTAAAAGCAGGGTTAGTAAATTCGGACCTAACTCCACTGGCCCCCGCGTGGAACTCCCTACTCCCCAAGAAAAAAAATGCATAGATCTATATTAGGACTTCGAGCTAAATTGTGAGGCCCCGGTAGACCGGGTTACGTCTCTACTTCAGTATCTCAAGAGCTTCGCCCAGAGTCTAGCTTCAAGTGGGTAGAGGATGGGGAAGGGAGCAGAGGAAGTGACCCCCAAAACAACCTACAAAATGTTGGCATGTAGTAGGGTTCGCTGTATCCCCTGGACCTACTAAATTGGGTAACACTCGGCGACAGGAAGGAGGAGTCTTAGTTTCGGCTTTCCGTCTGTTAGCCTCAGTTTCCTCACACCAGAAGTGGCCATAACTATTCACACCTGGTTTGTGTGAATGCCGAAAAGGAGAGGAAGGTGAATTGCACCATCTCGTATCAGCGCTGTGATCTTGAGCAAATTACTTACCCTCTCTGTGCCTAAATTTCCTGGCACGTTGTCAATGTTCCGCCGCCAACCCCCTCCACCTCCACGCAAAAAAAAAAAAAAAAAAAACCTTTGCCTGGCTTGATGGTTTTGAGGCTTGCAAATAAAAGGAGGGAGCCAGGTCTCCCTTTCCTGGGCTGAAGGACAAAACAGTCTCACCTCCGGGAATGGTTCTGAGCAGAATTTTCTCGCCGGTTACTAGCCCTGAGATCTTGGATAAGCTGCACTCTCCTCTGCCCCTCACTCTCCATCTATAAAACGAGTCGCGGAAGATGCAACAGTCTCTGAGGCCCCGTCCAAGCTCTGGTTTTTGCTCCTTGGTGTAGGGGGCCCTCAGGTCGGAGGAAGGGGTCCAAAGGCTAAAGTCGGGTCCATCCCGTGGACCCCTCCCACTCCACCCGTTTGGGCGTGGCTCGGGGGTGGAAGCCCTGGGCGACAGCACAGCTTCGCTGCGGGCGGGTAGGGAGGACCGCCGGGCCCAGAGTTCCCGCCGCCACATATGGTCTGTGGATTTAGGTGTCAAAAACCGGAGAATTAGAAATGGTAATTTTCCGTCATTATGGCTGAAATGCGATCTGTCACAACAACTGGAACATGTCTCCGCGCTAGCAAAAATAATGTTCGTGATTAGGAATCATTACGCACGTCAAGCCGAGTCCATTAAGTTGTAGGGAGAAATTAGCCTTGACGGGCAGAATCAAACTACAAATATACAGGCCTCCCCTTCAGGAGGCCAAGCGGCGGCACTCGGGAGGAGGCGGCTGGAGTCGGTGTTTTCTTAATAGGAAACTGCCCAGAGAATTAATACTCCCTTCTCCGCACTCCTGTGAGATTCTCCCCTCCTCTTCCCACAACCTCGTCCCCACCCTAGGAGTGGGAGGCGGCGCGGAGGCATCGCAAACATTAACTGGAGGCTTTGAAGTTCCACAGGTCCCCTAGGCCAGTTCTCGCCTCACCACTTCCAAGCTGTATGACCCTGCCCAAGTCACTTGACCCTCCTGAACTTTGCTTGCTACTCTGTAAAAAGGGTATAATCCCACACACTTCATGGGTTCGCCCCAGGATTCACTGAAAGGTATGGTCAGTGCAAGCAGGTGAAAACTGCAGAATCTGTTCGACCTTTCCTTTCCTGGAGCACCAGCCTCTGCCTCACAATGGTGAGGTGGTAGGGACTGCAGTGTGTGTGTATGTGTGTGTGCGTGTGTGTGTGTGTGTGTGTGTGTATGGTGTGTATGTGTGTGTGTGTTGGGGCTGAGGCATTGGGGTTGAGTGCCCAGAACTGGGAAACTTGCCCATCAGGCACTGAGCAATGAGGCCAAAATCTCTGAAACTGAGGAGGGTGAACACAGAGCAACTGATGTGCCTTGCTGGGCTTAGTACCTTCCTTCCTGTCACCCCAGGTAGGAAGAACGGCACTGGGTTCTCCGCCCTGCCTGTGAGGCCCACCAGAGCTACCTGCACCCTAGGATCTGCACTGTCACCAAGGAGTGGCACATGGCAAATGAAGCCGGGATTAAAAGCCTTCCCTCTGAGACTGCTGCCCCGGTCTCCACTGGAGACCAAAAAAAAAAAAGCCATTTACTATTCACAGCTGGTAGTTTTGGAAAGATCATCTCCCTCTTTTGCAGACGGGAAGGAAAGGAAGAAGAGGCTGAGCAGGGTCTAGAAAAGTAGGTCCCGTACAGCCTTGTGTGCCCGATCATCTTTTGAGAGCTTGCTCTGTGCCATGCACCCACTCCAAAGGGCTTTAACTACATTATCTCCTTTTATCTCCAAGCCAACCTATGGGTCTCCTTACTCCCTGGGGAGAATGAGGGCCTGAGTTTAGGGAACTCGCCCCAGAGCTTGGAAGCTGGGAAGAAGCAAAAGTGGAAGATAAGCCTGGCCCTGCCTCCAAAGCCTGTTCACCACTGTGCCATTTGGAGCTGCAAAGCTTCAACCCACCAACTCTCCTATCTGGCTTTTTCGTGGTTCCTATGGGACCTCAAATTCCACCTCTCAAAGAGCTCGGGAAAATGAAATGTGCTAAACGTAAAATATTTAGCTCTGTGCCTGACATAACATTGATGCCCATTTAGTCACTTACTCTCTCCGGGCCTCATTTTTCTCCTCTGTAATTACATGGTACCTTCGTCTCTGCCTGGGGAAACCAACGCACGTGTGGCCCGCGCTGAGTAGTTTGGAGCCAGACAGACTCGGTTCGAACCCTAGCTCCACCGGAAATAGCTGTGGCCAGGGTAGTGTTGATCCCCAAAGTGGGGCAATGGAAGTTGAGCTGCTGGAAGGAATGAATGAAATAATTCATGGAAAGCACTTACTGCAGGGCAGGAAAGCGATTAGGCGCTAAATAAAGCGCTGGTTACCAGGATGCAATGATTGGCCCGCACAGGCTTGAGGTTTGCTGCCCAGGGAAAAGGAGTAGCTGCTCTCAGCCCCTTTCAGCAGCTTCTCGGCTTCCCTCACATCTCTGAGCGTTAGTGATCCGGACCTCAGATCCCGTTTCTGAGGGCGCCAGGGTCCTAGGGTGAGATCCATTCAACGCTTAGGTGATCCTGCCGCAGGGCTCCGGAAGAGGCTGGGTCGTTAAGAAAGGGGATGGGGGAAGGAGGAATGGCTAGCACCCAGATCTGTGGCCTGGCCTCTGCCCCCACCGCCCTGCCTTTGGCAACCAGTGAATCAGGACTGAAACACAGGGACACAGAGGGACAGAGACTAAGTCCAGAATAGCAACGATCAGTCAGGCAGACAGAGAGATAGTGACATGGTCTCAGGATCTGCATCCACTAAAAGCGCTCTTACAAACATTTGATATGCAGTGACCTTCCTTCACTAACTCCCAAAATAATCCTGCGCCTCACAGGCGCTAATCCGCAGCATATTTTATTTTTCTTTTGGCACTGCCATTTCTTGTATCCCACTAGACTGTAAACTCCACCAAGCTGGCAATCTTTCTTCTCTGCATCCTTGGCACAGAATAGGCTTTCAGCTGCTTTTGCTGAATATCTGAGCAACTAAATAAATGAACGAGGAAAGAAAGAAAGAAAGAAAGAAAGAAAGAAAGAAAGAAAAGACAAGGATTCCACAACAAAGATTTTTCTCTTTAAAGAAATCTCTGTTTACGCATTTCCTAGGAGCTCACTGTTGCGATTTTCCCCTGGCTGGCCACCTTTGAAAGGACAGGACTCCATTTCTCCTTCTGCATCCTGTGGCTACCTTCCCTATGTGCACTTGGCTTGAATTCTCCTCAGGCCTGAGCCCTGACAGCAGGGCTCAAGCCTCTTATTAATGAGACAAGTGTATTTAGGAAGTGCCTCACTGCAGGCAGTATTTCATGGAAAACAATTAATAATATAAATCAAATATTAGACATCTTAGGAAAGAATTATTTTTAAAAATTCTTCTGCAGATTCTTTTGGACAGAGGGACTGCCCTGGAAAATGAAGCTCCCCCTCCATGTATTTCTTTTCTAAACCTTAAAAGCCTGTATATTGAATTTATTTTTAAGCCACAATTGCATTTGCGGATGGGATACACATAACCTATTACTTCAAAGAAGGTTTCCAGTGGATGCTGACTTGTCACTGTTTAGGTTATTGTTACAGTCACTCCACACTTTCTGTCCACCTCTTACCATCTTTGTAAATATATTTTTTAAATGGTACATGTCCTTGTTTAACTTTGCAAAACTTGTTATCAGCTAGGCTACAAGTATTTAGTGGTGCCAGCTACTCAAGGAGCATGTAATTCTTTCACTAGCCCATCTTTGTATTTGTAAATGGGGGTATTTATTTTTTCAGCAAAGTACTGTGAGCTAGGTCTTCAGGAAAGCCTGTCTCCAAATCCACCTTTGTTTCAATGGGAATTTTTCGGGAGGCCGCTTTCATTGCCTTCCCTCTTGGAGTATCAAAAAGATGTCAGGCCTGAGTCACTGGGCTCAGCTTTTCCAGATGATTGCTCCTGGAGGAGTCATCAGCTTCTTTTGCTTCTCTGACTCTTAGGGAATCAATACTACCTGCCTTCAGATTCAAAAGAAGTGGCAGTGGAGAACCCGTTTTGTGTTTGTTTGTTTGTTTTTGTTTTTGTGTTGGGTTTTTTTGTTTTTTGTTTTTTTGAGACAGAGTCCGTAGTCTTGCTCTGTCACCAGGCTAGAGTGCAGTGGCGCGATCTCAGCTCACTGCAACCTCACTGCCTCCCAGGTTCAAGTGATTCTCCTGTCTCAGCTTCCTGAAGTAGCTGGGACTATAGGCGCACACCTCCACACCCAGCTAATTTTGGTATTTTTAGTAGAGATGGGGTTTCACCATGTTGGCCAGGGCGGTCTCCATCTCTTGACCTCGCGATTCACTCGCCTAGGCTTCCCAGAGTGCTGGGATTACAGACATGAGCCACTGTGCCCGCCTGGAGAATCCATTCTTGAAACATAAAATGCTCCAGGTAGGAATATTTCCTCTGAAAATATTTCAGTGCTTACTACATATCAAACCCCGTGCTGGAAATCCAGAGAGCAAGGGCAATTGCTGTAAAACAACTATCCCAACAAATAGCACTGCCTTAAGCTCATGATCCCAGCGGGTATGGCGGTCTAAGCCCTGCTCACCTCAACAAGGCATCTGGAAGAAGCTGCTCTGCCAGGACCCCAAGAGGTCTAATACCCTCCCGCACCACCTCTCCTCCCCCTCCTCTACCCCAGCACAGTCCCCACACTCCACTGCCAGCCACAACCTCTCCCAGGGTGCCTTCACACACGCCAGCTGCGACACTGCACCACAGTGTCTTTCTAGTTTTAAAACCATTTTCCAGTATGAACCTGAAACAGGGAATGTGTTTTCAAGGACCTTGTTTTTCAATCCTTAGCTGGTCAGTAACTGGGAAGTTAATGTGCATTTTAATGCGGTCAAGTATGAAATGATGGCATGTGGGATTTGCTCGCTGCCTAGGCTCCAGGAAAAATTCTGAGGGCTGAGGCCCGAGAGAATTTGACCCAGAAACAAGTCTGGCTCTTGCGCTGATCCTCTGCCCCCCAGGACCTGCCTCCAGCAGCCCAGAAGAACAAGAATGAGAACTTGGCCAGGTTTGGAGACTGCCAGCTGGTCCTGCCGCCCCCCTCACCAACTTTGCAAGGGTCTCCAGGCCCTTAAAGGGGTAGGTAGGAAAAGGTGTGGTGGAAACAGACATAGATGAAGCTGAAGGATCCTGGCCTTATTTATGTGTTCTTCCAGTATGGTTTGGACACCAAAGAGCAGCAAACCCCGTGCTAGGCGCGGCAGTAAGTGCATAAGGTCCCATCCCTGTATTCTCAGAGGTCCCCAGGCCAGACAGCACCAGAGCCCCCAGAGCCCAGGTGATAAGGGCTAGGACCTTGGGACCTACTCAGGAGGGACTCTTAGTTCAAAACTGGGGAGTGGGTGACTCAGTGAAGACCTAAGACCTGCAAATCAGGACCTGAAGGGATGTGGAGAACTTGGCCAAGTGAGGTCCTCCCTGCAGCCCGCCAGCCCGCTCTCTCTCTCTTATCTGCTCTGCCCCCGGACATCTTTTTCTTTCTCACCACCTCTGTGTGGGTGTGTCTCTAGCTTCCTTTCTTGCAGTCCCAGGGTCCAATAATGCATTGCTCAACTTCTCGGAAAAGAGGAGGGGCAGTGCCCCTGGCCTCTTCCGCAAGGAAGGATTCCTGGAAGCCAGTCACACTGGTGACAGCTCTGCACCCCGTCCAGGATGCAAACGGAGGACGTCCTGCTGCAGCCTGACATTGGCAGAAATACGCTCGACCCGTGGGTGTGAGCAGGTTTACTACTTGGGTTTTGAATTCCCAAGAGCATCAAATCCATTGGCCCTTTCCAAAAACACAAGCCAAAAGGAAGTAGACAGGGACACACCCCGGGCCTGCCGATCCCTCGAAACTTCGGGGACAATTCAGGGCCATTTATATGGTCACCCAAGCTCCTTAGCGACCTCTGAACCCACGCAGCCTGGTTATCTCAGATGGCCACAGTCCAGCGTGTGGCGCACAATGAGGCTGGACCACTGGGGGACGCCGAGGTTCCGAGTTGGCATTGTGGGCATTGCCTAGCCACTCCTGCCCGGCTAGGTCCCCTGTGCCGAAAGCGGTGGCACCCCAGCGCGCATGTGCTTGTGGGTGTTGGTGCGCAATAACCCCGCTGCCCAGTTCCCTCGCGCCTGCCTGGGAGGCCTTGGTGCGCACAAGGAAAGCCATTCAAAAATGTTAACGAGCTTATTAAAATGAGCGGCTTTATTGGCTCTCGTTTTACAGCCAGCTGCCCACCCTCTCTTTCTGGTGGACCACTGGTGAGAAAGCACTTGGGATTTTTTTTTTTTTTTTTTCGTCTTAGGGCGTTTTTCATCTAAGGACAGGGGACTCTCTGGCTCTCCGGAGACTAGTGCGGCCACAGAGGAGAGGACTAGCCTCAGGCCTTCTCCCTACCAAGCGCAGTGAATTTGAAGAAGTCCTCCCTGAGGAAAACCTGTACTTTTCAAAACAGCTGACCTCTCAGGACCAGGAAGGCTGATGGCGGAGGCCCAAACACAGTGACCTTCCTGGGGAGGTCTGCATGGCAGCAACTTGGGACGACACGAATCTTTAAAATAACAACCCCCCGACCCCCACGCGCAAACAAAAATTGTGCTCAGGAAAGACACGACTCAATATTTAAAGTAGAAAGCTTTTGTCCTTTACTCCTCTACAAGCCAGAGGTAAGTCTGAACTCCAACCGTTACTCAGGAGTCTTACAACTTTTTTTTTTTTTTTGTAATGCAGGCCCAGAGAAGAGAAGTTAATTGCCTAAAATTCACCAAGTCAGTGGTATGGCTGCCTCAGGCTTGAGGAGTCTACTCAGGTCCTCTGGAGGCCTTACTCTCGATCACCTCCCACCCTCGGTTTGTGCAGGCAGCGGAGAAGCTTCCACATCGTGCATCCTCCCCTAGGCGCAAGGGCACACACCAAGGTCCTAAGGAGAGAGGCTGAGTGTAGCCACAGAAGGGGACCGGGACAGAGACGGAAAGAACTCACCAAAAAGCCCCCTAGGTCCGCAGCACAGAACCCAGCGCCGGATCCTCATGCCGAGAGCTTAAAGCTGCGATCGCAGAAGCAGTGCGGATTAATGCAGGCGCTCCCGTGGGACCAGGAGGGCTGCAGAGACTAGGTGCTCTTGGCTCCGCGGGCGCACAAACCGCGACGGATGGCGGCACCGGGGACTGCCAGCAGGGGCATGGAGCGGGAGGGAAAGCTGATGATAGCGGGCTTTGAGCCTGGAGAACTCGTCACGCACGTTCACGCAAGCTTGGAGGAAACATGTGAGCTCAGGAGCGAGCTTACCTCGCGGGAGGTTCGAGGGAAGGTGACACTCTCACCCCCACAGCTACCATGTGCTCCCTTTAAACCGTCCATTCCAACAGGAACACAGTGGTGCCATTCACAGCGGCCACGGATTCCGGGTCGGCCCTGGGTCGGCCAGAAGCCACGCTCCTACCTTTCCCCGCCTGCCTCCAAGCAAAAAGCAGAGACGGCAGGACTCAGGGTGGAGCGCGGGGCTGCAGGACCCTTTGCCCAGTTCTTACATTCCCAAATTGCCCCACAGTCACACTTTTGACGTTTTCTTCATAGGAGGCACAACCTCAGATACACATCCAACATATTGAAAAGAAATGCATGGTTCAACCTATATCCTACACTAGACCACCCCTGCCTGCAGGGACCTGGGAATCGATCTTTTATAAATGTTTTAATAATTTGAACGATCCAATTTATGTTGAATAACTCCTGTATGTGACTACAAAACCCCCAGTTTATTAGGTGATGTAAGCATTTAAACACAACACAATTTTTCTGCAACCCTACTTTGGCATTTCTTCATTTCTAAAACGTATCGGGAGAGCAAAAACTGGCAGAGGCCAGAGTCTCTAGACCATTGAGAGACCCTAAGCTTAGCAACCTACAGGACCCTTGCAATGCCCTGAAGGTTGCAGGAGTTCGAGGCAGATTGCTTTAGGTCAGCCAATCCAGCACTGCCCAAAAGTTCACAATAATAATAACGGCAAAAATAACAATGAGCTCATACCAGTTGTACGGTGTTTGATGGTTTTCAAAATGTTTGCATGCTTTTGTGATCTGGCCACTACAGAACCAAAGCTGGCAGATGCCAGCACGAAAGGACAATCTACCCTGCCACCTGAAATCCTAAAATATGCTTCTGGGCTTTGGACGACCATGACTTGGCTTCTAAATGACCTGTGGCAATGGATAAGTTACATCACCTCGTTAAGCCTCCGCTTCCCCATTTGTAAAATGGATGTCATGTGCACCAGGCTACAGGGAGCCTCTGAGAACCGGATCCGAACAGGATTCGGAAACGCATCACCTGTAACATTTCAGACAAACGAATGGAGTTGTTTTCGTTGTTCTTCTTATTGTTAAATATTGTTTGGTTGCTCCTCCGGCCCTCCCTCGGATTAG
This sequence comes from Colobus angolensis palliatus, assembly GCF_000951035.1. Taxonomy (NCBI): domain Eukaryota; kingdom Metazoa; phylum Chordata; class Mammalia; order Primates; family Cercopithecidae; genus Colobus; species Colobus angolensis. Next base: position 1,841,643 of record NW_012115844.1, on the reverse strand, counting down.
AAGCCTCTGCTGCTGCTTCCTTCGAGGCCATGGTCCGGCCTTCACCCATCGCGGTGGCTTCTGCAGCAGCTGTGGGCCCAGAACGCGCACAACCAGCGGCCCAGCTACCCGCCTTGAGCGTTTTCCAACTTACAAAGCGCCATCAAGCATTTGGAGTCTCTTGGAGTCCCCATGAAGGTCTGTGCGGTTGCCAAGTAAGGTGGCTGGCATGCTGAAGTGGGTGGCCTGCAAGGTTGAAGCCCTGCAGTAACCGGGCAGCTGTCTGGGCCCTTGCGTGGATCTGCCTCATTTCTGAAAAAGAGTGCTGCCCAAACGCCCCTTGTTCCTCCCTTGGGTCCAGGAGCGCTTTCGACAGTTCCCCGGTTTAGAACTGTCTGATTCTCTCTATTGTTCATGTTCCCTCTGCAGCGCAGGAGCCTTTCTGTAAAGCGAGTGAAACTTCGTAAACTTTGCGTTGAGAAAGCCGGATTCCCAAACACGTACTGAAATGTTTGTAGAGAAGAGTGGATTGTTGGCCTGGCTGGTGCTGAGCTCCAGCAGCCGGTTAGGGAGTCAGAGCGCCAGAACCTCCGCTTGGCAGGACTTCTGAAGACCCGGGATGAGGTTCTGCCGCTATAGGATGCTCAGTGTGCCATTGCCAGGGTCTGCTCCAGAGCGCTTCCCTAAGAGGAAACCAGGAGCCAGCATTCAGCACACTCCCCACTCCTGAAAAGCCCCCAGATGTCACCCTTCCACGGGCCCAGTTTCTCAGGGTTCTGGGTACTGACATGGCTGAGCCCCAATTCAGAGGGCAGGCACTCGTGTTTGAGCCCGATTACAACCCTCTCGAATGATGTTTCACTGTCCCCCTGTCCCCTTTCCCAGCGTGGGGGAGCAGTGAGGGTGCTGGGATTCATTGCAGCCTGGAAGCCATTTATTTTCTAAAATGGAATCCAGTCTCAACTCACCCTGCTCATCTAAGATCCTCTCTGGGGAGCCAAGCGCCTCTCACACCTAATCTCTTGCAATGAGACGCGGTTTGGGACCAGCCAGGTCCCTGTTTCTCTTTCTTTATTTCCCTTCCTTCCTTCCCTCCTTCTTTCCTTCCTTCCTTCCTTCCTTCCTTCCTTCCTTCCCTCCCTCCC
>NW_012115844.1:1834620-1840393 GCF_000951035.1 Colobus angolensis palliatus | reverse complement strand
TCCCTCCTTCCTTCCTTCCTTCCTTCCTTCCTTCCTTCCTTCCTTCCTCTTTCTTTCTTTCTCTCTTTCTTTTTTCTTTCACACACGCATGCGCACACACATACACACACGCAGAGCCACCAGCCACATTTGGTAGCTGGTTGATCCCAAATTTGCTGCTGAGAGTAAGATTTGTGGGCTCGGCCTGAATCCTTGGGACCAATTTCAGTGCAAGTCACATGGTGTTCCGCCCCCTTACCAGCCATTCCCCTCACCGCGGTTTACCCATCCATAGAGTGGGTGGATCTAATTCGAAAATCCTCAAGGTCAGTTTTAAGATTCGCTAAGCGCCAAAGGGACTGAGAGCAACGAAGAGGCCGAAAGTTCACTGGGCCCAGTCGGTAGTTGCTACTGCTCCGGTAACAAGGCCCAGAGAAGGCAGAGAGGGTTCAGCGCAGCGCAGGGATGCAGGCAGTGGGTGAACAGAGATACCCTCGAGTAGCAGGACTGTTCTTCATCTTTCCAACAAAAAAAGAGAAAAGAAAAGAAAAAGAAAAAAGAGAGAAAGGCGGAGAGAGGATAGAGGAGAAAGAAAAGAAAAGGAAGAAAGTAATACTGCAAATTTTCAACGGGAGCCGCGTCTGCGGCAGAAGACCCAAGTAAAGACATCGGTCTGGGTCGCAAAATGCGGCCAGAACTCCTGGGAGGACAGGCTGGACCCAGAGGCTGCCTCCAGCTCCCAGAATCAGACCTCAGGGCATTCTCGCCAAGGCAAACCGCGGGACAGCTTGGAGGGAAACTGCCATAATCCGGATCAAACTGAATTCATTTGAGTCATTTTCCCCGGGCAGCCGGAGCCAGCCCGCGGAGCTGTGCCGAGGCAGGGGGCCCGAGAGTGGGAGAGAAAGGGAAGGGGCGCCCGGGTCCGCAGGGTAGGTGGAGTATGCGGTGGAAGATGGAGCTGCCAGGGGTGCGACCCGGACCTCAGTGCCTTTTCCTACTCGAAAGAAAGTCCCTGGTTCTTTCACCGCCCAATCGGCAAAGATGGAGAACAAACTACCCTGTTAAGGCAGCAACAAGCAACTGCCTTTTCGGAAAGGGAGAAAATCCCTCCTCCTAAAAAAAACCCTCAGTAAGTAGTGATCCCTGGGGACAAGAAGGGAGGAGATTCTAGCATTATCGGAAATGTTCCAACTCTACAAGAAAAACACAGTCATGATGACTTGTACAATTAAAATAGAATTGTAAAGTATTAAAGACACGAGATGATTGCAAGGATCATATGGAAGGTAGTTGGACTGGAGTGGAGGACCGGGTGGGAGTGTGCATATCACAAGGGCCTTTGCCTCTCCCTTTACATTTTGCTGTTTCCGGAAGCGGGGATAATTTTGTAAAACGCTTGTCACCAAGCTCCGCCCGGGCCGGATCGAGGGCTTGCGGGACCCCAGGCCAAGGTCTTCAGGGTACCAAAGCTTGGAAGCCCAAGGGCTGGGAAAAGTCGCGGCTGCCCTGGAGAGCTAATGGACCTTTCGGCCCCAGGTGAAATTGAAAAGAAGCCTCGGCCTGGGTTTTGGTGTTTCCCGGCTCGGGTCCCGCGGACTGGAGGCCTCAACGCCGGCAATGTGGCATTAACTCTTCCTTGCTCGCTGGGAACTCAGCTTGAGCTGCTAGTGAAGGTGAGCATTTAGCTCCAGTGAATCCGTAGCATTCTGGGGAGTCTGGGAGCGCCAGCTGCGTATTATCATCTGTAAAATGGGGTAATAAATAATGGTGCCCTGCCCATTCTCTGCTGCCCGGGTAGGCTCCGGTGAGGATCAAATGACGCCCTTTTGTTTAGTGCGGGGAAGCGCTCTGAAACCTTGTAGAGCGCCAATTGCACCCGTCCGAGGAAAACACTCAGGTGACCCTTCTCGGAGAGACAGGTTATTCACGCCTGGTTTGCAACGAATCGCTTCCGAATTTTAGCGGGATTTTTCACTAAACCACTCTTGAAACTAAAGACTAGATAACGTAGAGAAACGCTCCTAAAATCGAAAGCAGAGAGAGAACAGGGTGGGGTGGGCTGAGGGGAGGTGAAAGGGTTGGTACATTGGGATGGGGGATGGACATTGGCTGGGGGTTCAACCACGGACTCTTACTAGGCTCTGAAACCAATGGTCACGGGGCGGTTGGGGAGAAATCCCAGGAATTTGTTCCCGGTTTCAGTGGGATTCCTCCATGACTCCTACAAAGTCTCCGAAGCCATAATTTCTCTGAGCTGCCCAGGTTTATACCCTGCCTGAGGAGTGGGTGGGCAGCAGGGCTGCTCCCAGGAGAGACTAAGCATCCTTGTCCAAGACCCAAAAGAGGTTGGAAAAAGCCCCAGCTATTTCCAGCCTGCAGTAATACTGGTTCCCCCAAAGTCGGAAAGAGACAGTTTCAGAGAAAACACGGCGTCCAGGAGGGCATGTTAAACTAAAAGTTTATAAATTAAAGAAAAAATACAGCGAATAGAGCTTCCAAACTTCACAAATCTTTTTACAGTTAATACTCTAGTTGAGTGCACAGTGCCATTAAGGAGGCGAAAAGCGGCGAGGTTGACAAGACAGGTGGGATCTCCTGTTTAAGGGTAAGTGAGGGGCTGATAGGGGAGTCCCGGGCCAGAGCACAGGAGTCGCAGAGGGCGGAAGGTAGAGACTGAGGGCCAGGCAGTGGCACTGCGGTGGGCGCCCTGGAAAGGCTGGCCAGGGATATTCACATTGAGTACAAAAATAAACGTCATTTGAATACAAACAACTGAAAAGTGCTACACGTCTTAACCTCCTTTAAACAAATAAAAAGAAATGAAGGGAAGTTTCCGCAGAGGGCTGCCCGGGTGTGCCCTCTCCTCCTTCCGGGGCTCCCAGGCGCTTCCTGCTTGTGCAGGTACCTGGACTTCAGAGAGGGAAGATGTGGAGACCCACGGCTTGCACCACACTCGGAGGCCCCCTTCCTTACATTCAGCACCCCAATCGGGCACCCTCACCCTAGCTCTGACACAGGGGAGGGGTGGAGCAGAGGGCCTGAAAACCCAGTCCCTCACTTTTCAAATCAACCCCTGGCCTGGTGCTGCCTGGGACTGCCAGGGTTTCGCACCCCTTGGTTACAAATGCAATTTCCAAAAATAAAAGATATGTAGATACACATAGATTGGTAGCATGGATACCATGAACTAGTGTGGCCTAGTGCAGAAAGCTCCCAGCAGGCCGAAAATTCTGAGGATTCAGGCTATGTGGTCTCCAGGAGTTCCGGCTTAGGGAAAACCCCACCCCCAGGCAGATATAATTCGAATCCAAATTCAACTCCAACACTGTCGTGATAATAAATAGAGCCCAGGGGCTTCCAGGCAGGTGGGCTATCAGGGCCCCTAGGCCATAGGGTGCCTCTGTTCAAATTAGTAAAAGGCGCCCCCTCGGGGCAGACTCAGCCCAGCTGCCAGGGGACAAGTCCTGGCTAACGGGAGCTGGAGCCGGGTTTCACCTCCAGGTGCCTCCTTGGCGGGGCGCCCCGTGCAGGCTGTCAGCGGCGGTCCGGAGCCGGGGCGCGGGAATCACTCGCTGCTTCAGCCCAGGCCGGTTCACTGGGTGCCTGCGGCAGCCGTGCAGGTGGAGAGCGCCCAGCCTGGGAGGCAGTAGTAGGGATAATAGTAGGAGGGCTGCAGTGGCAGAAGCGAGGGTGGCCGCAGCACTTCGCCGGGCAGGTATTGTCTCTGGTCGTCGCGCACCAGCACCTTTACCGCCACCTTCTTGGCGGCGGGCGCTGAGGCCAGCAGGTCGGCGGCCATCTGCCGGCGCTTGGTCTTGTAGCGACGGTTCTGGAACCAGATTTTCACCTGCGTCTCGGTGAGCTTCAGCGACGCGGCCAGGTCGGCGCGCTCGGGCCCGGACAGGTAGCGCTGGTGGTTAAAGCGGCGCTCCAGCTCGAAGACCTGCGCGTGGGAGAAGGCGGCCCGCGACCTCTTCTTGCGTGGCTTGGGCGCCGCCGGCTCCTCCTCCTCCTCCGCGACGCCTGCCGGCCCGCTGCCGCCCCCGCCGCCGGCCCCGCTGCACAGCGCGGACATGTGTGCACCTCTGGGGCCAACACCGTCGTCCTCGGTCCTTGGGCTGCGGTCGCCTGCGGACCCCGGTGGGAACAGAAACAAGAGACTGTCAGCGCCACAGACGAGGTGAGGCCAGGCCTGAACTGCAGGGGTCACGGGGGTGGGGCGGAAATACACTTTGATCCCACTCAAGCGGAGCCGAGGTCTGGGAGGCCCTGCGCCCGCCCGGGAGACCAGTCTTAGAATCCTGCCCCACTGGATATCCCATCTAGGCCTCTTCTGGGGAGGGCGGCGGACTCAATCGCTGTGTCAACGCTGTGATGTCTAGACCTGCTCCCCACCCTCTCTGGGTCCTAGGCTCCCCTCAGTAACTTGGGGCACTAGACCCGAGCATCTGCGAAAGCCCTCCCGGCTCTCAGCGCTGTGCATTGGGGTTCTAGACTGCATTTCCGTCTCTCTGCTTGGGTTCACGAGCCTCTCCACACTCAGTTCACACGCACACACGCGCACGTCATCGCAGCACACACTTGTCTGGTGCAGGTAAGGGAAGGTGGAGGCGGATACTGGGGCCAAAGGTATTTAGAATCTTTCACCCTCAGCCGCCTGGGATTGCTGTGAGGGACATGGAAACAGGCTGAGCCAAGGTCTTAGATGAGAGGATGGACTGGAGAGTAAAGAGAGAGGATTGCCACTGCCTCGAGTTTTTGGACCCTGACCCCACACCAGCTTCTCGGTCTCGTACCCACCCCTCCGAAGAACTCCAGCAGAAAGGTCCAGCTCCCCCCTGTGCTTGAGGCCTACAGAAGCTTGTACCCAACTAGGGCGGACACCCAGGTCTTCCAGACCACAGGACAGGCCAGGCCATGGCTGAGGAGGCCTCTCTCCTGCCTCCGTGATGAACTATAGTCCCACTCCGGATCCTCGGCCTAGGGCTGCTCTCCCAGACCTGGGGTCTGAGAAAGCCAAAACAGCCATTTCTCCAAAGCTCTAGTTCTGCAGATTCTCAGCTCTGGCCCACTCGGAGGTGTTCTTCACCACCTATCCACCTACTGTGGGGCCTGGCCCTGGGACCTCGAACTGGCAGGGTCTCTGGTCCAGAGCTAGGGCACTGGCTACTTGAGGTCTCTGCAGCCCTCACTTCTCCGCTTCCCTGATTTTGGGGATTTGGGGACAGACATGGCAGAAAGCACTGGCGACGAACTCAAAGACTCCCGACCGCAAGAGTCAGCGGTGCTCCCAACCCAGTCTAATGCACATTGGCCCAGGACTTCTCAGGCCTCGCCCCAGGACGCCGGGTTCTGAGGAGCTACTCCGGTCTCTCGCCGGCTCAGTTCCCGAAGTGGCAGAGCAGCTCGCGCCAGAGCGCAGAACTTCGGGACTTGGCCAGCCTCCGAGCCCCAGGGCGCAGGGTGCTCACAGCCGACCACCCCACTCGGCGTGGTTGCCCTCCGCGTCCATCCCCTCAGCCCGGCCCCCATCCCCGCGAAGCCGCAGCAGACCTGAGACGCTGGCGGACATCTCGCTGTCGCTCCGGCCCGCGGCTTCCTCCTCTAGGTCTTTGGAAGCGGCCAACTCACAGACTGGCTGGCCGAGGCTCAAGGATCCCCCCGCGAGGCCGGCCCCGCTGGCCCCCGGCGCGTCAGGGTAGCGCCGCCTGCTCCCGTTCTCCTCGCTGAGCGCGGAGTCCGAGTCCCAGCCTTCCGGGCTCTCCGCAGTCCGCCCCGCAGCTGTTCTGGT
>NW_012115844.1:1830971-1834210 GCF_000951035.1 Colobus angolensis palliatus | reverse complement strand
CAGGATCTGCACCGACCCTCACCCCCACCTTAGAGGCCCACCCCACCCGGAGACCCCCTCCCCCCGAATCCAGAGCCAGACGCTCTCCTTTCGCAGCTCAGCTGGATTATCTCATCGCTTCTCGCCCTTAGGGGCGGGCCGGGGTCTGCCCCCTCGGGGGACGTGAAGGAGGATTGGCGGGGGCCCCTCCGTGGCAGCAGTCCCCTCCCGAGCGCCGCCGGGGCGCACGGCCCGAGTCACTTTTTCTTTGCGCGTCTGTCCCTTCCTCGCCCGCAGGATTTCTCTCCTGGCCCGTCCTCCCCTTCCCTGCTGGGCAGGCTCTTCCGGAGCCCACCCCCGGCGGCGGCGGCGGCCGCGGCCGCTGGATTCCGAGAGGCGCGGGGCACCTTTTTACCCCCTGCCCTGGTTTTATCTGTTTCTTTTCTCTTTCCTTCCCTTGCGTTCCACTGTACCACCCCCTCCCGCCCGGGTGTCATTCCTCACTGCTGAGTGACAGCCTCAGGCCACACCCCTCCACTGGGCTGTCCCGGGCGCTCCCGGCCGTCCATTGGTTGGCTCCAGTTGGGCGACGTTGACTTTAACGGACAAAACTGGGCACGTTGCGCCGCTAAAGACAGGGTCTGACTTAACCCCTTCTCTCCTAAGCCTGGTCCTCGAAGCACCCTCCAGCAACAAGGAAGCTCATCCACCCCAAACCACGTTTCTTACCTCTGCAGATGTATCCACCTATTCCAGCGCTTTAATAGAACACTGATACTAAGTTGAGTCAAATCTGCGGAGAAAATCCAAGATAATGCAGTTCCATAAATCATGCTCGTAGTTTCTGTTCTCTAGGAAGGATTATAAACACGAAGAACAAAAATGCATCTTTTTTTCTCTCTACAGTTTCGCCGCTTCCTCACTGCTAACGTTCTTTGCTGAAATGATCAGTTAATTAAGATCACTCTAGAAATATTTTTCTTTCCTCGCCGTCTTTGATTTGATTCGATTTTTATAGAGGAATTAGAAAAAAATGGTATAATTAGAACTAAAGTCAGGAGAAGAATTGAAAGGCATCTTTGGGAGAATTTCTGTAAATTTTATGGTCGTTTCCCTGGCAGATCAATTTTGAATTTAACTGGAGTTGGTTAAGTTTTGCATCAGGAAGAAAAAAAAAACTTTCAGGTTTTAAAAAATATCTCTTGTGAGTTGAATAAAATTATAAATGGATATCTTTGTTTGCTTAAAATTATACCTTGGAATTACCATAAAGTGATCCAGAAGTGACAACACTTTTTGCTCTTTAAAAAATAAAAAATGCATTGTATTATGTAATAGTAGGAACCAAGCTAAGAAATATAGATATTGTGGGTATATAAGAATATTTTTAAATGTGTTATTCCTTTTTTTAATATAAAATTTGCTCAATTAACGTACTTCACTGTTTTCCATAAACTTTCACAGAGAGTTAACACTAAATACACAAACTTGAACCATTAAATACACTTAAAGGACTATGATTTTAATTTAATAAATTGCTAGGATTGGTAGTTTTGGTGTCATTAAAATAAATAACATTTCCCCTTGTTGCTTGCTTTTTGGTTGTTCTTTTTCTGCACCGCAGAAGGAAATACACCCACAATTCATAGTTTTCAGCCTCAGAACGAGGTTTTGCAGCGTCTATACTTTCCAACATTTCGGCTACACGATGCTTTCTTGCTTTGTGCAAACCTTGTAGGGTACCTGGGAAAAAACATCCACTTGAGGTCATTGCCCTTTATAGCTCTTTATAATTACATCAGTTTTGAAGGAACGCCGTTTAAATTTGGTGTCAGTGCTCAGCAAGTGTAAGGACGCAGAGTGGAACAGAGCAGAATGCTTACAGTCTTTCAAAAACAGTGTGTCCTCTCCGCACCCGCTGTATTATTTAAATTATCGTTCTCCTCACTTCAGGCAGGGATGTTGGGAATTATAAATAGTGAGGAGATTGACACCGGTTGCCTGGAAGGTAGGGGACGGGCAGGTAAGGGTTTGGTGTCCCTCACAGCTATCGCTTTGTAGGTTTAGGACTTGGTGCTGACAAATAATGGAGTGAGATCCAAACATAAAGGCAGGCAGAGATGTTTGGGGGCTGAATGACCGAATGCTATAGTAGGTTTGGGGCTACGTAAAGACTTGCTTGAAAACATCTACCATTTAGTTGCGAATCCCTCCCCTCTTCCCTTTGATTAGATGTTTAAAAAGAAACCCAAATCACAGTTGGACATGCTCCTGTTACAGGCTTGGGCAGAAGTTTTCAAAGCATGAAAAGATGTGGTTCGGCGATTTTGAGTTGTCGGGTATTTTTGTGTCCTAGGAGTGTGAGAAAAGGGGCTACGTTCTGCGTCTTCCGGAGGCGCACAGCAAGGGAGTCTCCTGGTGTCATCTCGGGCCATTACGGCGGCACTCAGTCGATCATCAGGTCTGTGGGTGACTGTAGGCAAGGGCGGGAGTTGGGTGCTTGGCGCGGAGGGTGAACCCGCGAGTGTTGAGCTGCAACTAGAAGCTGCAGTAAGGGGTCGGGTGGAGAGGAAAAGAGTATGGGGGAGGGGAGGTGGTTGGATGCCCAGAGATATCCCGGCGTAACTACGGAGTCGGAGTCCAGGCCCACAAGTAGGGGTGTGTGGCGAAGGCGCAGCAGGCCTGCGCCTGTCGGAGGACCGCAGATCTGGACGTGACCGCGCGGGCGTGCCTGGGTCCCGCTTCGTGCCCATTGAGGGCGACTTCCTTCGAGCTCAGCTGTGAGCTCCAGGAACTCTGCAACCTCCCGACTGGCGCCACGCTCCGGCCTGGGTCGGCCCGGGAGTTGGCGGAGCTGCGCGGCCCGGCGGGGCGACCCGTGAGGCTTTCGAGAGGCACCGGGACTCGCTCGGCGTCCGCGCCTCTCTACCCCACCGCAACCCCTCTGCGCCCCCCGAGCCCATTTTTTACTAGTCTTCTGCCTCTCTTCCTTTTCCCTCTCTCCCCTCCTCCTCCACATCTTTCTCTTCTTACTCCTCCTGCTCCTCTTTCGCAGTTTGGATCCTACGGGCCCCCTATGCGCCGCGCCCTCGGGTCCCCGGAACCGCCCGGGCTGGGGGTGATGCTGCGCGGTGAGACTTCCGCGGGCGGCGGGCGGAGAGCGGGACTAGACTGCGAAAGCCAAGGGGGCGGGGAAGGGGAAGCCCCCGCCCTCGCGGGCGCGCGGTAAGCTGCTGCGCACGTGCCCATGCTGGCGGGAG
>NW_012115844.1:1760744-1830606 GCF_000951035.1 Colobus angolensis palliatus | reverse complement strand
AATTCGCAGACTCCCGAGGGCTATCCAAACCACCTAAGCATCCCAAGAGTCGAGCACCCACGCCTTCGTTCCTGAGTCATCCAGCGCCCTGCAGCGTTTTTCATGTACATGGTCCAAATATATCAGACTGCAGAGAGAGGCTGTATTGTAACTGGCCAGCTTAAAATACTATAAATAATAATATAAAAGGTAGTTTTATATTTTAACAAATATTGCTCACTGAGAGTGTGCCCGGAACCAAAGCCTATTGTTTCATTGAATGTACACACCCTTGGGACTGGAATGAGTAGAAAACGTTGTTATTCCTGTTTTACAGATGAAGAAACTGAGACTCCTGACTATCAGTAAGTGGCTAAGTCAGAATTTAAATCAGGCTTTGTCTGATGTCAAATCCAGTTGGATTTTCTACTCTAATCGGTTTTTCTCATTAACCTTCAGACTTATCGTTTCCCATCATAGACCTTATCCATTTTTAATTGCTTATTCATTGGAAAAGGACCTTCGTTCGGATTTAAGGTAATCAAAGAAAAAATTCAGTCAGACAAATCTAATGACTTTTTTTCTGTCCCACGCATTTGAAAACAAATCACACCAAGGCCTGAGGATCTGAACATAAACCTCGTTGTGTAGAAAGAAGGAAACGCACTATTTTATTATAATCAACAAACTAAACCATGTGTAGAGGGAGACAGCCAGGTGATGGAAACTCATTAGGTTCAGAAACCAGATTGTGCACGCGGTTCTGAGAGGTAGCCAAGCGACCTCACGCAAGACTCTCTTTGGGGCTTAGTTTTCTTACCTAAAAAACCAGGGTTGAAGATCACCTCTCAGGGTGTTAAAAGGACATGTGCCAGCTTCGAACCCGCCTGGGTACGATGGAGAACGAGCGCCACCTAGCGGGAATCCCTCTAGGGTTGTGCGTACCTTTTATAGGGAGGTACTGGAATAAGTAGTACACAAAACGGACTGTTTTGCTTCTAGTTTTGTGTACACAGTCTTGCGCTGCCAGGGATCTAATAGCGGAGATGTTTCATTAAAAAAAACTCACCCAGGCATGGTCAGCACCTCCACTGAAGACTCGCCTCGCTCCAGGGCCAAGGGGGAGAGGGACTGGAGCAGGACGCAGGCGTGTTGGGATCAATTTTAGAACGGAGGCTGCATGCAGCAAGCCCTGGCCCACCTCCTACGCTATCCTGCATTCCACCTTGCTGGTCTGCAGGCTGCTTGCTGTGAGTATATAACCAAAGCTCTCGCTGGATGATCATTTAGGGCACAGGCATCCCTGTGTGTTTTATTGGCGCCACAGGAATTTTTTTTGGTTTGTTTTGTTTGTTTTTTGTTTTTGAGATGGAGTCTCGCTCTTGTCACCCAGGATGGAGTGCAGTGGCGCAATCTCGGCTCACTGCAACCTCCGTCTCCCAGGTGCAAGCGATTCTCCTGCCTCAGCCTCCCGAGTAACTGGGATTACAGGTGCCCGCCACCACGCTCGGCTAATCTTTGTGTTGGCCAGGCTAGTCTCGAACTCCTGACCTCAGGTGATCCGCCCACCTCAGCCTCCCAAAATGTTGAGATTACAGGCATGAGACCCCGCGCCCGGCTAGGAGTGTTTTTTTTAGAAACTAACTTATCCATGATAAAAACTGAGGTATTTTCACCCTAAAGATCAGAAATTTCAGGCACTGAAAACAAACCTGTTTCACTCTCTCGCTCAAGCTGGAGTGAAGTGGCACAATCTCGACTCACTGCAACCTCTGCCTCCTGGGTTCAAGCGGCTCCTGCCTCAGACTCCTGAGCATCTGGGACCACAGCATGCACCACTATGCCCGGCTAATTTTTGTATTTTTAGTAGAGAAGGGGTTTTACTACGTTGGCCAGACTGGTCTCGAACTCCTGACCTCAAGTGATCTGCCCGCCTCAGCCTCCCAAAGTGCTGGGATTACAGCCACCACACCTGGAAGGGTTTTATTTTCTTATTTAGGTTGTCTGTTTGACAGTGGGTGGATGGCAGTTGTATTCGGGGGCTTGAGGAGGAGAGCAGGGGCAGGAGCCAGCTTGAGTAGATAAAGAGAAACATGCTATGGTCAATTGCTTGTGCTGAGTTTCAGATGCTTGTGAAACAAAACGAAACTGTTCTGGATTTATTATATGTTTTTTTTTTTCTAAGATACTATTCTGAAAGCCCTTGCAGTGCTAAGCCAAGTTCTCCTTGGGAAATTTCCAGCTAGTTCTTATTTTGTGTCAGGCATTATTCTAGGATCTGTAGTTCAAGGTCTTGTAAATTCCTACTCTCAACGGGCTACATTCTGTTGGAAGAACACCTATAAATAGACAAAGGCCTAAACAAAACAATGAAAACAACATCAGGCAGTAATAAATATACTATGAAGAAAACTTAAAAAGAGTGATGTCAGCTGACATCATACTGAATAGGTAAATGCTGGAAGCATTCTACTTGAAAATCAGCATAAGACAGGGAATGCCCTCTCTCACCTCTCCTATTTAACATAGTATCGGAAGTCCTGGCCAGGGTGATCAGGCAACAGAAAGAAAGGGCATCCAAATAGGAAGGGAGGAAGTCAAACTATCGCTGTTTGCAGACAACATGATTCCGTATTTAGAAAACCCCATAATCTCTGCCCAAAATTCTTTCAGCTGATAAACAACTTTGGCAAAGTCTCAGGATACAAATTTAATGTACCGAAATCACTGCATTCCTATATACCAATAACAGCCAAGCCGAGAGCCAAATCAGGAATTTAATCCCACTCACAGTTGCCACAAAAGAATAAAATACCTAGGAATACAGCTAACTAGGTAGCTGAAAGATCTCTATGATGAGAACCACAAAACACTGCTCAAAGAAATGAGAGAGGACACAAACAAATGGAAAAACATTCCATGCTCGTGGATAGGAAGAATTAATAGCATAAAAATGGTTATACTGCCAAAAGCAATTTCTAGATTCGATGCTATTCATATTAAACTATCGTGAGATTCTTCACAGAACTAGAAAAAACTATTTTAAAATTCATAGGGAACCAAAAAAGAGCCCAAATAGCCAAGGCGATCCTAGGCAAAAAGAACAAAACTGGAGGCATCATACTAACTGACTTGAAGCTATCCTACAGGGCTACAGTAACCAAAACAGTGTGGTGCTGGTACAAAAACAAGACATATAGACCAATGGCACAGAATAGAGAGCCCAGTAATAAGGCCACACACCTACAATCATCTGATCATCAATAAAGCAGATAAAAATGAGCAATGGGGAAAGAACACCCTATTCAATAAGTAGTGCTGGGATAACTGGCTAGCCATATACAGAGAATTAAAATTGGACCCCTCCTTTACACCACATACAAAAATCAACTCAAGATGGATTAAAGACTTAAATGTAAAACCCAAAACTATAAAAGCCCTGGAAGAAAACTAGGCAATACAGTTTTGGACATAGGAATGGGCAAAGATTTCATGATGAAGATGCCAAAAGCAATTACAAGCAAAAATTAACAAATGGGATCTGGCCGGGCGCGGTGGCTCAAGCCTGTAATCCCAGCACTTTGGGAGGCCGAGACGGGCGGATCACGAGGTCAGAAGATCGAGACCATCCTGGCTAACACGGTGAAACCCCGTCTCTACTAAAAACTACAAAAAAACTAGCCGGGCGAGGTGGCGGCGCCTGTAGTCCCAGCTACCCGGGAGGCTGAGGCAGGAGAATGGCTGGCGTGAACCCAGGAGGCGGAGCTTGCTGAGATCTGGCCACAGCACTCCAGCCTGGGTGACAGAGCGAGACTCCTTCTCAAAAAAAAAACAAAAAAACAAATGGGATCTAATTAATCTTAAGAGCTTACGTGCAGCAAAAGAAACTATCAACAGAATAAATAAAACAACAGAGTAAAGAAACAACAGAGTAAATCCTACAGAATGGGAGAAAATATTTGCAAAGTATGCATCTGACAAAAGTCTAATATCCAGCATATATAAGGAAATTAGACAAATTTACAAGCAAAAAATAAACAACTCCATTGAAAAGTGGGCAAAGGACATGAACAGACACTATTCAAGAGAAGACATACATGCAACCAACAAGTGTATGAAAAAAGCTCAGTATCACTTATCATTAGAGAAATGCAAATCAAACTCACAATGAGATAACATCTCACGCCAGTCATAGTGGCTATTATTAGTCAAAAAATAACAGAAGCTGGAGACTTACATGCTGTTGGTGGGAGTGTAAATTAGTTCAACCACTGTGGAAAGCAGTGTGGGGATTCTTCAAAGAGCTAAAAATCGATTTACCATTTGACCCAGCAATCCCATTACTGGGTATATACCCAAAGAACTATATAAATTGTTCTGACATAAAGGCACATGGACTTATATGTTCTTTCCCTATTAAACACTAATTCTTTGCCTGTTAAACACTAGTTCATTGTTGCACTACTCACAATAGTATGAATATAGACATGAATATAGGCAGGAATAGACATGAAATCAACCTAAATGCCCATCAATGATAGAATGGACAAGAAAATAATACATATACACCATGGAATACTACACAGCCATAAAAAAGAACAAGGTCATGTGCTTTGTGGGAACGTAGATGGAGCTGGAGGCCATTATCCTTAGCAAACTAATACAGGAACAGAAAACCAAATATTGCATGTTCTTACTTATAAGTGAGTGGTAAATGATGAATACACATGTACACAAAGAGGGGAACAATAGATACTGTGGCCTGCTTGATGGTGGAGGGTGGGAGGAGAGAGAGGATCAGGAAAAATACCTATTGGGTACTAGGCTTAATCTGTGGGTGATGGATTTGTGTACAAACTCCTGTGACATGAATTTACCTATATAACAAAACTGCACATGTACCCCTGTGTGTAAAAGAAAAGTTAAAAATGAAAATAGAAACAAAAAACAGAGTGATATGATAGAGGGTGACTTGAGGCTACTTTTCATGGGTGAGATTCAAATCTGAAAGAGATACCTTGTGAAGACTGAGAAAGAGATTTTCAGAGAGAGGAAGAAATAGTGCAATAAACATTAGGTAGGAACCGCCATTATGGGCTGAAAGTGTTCTCCTTAAAGTGATAGATTGAGATCTTAATCACCAGTGTGATGGGATTAGGAAATAAGGCTTTCAGGATATAATCCAGTCATAAAGGTGAAGCTCTCATGAATGGGATTAGTGCCCCTACCAGAAGAGACAAGAGAGAGCTTGCTTCCTCCCTCTTTCCCCCATCTATCTGTTTCTCTCTGTCTCTCTCCTTTTCTCTGCCTTGTGAGGATACAACAAGAAAGTGTCTGTCTCCAAACACTGGATCTACCAGCACTTGGATCTTGGACTTCCCAGCCTCCAGAACTGTGAGAAATAAATGTTGAGACTCCAGTCTATGGTGTGCTTGTTATAGCAACCCTAGCTGACTAAGATGCAGTCATAATGTGCTTACAGACATAACAGCTTGCTCCTGTAGCCAGAGGACGGTGGGAGAGGGGCAGAGTGATGAGAGTTGGAGTCCAAGATCAAGCAGGGGTTTTAAGCCTCAGTGAAGGGCATGAACTTTATTCTAAGTATATGGGAGACCATGGAAAATTGTACACAAAGGGGAACCAGACTATGATTTACATTTTTAAAAATTACATTGGCTTTTCTATGACAAGATGATTGTGGGGTGAAAAAAAGGAAAATCAGGAAGACAAACTAGAAGCTAGTGCAAAAGTCCAAACAAGAGATTACGGTGGCTTGGATTAGGTAGTACTGAGATGGAGGGAATGGCCAGAATTGCCACCTATTTTGGCAGAATTCTTTTTAAAATATCCTAAAAGTGAAAAAAAAAAAAAACCCACACATATAAAAAATTTACCATTTTAACCATTTTTAAGTGTGCAGATCAGAAACATTAAGTACATTGTTGTGCAACCATCACTGCCATCCATCCCCATAACGTTTTCATCTTGCAACCAAAATTCTTTCCCTGCTAAATACTAACTGCCCATTTCCCCCTCTCCCCAGACTCTGGCAACCACTATTCTATGTTCTGTCTCTGAATTTGACTACCCTAAGTACTTTGTATGAATAGAATCACAGAATATTTGTCCTGTTGTGATTGGCTCATTTCATTTATCATGATGTTTTCAAGGTTCATCCATGTTGTAGCATGTGTCAGAATTTCCTTCCATTTTAAAGCTGAATAATATTCCATTCTCTATGTATGCCGCATTTTGTTTATCCAGTCATCTGTCAATGGACATGTGTGGCTTTCACATTTCAGCTAGTGTACATAATGCTGCAATGAACATGGGTGTACAGATACCCTTTGAGACCCTGCTTTCATCTCTGTGTGTGTGTATACCCAGAAATGCAATTGCTTGATCATACAAGAATTCTGTTTAATTTTTTGAGGAACTACCATATGATTTTTCACAGCAGCTGCACCATTTAGCATTCTCATCAGCGGTGCACAAGGATTCCATTTCTCCACATCCTCACCAACACTTATTATTTTATATTTTTTTAGTTGTAGGAGAAAACATGTGACATAAAATTTACCATCTTAACAATTGTTAAGTGCATCTCAGTGGGGTTGAACCTATTCAAATTGTTGTGGAACAGATCTCTAAAACTTTTTCATTTTGCAAAACTGAAACTCTATACTTATTGAACAACAACTCCTTATTTTGCTCTCACCCCAGCCCCTAGCCACCACTAAGCTTATACTTTCTGTTTGCATAAGTTTGACTGCTTTAGATACTTCATATGCATGAAATCATATAGTATTTATATTTTTATGACTGGTTTATTTCAGTTAGCATAATGCCCTCAAGGTTCATTCATATTGTAGCATAAACGTGGCAGGATTTCTTTCTTTTTGAATGCTGAATAATATTCTACTGTATGTATATACCACATTTTCTTTATTCACTTTATTCACTCATTCATCCATTTGGGTTGAATTAATGCCCCTTCTACTTCTTGGCTGTTCGGAATAATGCTACAATAAAAATGTGTGTGAAAATAACTCTTAGAGATCCTGCTTAATATTCTTCTGGATATGTACTCAGAAATGGAATTGCTAGATCATATAATTTTATTTTTAATTTTTTGAGAAACCTCCATACTGTTTTTATAATGGCTGCATCATTTTACATTCCCATTTACAGTGCAAAAGCATTTTAATTTCTCTACTTCCTCACCAATACTTGTTATTTTCTGTTTTTGTGGTAGCAGCCATTCTAATCATTATGAAGAGCATCTCACTGTGGTTTTGATTTGCATTTTCCTAATGACTGGTGATGGTGAGCATCTTTTCATGTACTTATTGGCTACTTGTATATCTTCTTTGGAGAAATGTCTATTCAAGTACTTTGCTCATTTTTGAATTTGGTTGTTTCTTATTTTGTTGTTGAGATTCAGGAATTCTTCGTATATTCTGGATGTTGATCCTTTATTAAATACATGGTTTGCAAATTCTTTTCTCCCATTCTGTGAGTTGTCAGTATTCTTAAAGGACTTGATAGATTAGATGGAGATGAGGGAAAGAGTCCTTCGCTCTAGGAGATCCGAGGTATCTCCTGGATTTGAGCTTAGGAGACTGGGTGAGTAGTGGTGCTATTGATCTAGGTAGGAAAGACCTGAAAAGACTTGGTGGGAGAGAGGGTGGAAGGCAGGTGTTCAGTTTGGAATGTATTACGTCTGAGATGCTTATTAGACATCCATTTGGAGGTGTAAAATAATCAGCAGTGAAAATGACATTTCAAGAAAAGTTCAATGCTAGAAATAGAAATCTGGGAGTGCTAAGATGATAGGTGATATTGATAGAACTGGATGTGGTCACCTAGAAAAATGACTGTAGCCTGGCCAGAGTGAACTACAGGTGCAGCAATCAGGGCCTTTCAACATTTACAGATTTATTAGCAAAGGGACATTCACCCAAAGGAACTAGGAAGGAATCATTAGTTTTGTAGGAAGAACCAGGGGAGGTTGGAACTTGAGGAAGCTGAGACAGGAAAATGTTGCCATAAGGAGAGAATGATCAGTTGTAAAATGTGCTGTGGTCAAGCAATGTGATAAAGAAATGGCCCTTCGGTTTGGTAAAATGGACGTTACTGGTCACCTTGAACATAGTAGAGGTAGAAGCAGAGTTAGTCAATATAGGTAACTCTTTAAAGAATTTGGCATGAAGAGGAGCAAAGCAGTGAGATGGAAGATGGAGGGGATCCTGCATCTAGAGATTTATTTTTAGATAGAAGATACTATAATATACTGTTATACATGTTAATGTAAGTAAGCCATTAGAGAGTGACTATTGATAATCCAAGACAGAAGAGAAAATTGCAGTAGCAAAATCCTTGAGAAGGTAAGAGATTGCTCTTTTTAAATGACGTACTTTGAAAAACTGCCAGATGAATTGATATACCTTCAAGTTTTTTTTTTTTTTTTTGGAGGTTGGGGGTGGACAGAGTCTCACTCTGTCGCCCAGGCTGGAGTGCAGTGGCGGGATCTCGGCTCACTGCAAGCTCCGCCTCCTGGGTTCACACCATTCTCCTGCCTCAGCCTCCGGAGTAGCTGGGACTACAGGCGCCCGCCACCACGCCCGGCTAATTTTTTATATTTTTAGTAGAGATGGGGTTTCATCGTGTTAGCCAGGATGGTCTCGATCTCCTGACCTCGTGATCTGCCCGCCTCAGCCTCCCAAAGTGCTGGGATTACAGGCGTGAGCCACTGCGCCAGGCCTGATATACCCTCAAGTTTACTGATTCTTTTTTCTGCCATCTCTAATTTTCTGTTAAGTGTGATAAGAACTTATTTTCAAAGGAAACTTTATATAAATAACGTATGAGTAATATAGATATATTTATAAATATGTAAATAAATGGAGCACAATTAATCTCTTGCAATATGTAATTTAAACTTATAAATAAAGCAAACTGAAGGAGTCAGTTTGTGCCTGTAATCCCAGCTACTCAGGAAGCTGAGGCGAGAGGATATCTTGAGGCCAGGAATTTGATACTAGTCTGGGCAATAGAGCAAGACCCCATCTCTAAAAAAAATAAAAATTAGCCAGACATGTGGTCTGTGTCTATAGTCCCAGATACTTGGGAGGCTAAGATGGGAGGATTTTATGAGTCCAGGAAGTTGAGGCTGCAGTGAGCTATGATCCCACCATTGTACTCCAGCCTGGATGACAGAGTGAGACCCCCAACTCTAAAAAGAAAAACAAAATGCAGATGAAACAATGTTTGGGGCTGAAACAATGTTTGGGGCTGGGTGTGGTGACTCACGCTTGTAATCCCTGCACATTGGGAGGATTGCCTGCAGTCAGGAATTTGAGACCAGCCTGGGTAACATAGCGAGACCCTAAATCTAAAAAAAAAAAAAAAAAAATTAGCCGGGCATGGTGGCACATGCCTTTAGTCCCAGCTACTCGGGAGACTAAGATTAGAGGATCCCTTGAGCCCAGGAGGCTGCAGTGAGCTAAGATCAAGCAGTGGCAGTCTAGTCTGGGTGACAGAGTAAGACCCTATCTCAAAAATAAATAAATAAATAAATAAAACAGTGTTTACAAACTCTAGCTAGCTACAGTGTGATGCTGAAGGCTCTGGACATGAAGTTGGTTATTTGTTATAGGGACACATTGACAAGGGCTACAGAGATGTTACCGAATGCCAGCTCCAACCTGGACCTTCCTTTGACATGATTAGCCAGATTAAAAGGGAACTGACACAACAGAAATGCACACCTAAGTTCACCAAAAGACATATGCCAGAATGTTCATAGCCTCATTTTTTGGACAGTAGCTCCAAACCTAGAAATTAGGCAAATGCTCAAGGTGGAATGAATAAATCAAGTGTGGTATATTCACAGAATAGGATACTATATAGCGATGAGAATAACCAGTCTACATCTACATGCAACCATATGATGGAAGTTCACAAATGCAATGTTTTAGATGACTCACTGTCACATCCCTAGGGCCTAGAATGGGCCTGACACATGGTAGACTCTTAGCAAATATTTATTAAATGAATGGTCTCATTTTACCCTCAACACAACCCCATGAGATTAGCAGAGCAGTTATCAGAATTTCTGAAATGTAAAGAGGTCAAGTGATTTGCTCCCAGTCACCTCGATCATGGTCACTACATTAGGATCCCTGCTAAAACAGCTAGCTCTCTATAATGTGTGTTAACTCACCATCATTCTAAGTAACATTGCTGTTCCCTCAGCCTTTTAGCACAAATAGCATATTTTAGTTTCTTTTGTTGTTGTTAAATCGTATTTTGGGACCTAACTTGGAGATGTTTATTTCCATTATGGGATATTTTGGACTGGGTTTTGAAAGAGAAAGGGCCAGAGGGCTGTGCTTTCAGAGAAAAAGGCTTAAGGTAAGGGCAGAAAGCTCACTGGAGAGATTTATGTCGAGGAATTTGCAGCAAACTCTGTCATTGCATCTGAGTAAGTGTGGCTAGAAACAGGAAGGGAAAAACAGGATATTGTGGTAACGCACGGGCTTAATGGAATGTCAGATGAACAGATGGGTTGGAGCTGTCCTGGGAACTGTCAAAGGAGGAAGTCTGAGGAGCCTTCAGAGGAATCCTTACACAAATGCAGGTGAAGTGGGGATGGGGACGTGTGTTTCCTGTAAAGTCAAAAAGAGTTGTGAGTGAAGCATCAAAATGACAAGCAAAGGCATCTCTGTCCAAGTCATCTCTCTAAAGTCAATCCGCATTCAGGTCAGAAGGAAGTAGGGGCCCCGTAGGTTCCCATCAATTTACTTTTAGGAATTGGAAATGATCACTTATATCTATTGACACTCTGTCAGTGTTTACTGGGAAATAATTTTTTGAAGAGCCGGAGAATCCCAAAATGACAAGGATGAAATTAACATCAATGTTCAAAGAAGGAAAGGGAAGCTCTTCTTGAATATTTGTTTTTGGCTGAAAAAAAAGTCAGTTTAACTATTTTAAGTAAGACTCATTGAAGACTGACAAGTTGGTGTCTTCAAATAAGAACAACTAATTTTGGAAAGGATAACTTTATTAGCCTGCTTCACACTGCTCTAAAGATACTACCAGAGACTGGGTAATTGATAAAGGAAAGAGCTTTAGTTGACTCACAGTTCTGCATGACTGGGGAGGCCTCAGGATTCTTACAATCACGGCAGAAGGGGAAGCAGGCATGTCTTACGTGACAGCAGGCGCGAGAGAGCGTGTGGAGGAGGAACTGTCACACACTTATAAAACCATCAGATATCATGAGAACTCACTCACTATTATGAGAACAGCATGGGGGGAAACCACCTCCATGATCCAATCACCTCCCACCGGGTTCTTCCTTTGACACGTGGGGATTATGAGGATTACAATTTTAGATGAGATTTGGGTGGGGACACAGAGCCAAACCATATCAATGACATTTTTAAAACAGCATTGAACAAATTCTACTAGTAGTCATAGGGAATGCATTAACTAAAAGCTAATTGGGAAGCTGATCCTTCAGATGTAAACTGAGCAAATGAGGACACAAATGATTTCTGGAGGATTTGGAAAATATATTTGGAGTTTCCACTTTAGATAGCATGACAATATTAGGTACTTACAATGAACCTACGGCAGCGAAACACCCAGATGCTGGACTAATTACATACTTGAATTGCATACTTAATGTGCACTGCTGGGTTTACTAAAGAATAAGTGATATCCACTAGCCAAAGATTGTTGTTTTCTTCTTTTTTTTTTTTTTTTAGATGGAGTCTTTCTCTGTCACCAGGCTGGAGTGCAGTAGTATGATCTAGGCTCACTGCAAACCCTGCCTCCCAGGTTCAAGCAATTCTCCTGCCTCAGCCTCCCAAGTAGCTGGGACTACAGGCACACGCTACCATGCCTGGTTACTTTTCGTATTTTTAGTAGAGATGGGGTTTCACCATGTTGGCCAGGATGGTCTCGGTCTCTTGACCTCGTTATCCGCCCATCTTGGCCTCCCAAAGTGCTGGGATTACAGGCGTGAGCTACCGTACCCAGCCGCCACAGGTTGTTTTGTTATATTGAAGTTGAAATATGTATTGAAAGATGGGATAGATGAGAAGAGTCAGAATTGTGGTTGTGCTGATTGTTAAGCTGTTGTCTCTTAACTCCAAACTCTTCTATATTTTGCTTTGTGGTGCTAGGATTGGGATTTTGCAAGCCAGATTTCTCCCTAGCTAGCAGGCCCACTGTTAAGTTCAGTCAATAGGGGATGCTAACAGAAGTCCAGAAGGCTGAGGTTGAAAAGAGGTCTTATTTCTTGTTTGGTTACTCTTTTGTTACCATCACTCCAGCAATACTTCTTTATCTCAGTAATGGCAGATGATGGCAGTGGCACTTGGTTCCAGTTTCCAAGTTTCCACCCACTCTCCTAGGACAAGCCACGTTGTCCTCTCTCAAAGATACCAGAATTATCTGGGTAGCATCTCTCCTCAGGTTCTAAATCCCAGCCCTGCAGGGCTTCTCCTTCAAACTTCTAATAACCTCAATTTTTGTCTTTCTGTTCTCCAAGCCCGGAGATAGTCCTGGTTGCTTTCAGAAATAACTCTGTATTATATCAGTGTTACCTTTTTCCCTCTTAGTTCTCTAATAGCTGTTTAACTAGTTCCCATTAAATTATTGTCTTAGTCCATTTTGTGCTGCTATAATAGAATACCACAGACTGGGTAATGTGGAAAGAACAGAGATTTACTTATCATTCCTGGAGGCTGGGAAGTTCAAGATCAAAGGGTTGGCATCTGTCAAGGACCTCTTTGCTGAGTCATCTCTTGATGGAAAGTGGGAGGCAGAAAGGAAAGAGAGCATGAGCTAGCAAGAGGGGGCTGAACTCACTTTTATAACAAACCCACTCTCACAATAACGAAACTACTTCCATGTTAATGACATTAATTCATTGCCCTCATAACTTAATCACCTCTTAAATGTCCCACCTCTCAACACTGTTGCATTGGGGATTAAGTTCCCAACATATGAACTTTGGGGGACACATTAAAATAAACAGCAGTTATTTATTCAAATAGCTGGTGCAGTTTCTAATAACTGACTGGACCATAACTGAAACAAGGTCCAAAATTTATTTCCTATAATATGGTAACATGAATATAGTTAGAATCAGGCCTTGCATCCAATACCAGGGGCACACCCCTCTGAAAGAAAGGTGATCTTTAGTTTCGAATCCTTGTAAACTTGCTAATAATGATAGACCTCCAGGAAAACAGCTAATGGTGTTTACTAGTAGGAGAGTTGGCACTTATGAAATGCTTTTAGCAAGATATACCTGGTCTGTCCAGAATTGCTTATGGCAACAAAAAACCAAATAAAATCCCTTAGAATCTATTGATATGTGGGACATGGCTCCCTGGAAAATATCACACAAGTTATGTAGCCATCTGAATACAGAAGTTCCATGACTGAAACGGCTTTCTTCTAACTAATGGAGCTGCAGATTTTTCTTTTCTTTTTTTTTTTTTTGAGACCTCATGTATTTCTAGGCACATGTGTCCTGATGAGAAAGGGCCTGGGAATAAGTTGGCTAGCCTGGACCAGTGTGCTTCACTTGTGTCTAGCAACTACTTATATCCTTGAAATTATTTGTAAAGCTTGATGCTGGGTAAGATCTCTGATTCAAGAGTCTGATTTAACAGTTGATCCTTTATGGTATTGCATAGACCTTTGCTCAGAATGCTATAGGTGCTTCAGCAAAATACAGGAGTATACAAGCAAGAGGAAGACATAGGATACAGGTATTAGGAGATCCAATGGGAAGAGAAGTGAAGGGTAACCCTAGGACAATGGTTAGAGGAACCTCCAGGATGAGATGGCAGCCAGTCCAGACTGCATCAGGAGGACTCAAGGAACAGTTGGAGAGTTGTCTTCAGCAAGATGCCTTCTGGCTTTGGACCATCTTTTAAAATCTAGGGGTACCTGGGAGAGTTTGACCTAGATTCTTTTATATACTTGGTTTGCTGCCAAAGCTCTTCCTTTCCTCTTTATCTACTAAATGTGAGGCAAAACATTAAAACTTTTAGAATATTTGATCTTTAGAGTCTTTAGGACTCAAAAAAAGCTGGCCACAAGACTAAATTTATATCAATTACATTAAAAATAAAAACTGTTCATCAAAAAGTACCATAAAGACAGTGAAAATATAAGCTGTGTGTGTGTGTGTGTGTGTGTGTGTGTGTGTGTTTGGGGGAGGGATACGTTTGCAACACATATACATGAAGGATTAATATCCTGAATATGTAAAGATATATAAAGAACTCCTAAAAGTTGATAAGAAAAACACAAATAACCAAATGGAAAAATAGACAAAAACCATGAACAGGCATTTCACAGAAGAGGAAATAAGGTTAGAAAATAAGCACATGAAAGCATGCTCAACCTTCTTGTAACCAATGCAAATAAAGGCCACAATGAGATATATTATCCCTACTAGACAGGTGAAAATCTAGAAGTCCTGTACTACTCAATGTCAGAAAGAGAAGTCATTTTTCAACAGTACTGGTATGAGTACAATATGGTACAAGCATCTGGGAAAAATTTTGGCATTATTTTCCAAAACTGAAAAGATGCTTATCCTAGGAATTAGCAGTTGTACTGTGGAGCAGAAAGCTGTATATATCTTAGTGCAAAGAATGGATACAGGTGTAAAGATATATTAATTCCCTAGCTTCAAAGTAGCTGAGTAGTCTGCTTTTCTGGTTAATAGGCTGATACTCTCTTTAGGTAGCAACCAATCTGGTCCTTCCACTTACATCCTGTGCCTACAAATACCACTTTCTATATGTACAACAAAATTCATAAGTTTAGGAAACTCTACCATAGAGAAGCTTCATAAAAATGTTTAAAACAAAGCAAATTAATCTGTGAATAACCCAAGGACCAGTAAGAGGTGAATGGCTTAGTATACTGAGATAATATATATATCCTTCAATGGAATACTATACAGCAGTGAAAAGGAATCCAACTCGAGCTATACATATTAACATAGATGAATTTTAAAATATAATGTAGAAGACAAAAGCAAGTCTCAAATGATTCATAGAATGACTCTATTTGGAAAGCAAAAAAAAAATTAAAACTGAATATATTGTTAGGAATATATACATATGTAGTAAAACTGATAAACAGCTATAAAATAATAATGATGGTAATCTTGGGGGGAAAAAGAGTGGTACAGTTGGGATAAGGAATGGACATGTTTTAAAAGGGCAAAAAGGTGGATATGTAAAATCTCATTTTTGTAAAAAAGAATCTATTTCATTAATTCAAAGGCATGCTTTTTTCCCCTGTATTTTAACAGCTCTGAAGTTAGAATGTGTCTTGAAATTGCTATTGAATGAGTTACAATCATGATATAGTTGTCATTGCCATGCCTGATGTTGTTCCTACTCTATTCATATATCACTTCAACTGAATTGTGTACATCATTGGTTCTAGATCCTTTGATTTCAAACACCATTTAAAGTTATTTTAAAAGGTTGGAGTATGACTTGGCATCAAAACAGAGTTACTGTATATTCGGAAGGGCACAGGAACCAAGGACTGAGAAATACATTTTATATCAATGAGGCAAATATTCAGTGTTGGAAAAGAGAAATAACTACGATTCTATGTTTTCTCAGAAAGCAACAACCAAGTGCTTTCTGTGACTTAAGAAAGGAAGGTATCTACAAGTAGGTGATGTTGTTATATTTTGTTCCTGACACATGTGCAAAGAATTGCCTAATACATGACAAATCATACAGCTAAAGGTGGAGAAATCACCAAATTCCTTGTAATTGAGGAGAGACATTTTAAAGCAACAAGCTAATATAACTGATTCATGCATGCCATTAAGAATATCATTAATTTTTGTGTTATGGTGTTTCTCTTTCCTAATAGTATACGAAGTAATGGTGTATGGACATTTTATAGTCAATAGCATTTTAGAATTAATGATTTGTAGTATATGAGTTTTGAGTATAGGTAAATAGAAAAAGGCCTGGAGCCGGGCGCGGTGGCTCAAGCCTGTAATCCCAGCACTTTGGGAGGCCGAGACGGGCGGATCACGAGGTCAGGAGATCGAGACCATCCTGGCTAACACGGTGAAACCCCGTCTCTACTAAAAAATACAAAAAAATCTAGCTGGGCGAGGTGGCGGGCGCCTGTAGTCCCAGCTACTCGGGAGGCTGAGGCAGGAGAATGGCGTAAACCCGGGAGGCGGAGCTTGCAGTGAGCTGAGATCCGGCCACTGCACTCCAGCCTGGGCGGCAGAGGAAGACTCTGTCTCAAAAAAAAAAAAAAAAAGAAAAAGGCCTGGAAGAATTACACATCAGACTGTTAATAGTGATATCTGATTTTGGGATTACCAGTGATTTTTTTCCTCTTTATTGTTTATTTTTAATTTTCTACAATAGAAACATTGCTGATATAATAAAGAAAAATTAAGATTTTATAACATTTGTTTTGTTTTTTTTTTTGAGATGGAGTCTCCCTCTGTCTCCCAGGCTGGAGTGCAGTGGAGCAATCTCAGCTCACTGCAACCTCTGCCACCTGGGTTCAAGGAATCCTCCCATCTTAGCTTCCCAGGCATGCACAACCACGCCCGGCTAATTTTTGTATTTTCAGTAGAAATGGGGTTTTCGCATGTTGACCAGGCTGGTCTCAAATTCCTGACCTCAAGCGATCCGCTCGCCTTGGCCTCCCAAAGTACTGGGATTGCAGGTGTGAGCCACCATGCCCGCTGCTATTTTTCTTTTCTTTCTTTTTTTTAAAAAAATCAAACATATTCCAAGAGAATGTCAAGGGAAAGTTGTTTCCACTTAGATCTGTTGTGGGCACTAGCTAGGTGAATGAACGTGGAGGAAATCCTTGAACAAGACCTTGGTTCTAATACTAGTTATGCTTTAGTGTGTGTTCTTAAGCAAGTTATGTAATGGCCCTGTGCTTCAATTCTCCCAACTATGAAATTGGGTGTATGATACTCTTTCACAGGGCTATTCTGAAACTCTTAAGGGTTTTCAAAGTTTTGTGCAACATCAGTTTCCATGGGCGTTAAATTAAGTTTCTGTGTGTGTGGTTTAGGGAAAGAAAGCAGGTACTCTAAAGGTTTAATAATAACCTTGGAAAATTCTAGGTTCAACAAATTAACCTGATTCCTCTCATAATTTCTTAGAATTTATATTTGTTAATGTGCACAATGAACTTCCAAGAAGGGCTATTGTGTAAGGAAGCATCTCTTGGAACTACTGTTTTGTGTAATGCCAAGATATATTGATAGCATTATCTGTATCTTCCTCCAGGAAGTTTCTGAAAGGTTGACTTAGTGGTAAAAATGGCATCCATTATTGTCTCCAGTCGTCCCTGCTCTTCAGCTTTCAAAATACTCTCTTTAGGTTCCAACCTTGCTTGAAACTCCATTTTAGACTTTAAAAAATAAACTCCTCCCTTCATCTGCCAGGAGTTAGTCCTGTCCTGCTTCTCTAAGGAAGGTATTCTTCTCCCACTTGCTGTTCTGTGACAGTGCCAGTGCAGCCCAGCTGTTTGCTTCATGTGGTTGTGCCCTTGAGACTTGAGCCAACATTTGAGTCCCTAGTGTTGAGCAGAGTAGTAGCTCAGCAAATGTGTCCTTTCTCAGCACAGCAGTTTCAGTGGGAAAAGTGCTGGTTCTAGAACTATTTTCTTCCCCTGAGAACAGTATCTGTCAGTGTGTTCTGAAAAGCATCTTGTTCTTGATTTAATCATACAAAGATGGTTACACAGTAATCTTAGCAAATATAAGGTGCTCTTGTACAAATGATGAACAAGACATCCCAAAATAAAAAAAAATAATAATAATAAATAGAAAAGCAACCTTTTCTAGCATTTATTTCTTCTAGTTAGAACTATCTCCCTCTGACCTCAAATCAGTTAGGTTTTAATCACTGGCAGAGATGTTTGGGGAAAGGCCATATATTATGGTCCTAAGAGCAGTGAGCCTGCTGTTGAGGTGGAAAGATCAATGCCTCCCTCCCATGGGCTTTCATGTAAATCACTCTGGCCTGGGGGTTAGAAGACAAAGTGTTCAGTCTGTGTTGCCACCAGCTTGCCATGAAATCCCATTGGGAAGAGGAGTGTTACCTGATGACCATTCCTAATTGGCGTGGTTATGGTAAACCTGTTAGTAGACTCTAGTATTTAAGTCAAGTCTAGGTGGTAGGGGTCAAGTGGTACCATCCTGAGGAAAGAGGCCTCAAGTAGGCAGGGAAGGATTGTGGTTGTGGATGACCAACTTCAACTGAAGAGGAACCGGCCATCATTTTGAGTCACATCGTCCTCAGTCACAGGGCGCTCTGCTGGCTTCACTAAGTCTTGTGTGATCCTCCTAGCCTTGTCTCAGCTCCGGGATGGGAAAGCAGGTGGTTGTTCAGGTTGCTCATGGAGAAGCAGTGAGGCAGTGGCAGTGGTAACCAAGCCAAGGCCTGGGAAATGTCAAATTTGGAGATGGTCTGCAAGTGCTTCTCAGTGAGTTAGTGGAAGCTACTGGATTTTAGGCTGGATATTTTTTTTGGAGTCAGGGACTGTCCTGTAAATTGCAGTATGTTTTGCATTCCTGACCTCCTTCCTTCTCTGCTCAATACTAGTAGTAGCAAATCATTGTAATGACTAAGAATTGCTTCCACCTATTTCCAAAGTCTTGTATTAGAACCACTGGAAGATATGTGGTTTAGCTGACTTCTCCATCACAAAATTTTTCATGTATTTCCACTATTTAGTTCCAGTTTTATCGAGAGGCCGCATTTCTGCACACTCCAACTACCCGGTCCCTATAGGGTCATGCCAACAGTAGCTATTACTAAACTGAATAACATCAGTGTCACACTTAAGACTGCATTTTCAGAATGCACTGCTGGTGAACCAGTCTAAAACTGACTGGTGCAAAGGCTATGACCAAAAGAATCAGGAACCTTGGAAACTAGTTCAGCTTCTACCCTTTTACTTTTTACATTTTTTACTTGTATTTTGTATTTTAGATTTGGTTTTCTGTTCCTGCATGCATTTACTTAGAATAATGGCCTGCAGCTGCATCAGTGTTGCTGTAAAGGACATGCTTTCGTTCCTTTTTATGGCTACAGAGAATTCCATGGTGTGTATGCTCCACGTTTCCTTTATCCAATCCACTGTTGACGGGCACCTAGGTTGATTCCTTGTCTTTGTTATTGTGAGTAGTGCTGTGGTAAACATCTAAGTGCAGATGTCTTTTTGGAAGAACAATTTACTTTCCTTTGGGCATATACCTGGTAATGGGATTGCTGGGTCAAATGGTAATTCATTTTAATTTTTTGAGAAATCTCCAAACTGCTTTCCACAAGAACTGAACTAATTTACAGTCCTACCAACAGTGTATAAGAGTTCCCTTTTCTCGCCAACACCTGTTATTTTTTCACTTTTTAATAAAAGCCTTTCTAACTGGTACCTCACTGTGGCTTTGATTTGCATTTCTTACTTTTAAGACAAATCACTTTAGATTTTTGAGCTTTGGTTAAAAGTCATCCACATACATAAGAATGAGAAACTCTCATGTTCCTCGTCTCTAAGGACCTTTCTGGATCTAAAGTGCAGTTCTTCCAAGTTCAGTTCTACAGAGTTCAATTCTACAGAGTTCAGTTCTACGGAGTTCAGTTCTACTGAGAAACGCCATCACTGACTCAAATTTGAATGTGAACATGGAACGATATAGGTAAGACCAGTTATTTAGAGAGAAGAAATGGTTTTCATGCAAATTTTAAAACACATAAATAAAATTCTTACCACTCAAATTTTGGTAAACATTTTATAATTTATATATAAAATCTCAGTAAGAAACCATGTAAAATGACAGAAATATCCACCTGACATTAAGAGTCAAAATAAAAAAAAAAAAAACCCATACACACTGAATGTAAATTTTAATTATAAAACAAGAATAGGAACAAAACATTTAAAAATAATCTCAATTATTTGGCAACTCATCACATCATTGCAAGAGACAAATTTGATCGTAAGAAGTTTAATCTTATGAAAAACTGAAGTTGGACAGTTTGCTCATATGAGAGTTAAAACATGTTTAAAAAAACACCTGGCAATAAAGCCAGTTTCTATACTGAAACAATTGTGTATAAAACAACATAAAATCCTGAAACTGGATAGACAGGAGGGACCTAATCTTGAATGCATTTCTCTTCACTGAAAAAGACAATATGGAAAGAGTATTGGTAGAAGCTTCAGAACAGCACAGAGAAGGAGAATGAACACCAGCAGAGGGGTTTCTGCTGCAGGTGACTGACCAACTTTACCTGAACCAGAACCTGTTTTATGTCAATGGGGCTGGTAGTAAAGTCACAGATGCAAGTATAATCTAAAAACGTTACATTCTTAAAAAACAGAGCCACAACTGTGAACAGAAAAGCAATGGAGAAACTTTCTTTAGCTAAACTACTTTACTTGGATACATGCGAGTTTCTGCCAGATCATATTAAGATAGTTACAGGGCAGGCAGAGTCCTAAAAAATTTTCTACTAATGACTGCATAGCATTTAAAACCCTTTTTTATTTTAAAAAAAATAATAATAAAGTAAAATAAACAGATATATAGTAAAGTTCACAGATAAGTTTTCTCTGTAAAATAAATAGTGTTCATTGATTAGCATCATACATAGAGTAAAATACAACCTATTTTTACATGTTTATATACTATACACAGATTACCAGTAGGCAGCCCGGTGTCTGATGGGCTGGAGGGGTTTGCATTCATGATGTGTCACATTGGGAAATCCCAATTTTGAATGTTAAAATATACAACTACTTTGTTTTGAGTTCAGATACAAAGTAAACTTATTGTCCTTTATCTGAAATAAATGTACATAATATCTTCTATGAACAATAGTTTATAAAGCTGTTTAAAACATAACAAGAAAAAGCTTGCACCTAGGGACTTACAGCACATGCATATCTTTTTCCTGGTTAAAGAGAAGCCTGTGGCCACTGAGGCATGTCTCTTTCCTCTCCACCGTGTTCCTCCATCAGCCTAGGGCAGCAGTGCTCAGGATTATCGCTTCGCTTTTTTCACAGGGGCTTCCTCCACCCTTTGCTGGCCTCTTGTTCGGGCCCCAGGAGGGCTGACTTCTCTCTTGCGCTTGACAGAAGGGGAGAGCTGTGTCTTTGATCTGCATTAAGCAAAGTCAAGGCAATGGTGAGGTTTAAAAGCAGTTGCTTCAAATAACTTGAGAGTTCCTTAAAAAAATGGAAGAGTTTTGAACTTGACAGCTAAGAAGAGAAAAACCCAGTAAAATTTATACATGAAAAGGAGCTATTTCGCGAAGAGCTCCAGCTAACTGGTTATTTGCTGTCAACCTCACACACAAACACAGGACACTGGAAGAGAAGTGTGAAGCCTGTGCTCTGGTTCCAGCTCTGCCACACTCTTAGGTGCTGATGGTGCTCAAGTCCACTTCCTCCTCTGGGCCCTAGTTCTTTCATCTATAAAACAAAGACATCAACAGCAGGTCCCACCAATATACAAACTGTTCTGAGTTCAAACAATTAGCAAGAACACAGCAGGATTTCAACCTAGGTTGGACCAAGTGCAAAATCATACTTCGTAGCACAGGATTACAGAAAATAGCTGTGTTAGAAAAGGCACAGGAATTTCAGAAGAACATTCTAACCAATCTCCCTGTAACCAGCATACCCTGTTGATACAGTCTGTGATTAAAATTATTTGTTGGAAACTCCATTACTGTCCGGGAGATGTATGAAGTAGTTCCTCTTGGGTCTCTGATGCTTTCAGGAGAAAATCATCCAAAGCATAGAACACAGAGCCTTTTATAATTCTGCCTTCTACTTGTGCACCATCTGGGACTGTAGTCCTGCACCTTCCACATCACAGAGCAAGATGCCCTATCTTTGGAATCCCCCACAGAGAAATGCAACTTTATTGATATGAAGACTTTAGGTCTTTACCACAGCATTTACCATTGTAATTTATCTGCTGTGTTTCCACAAGTTACAATCAATATTTTGTAACTACAAGTTACAATCAATATTTTAAAACAATATATTAATAGGACACAACAGAAAATACCACTTGTATCACATCTACTAAATTTGACTCATGAAAATTTTGTTTCAGTTACAGTAGCAGGAATGTGAGCACCAGCTGTATTGCAAAACATTCTGATAGTGGGTTGTTGTCAAAAAAATTTGAAAGTCTTATACACATATATCTCTCCCATTAGACACAATGATTCTCTAGGGTAGCTGCTGAGATTTATTCATTTTTCCAACTCCAGTGCCTAGAGAAATGCCCAAAACATGGCAAGCAGGCAGTAAATGTCCTGTCAATAAATAAAAGGCTTGGAAAACCAAAATTGCAGGAGATGGAGAAACGGGACTCTACTGATATGAAGACACATCTTTCATTTATTGTTTGACAGCAAAAGTAAATAAACTCAAATTGAGTCAAAAATTGTTGCAGATGATGTGGTTTTGGCATGTGTTGACAATGACTGAAAATGTGTTTGTTGATAATCCATTTCAAACCACTTCCATGGAAAGCCACCAGCCACTCAATGAACACCTCTTCAGGGCCGGGCGCGGTGGCTCAAGCCTGTAATCCCAGCACTTTGGGAGGCCGAGACGGGCGGATCACGAGGTCACGAGATCGAGACCATCCTGGCTAACACGGTGAAACCCCGTCTCTACTAAAAAATACAAAAAAACTAGCCGGGCGAGGTGGCGGGCGCTTGTAGTCCCAGCTACTTTGGAGGCTGAGGCAGGAGAATGGCGTGAACCCAGGAGGCGGAGCTTGCAGTGAGCTGAGATCCGGCCACTGCACTCCAGCCTGGGCGACAGAGCGAGACTCCGTCTCAAAAAAAAAAAAAAAGGAACACCTCTTCAGTAAAGGTGCCGTGTGCAGCATTGTGCTGGGGGCCAAATGGCAGCTAACAGAAGCTCTGAGTCAGGCTGCTTCTCCCTAGCCATGTGAGCTTCATAGCTTATCCAGGCCCTTCCAGTTCTCCCAGAATGTGGTCTGTGACCAGGGGCACTGGAGTGACTGAGGAGCTTGTTGGAAATGCCAACTCACAGGCCCCACCCTAGACTTACAGACCCTGGATCTGCATTTTACAAAGAGCCTCAAGTGATTCAACTGCATGTTCAATTTTGAGTAGTATGCATGCAAACCTTCCTGAGATTCTGTCCCTCACACATAAAATAAAAGTAACTGTTACAATTCACTCAATGAGAGTTAAATGAGAGCATGTAGTGAAAGTGCCTAGCACTATAGTTTGCTTTCGTTTCTAGAACGTTGGGAAAACAGCACATACATGCAAGTATGCTGTGAAGATGAAAATGTGGTAAGAGGTCAAAACGGTTTTTGTGTACAGTGAAGAGTCTTTTACTTTGGAATATGATAATGTATAGAAAATATGACAAGTTCCTATCTCAAGAAAGAAAGCTAGAGCTCAGAGGGGTAAATAAAAGGAATATACCAAACCAATGCTATGTGGCATCTCAAGTGCCCAGTACTGACCAGAAGCGCAGCAAGAAGAGATGAAAATGGGCTGAAGCAGGATGGAAAGGATCTGACTTGTTGGGGGTGCTGGTGCACTCCTCACTTCAAGCAAAGGCAAGAAAGGAAGGCTCAGGACCACCTCTGGGAAGCAGTAAGACTAGTAAGGCTGCAGTGAAAGGTGTAAGCTGGCAGGGGCTGTGCCTAAAAGAGGAAGCTTTATCACCTCATCACCTCTCCAATGTTCTAGCTAACACAGAAATGATTCTGGGCTGTTATATGCTTTACCACACTGCCTTGCCTTTGGTCTTAGCAGATGGGAGAAGGCAGATAAGGCTCATAGGTGTCAAGGACAAGCCTGTGTGGCAGTCCACTGCGGCAAGGCCAGACTGGTAAGGCCACAGAGACACCTTCTGCAGCCCTTCCTATTCTTCTTGGAAACCAGTGATCCCCAAAAACAGTTATTTGGTGAGACAAAATCTTAAAGGAAATTAGGAAGAAAGCATTATTGCACCAAAAATAGTCTTAGGGGGTTAAAAATTACTTGAAGTGTAAGCAGGGACTTACCTTCCTAATGGGGGAGAGTTACTAACTTTTTCGCTGGTAGGTAACTTCTCTTTTGCTAATTTGTGGCGATTTCTAGGAGAAACTGTGTCTGGGCTGCCAAGTTTGGATGTTGCACGTGCAGATGGCTTGCTATGTTGCTTTCTGAAACAGATTATAGAAACACTGGGCAATGGTAGCACTGAATACTCCAGTCTCTGGAACTATTTAGGAAGTATGAAGCTCCTTGTGGGCAAGTCAGAACAATAGGAACTAAAATGAGAAAAATGGTTGGTTTTCCTGACCACTGCTGATAAGTCGATCTTAATGTCATCTACAACTACCTCTGCTTGTATGACACTATCTTTGCTCTTACTGTGCGTGGTACTTTATTGTGATTTAGAAAAAAGATGTATCTGTGAAAAATAGAAAATATATTGGCTGACAAAATAAAGATTAAAAAAGAGCTCATCAGGATAGAATAAAGGGCCAAGATTAATGACAGTACAATTCACAAAGCTAAGTGTTAAGGCCTAAGTAGTCAACTGCGTAAGAATTTGATAAGGAATTCTGATTAGCCAGTAAAAACTCTGAAAAAGGAACTTGTTTAGCTGGTGTATTTTTCAATTTGAGGCTCAGTAATGAGGATGCACACTGAAGAAAAATATCCAGAAAATAAGGTATAACAGTCCTCTTCTGGATTCATTAGACCACACTTGGTATAGAGAGTTTGCTTCTTTCTCTTTCCTTCCTTTCCCTTGCTTCATTTCCTTCCTTTTTCTTTCCTTTCCTTTCTCTCTCTCTTTCTTTCTTTTGAGAAAGAGCCTCGCTCTGTCACTCAGGCTGGAGTGCAGTGCTACAATCTCTTCTCACTGCAACATCCACCTCCCAGGTTCAAGCAATTCTCCTGCCTTAGCTTCCCAAGTAGCTGGGATTACAGGAGTCTGCCACGAGGCTCGGCTATTTTTTGTACTTTTGGTAGAGATGAGGTTTCACCATGTTGGCCAGGCTGGTCTTGAACTCCTGGCCTCAAGTGATCCACCAGCCTTGGACTCCCAAACTGCTGGGATTACAGGCGTGAGCCACAGTGCGTGGCCTCTTTTATTTTTTATTAATTTTTTTTTAAGAGATAGCATCTTGTTATGTTGCTTAGGCTGGTCTCGAACTCCCAGCCTCAAGCAGTCTTCCTGCCTCAGCATCCTGAGTAACTGGGATTACAGGCATGAGCCACTGCGCCCAGCTGCACATTTGCTTCTAAAAGAGGATAAAGGTAACTGAGGAGCACAAACAGGGATGATGAAAGGGCTCAAGAAACAAGCAGAGAAGACCTGGAAGCTGCCCTCAAATATGTAAGGGAAAATTAGACAGAAGGTTCTGAAAGTAGAACTAGAATCAAGAGTAGAAGCCATAGGGAGGCCGGCTTCTACTGAACACAAGTCAGAGAATGCTGAGGAGGATGTGGCCACTGAGGTCCATGCAAAAGCAAGAAGACCCTTTCAGAGGAGATCCAGGTGCAGTGACTCAGGCGTGACTGGCTAGTGGTACTACATGACCTCCAAGAGCCCACTCAACCCAGACAATTTGTGAAATTATGAAAACATCAGAGCCCTGGGACTGATCAACCAATGCCAAGGAATCTAAACTAGAGAGAAAAGAACTCATTTGTAAATCAAAAGTTTATATTATAAAGTGCATGAAGAAGAACTTTAATAATCCAGGTGATTACAGAACCAGATACATCAAATATGATTTTTAAAGAATTTATAAAAGGCAAATCGGAGAGCAATTTCTAGACACTCACTAGACGGCTAGAAGGCCTATGGAACGTTCTCTGAGTTGAGCCCTACTCTCCACAACTGTTTTAGAGGGAAGCAGTAATTCTGGTGGGATGGATGCTGTACCCAAATGCATGGGTTTTGGGCTCCAGCACCCTCACCCTCTCCTAGCAGCAGCAATTTGGATTCTGTGACTTCTTTTCTATTTATCTGAGCTGCTCCACCTAAAAAAACAAATATGAGACCACCTTATAACTTTCGCCGTGTGAGCTTCTAGAGTCCTCTGGCTCTAAAATCTGATTGTTTGAGAAATCAAACCATGGCACAAATGGCTAATAATGTGTTAAGTTTGGAGGAATTAGAAACAAGCTGATTTTAAGTTTTTTTTCTGAGATGGAGTCTCACTCTGTCACCCAGGCTGGAGTGCAATGGCGTGATCTCGGCTTACTGCAACCTCCGTCTCCCGAGTTCAACCGATTCTCCTGCCTCAGCCTCCCGAGTAGCTGGAATTACAGGCACATGCCACCACGCCTGGCTAATGTTTTGTATTTTTAGTAGAGACAGGGTTTCACCATATTGAACAGGCTGGTCTCGAACTCCTGACCTCATGATCCGCTGACCTCAGCCTCCCAAAGTGCTGGGATTACAGGTGTGAGCCACTGCACCCAGCCCTGATTTTAAGTCTTTATGTAAACACAAGATACTTTATGTAAACACAAGATCATATTATGGTGTTAGTGTTATTTTTGAAATAAATCTTCCTGAACTTTTTGATCTTGAATAATGAAATTAAATAAGATGATACCAAGATTAACACCTTATAAATCACATTAATTAAAAATTTAAAAAATATACATTTTTTCAGAGACAGAGTCTCACTGTCACCCAGGCTACAGTGCAGTGGTGTGATCACAGCTCACTGCAGCCTCAACCTCCTGAGCTCAAGTGATCCTCCCATTTCAGCCTCCCAAGCAGCTGGGACTACAGGCGCATGCCACCACGCCCAGCTAATTTTCAAGATTTTTTTGTAGAGATGGGGTCTCCCTGTGTTGCCCAGGCTGGTCTCAAACTCCTGGACTCAAGTGATTCTCCCATCTTCGTCTCCCAAAGTGTTGGGATTACAAGCATGAGCTACCATGCTCAGCCTGGAAAATATTCATGTTTGGGAAAGTTATTAACGGTTAGGATGAGACTACACAGTTACGTACCATTTCTCAAATGTGCCATGGGAAAAGGAATACTGGATGATATGAACAGGTATAATGATATAGGCCAACAACAGAAAAGGGGTATCAGCAAATAATGCTTGTTTAAACAAAGTTCAACCAGCTTCTTTCCTTTAGGAGTTTGCCAACTTCTCTGCTTTTTTTTTTTTTTTTTTTGAGATGGAGTCTCGCTCTATCACCAGGCTGGAGTGCAGTGGAGCCATCTCGGCTCACGGCAACCTCCGCCTCCCAGGTTTAAGCGATTCCCCTGCCTCAGCCTCCCGAGTAGCTGGGACTACAGGCGCGAGCCACCATGCCCGGCTAATTTTTTGCATTTTAGTACAGACAGGGTTTCACTGTGTTGGCCAGGATGGTCTCGATCTCCTGACCTCATGATTCACCCACCTTGGCCTCCCAAAGTGCTGGGATTACAGGCGTGAGCCACCGCGCTGGGCCCTGGAGTTTGCCAAACTCTCAATGTTTTAATGAACATGTAACTGAGAAGGAGAGAGAATTCACTGACATTCCCAAACTCATCTGACCATGGTACTCTTTTTCTTAGAGGTTTCTGGCTATAATAGGGCTTGAGAGAACACATTTTGGGAAATACATGAAATTATGTACCTCAAAATTAGTCAAATTTGGGCACTTTCCTATGATCAACCTATTGCATAGCACTGGTGAGATGCATGTGATGACGGTGGTGCATGGGCCTGGTTCCTCCTGCTTTCTGGGTTGAAATAAGTATGCTGAGAGCAGGGATGATGTTTTGTGTATGTCCATATTCATGAATGGTGCACAATACAATGTCTGAAGGATGGCAGATGCTCAAAAAATATTTGTAAAGAATTGAATGGGTTCCACCAAATAGACGTTTAAAACCTGGTAAAGACTCTGAAGCAATCCCCCAGAATGGTTTAGGACAGAAAATGTTTTCTCCAAGAACTATGTGCCCACTGCTAACAATAAAAATGAAAGGGAAACACTTCCACTGAAGTATGAATGATTCAGTTCAAAGAGAATCCCAGGAAACCCAGAGCAGTTTTCAGATGGAGAAGCTGGTGAAGGTCTCTGGCAGCTCTGTGCTGCCCCCATTACCTCTGAGCCTCTGATCTGGTGGTGGATCTTGTGGTGGCTCCTGAAGGCTCGTCCTCTTCCTCTTCTTCCTCTTCCTCATCAGACTCCTGCTCTTTCTTGTCCTCTGCTGGTTCAGAAACTGATTTCTGGCGTTTTCTTTCTGGCTCTGAGGATTCTGTTCAAATAGAAGGGTAACACCTGGATTATACAATTCCCAAAGATCCAAAGGAGAGAGTCATGGAGTTTAAAACTTAGGATATTAGGGACTTGGAGGCAGAGAAGTGGTTTTCCACTTCCTTTTTGTTTCAGCACTTGCGATTCACAACTGTTTAACTTAATCTCAAACACATTTTGGATAGTTTACATATGCAGTTCACAGCCAGCGTTCATAAAAAATTCACATGTATTCAGAAAAGCATCTGGGATGTACCATTTCTGACATGGGATTAGACCTATTTCACACATATTTATGTACTATTAATATTAGCCATATCACTGGATTTTTCCTCAAAGAAAAACTCTTAAAAAAGGTGATTTTGAAACAATAAGACTTATTAAGAATTTGCTAGAAACATACCTGCATCATCTGACACAGTGAGAGAACGTTTGGGTTTTCTTCCTCTTCGACGCACACTTGCTACTGTTTTTTCTTCACCATCATCCTAGAAGCAATAAAATTAA
Source organism: Colobus angolensis palliatus (assembly GCF_000951035.1). Taxonomy (NCBI): domain Eukaryota; kingdom Metazoa; phylum Chordata; class Mammalia; order Primates; family Cercopithecidae; genus Colobus; species Colobus angolensis. The sequence continues at coordinate 1,801,780 of NW_012115844.1, read as the reverse complement.
AGTTCAAAGGGTGGTCAGTTAAGCATTTAAGTTGATTTGTAAACATATCTTGATAAGAAATTTAACACTTACATTGCTTATACTTCTTTCTTGTAGGTTAGCTGTTTCTTTATTGGATTCATCTTTAAGAAAAGGAAATCTCTGCATTAATATTTTATTACTGTAAATTTAAATTTCAAGTCAGTCTGGCTTATCTGTCAGTATATCAGTATTAATTAATACACTTTTATACACTTCATTATTATTTTGTTATCAGTCAAGCAAAGATAGAATCAGAATATCTAGCAGAGACCACATTGGATTGTGAGTTACAAAACTTAAGTTTTCATTTCAGATTTTATTTTATTTTATTTGCTGACCCTCAGTTTTTTCAGCTGCAAAATAGGAAGTTGGATTAGACTACTTTTTTTTTTCTAAGACAGAGTTTCACTCAGTCACTCAGGCTGGAGTGCAGTGGCATGATCTTGGCTCACTGCAGCCTCTGCCTCCTGGGTTCAAGCAATTCTCTTGCCTCAGCCTCCCGAGTAGCTGGGATTACAGGTGCCAACCACCACGCCCAGCTAGTTTTTTGTATTTTTAGTAGAGACAGGGTTTCACCATGTTGGCCAAGCTAGTCTTGAACTCCTGACCTCAGGTGATCCACTCGCCTCAGCCTCCCAAAGTGCTGGGATTACAGGCCTCTGAGCCACCACGCCTGGCTGGGTTAGACTACTTTTATGATCCCTTTCAGTGTTCTGACCCCAAAGAAAGAATTAAAAAGGGGCATATAAGGAGCCCACAATATGTACCAGTAACTGCAAGTTGGAATGATATACAGGCAGAGCATCCCTAATCTGACGATCCAAAATTTAAAATGTTTTAGAATCCAAAACTTTTTGAGCACCAACATGACCCTCAAAGGAAATGCCACTGGAGCATATTGAATTCTGATTAGGAATGCTCAACTGGGAAATGCAAATATTCCAAAATCTAAATAAATTTAAAATCTGAAACACTTCTGATGTCCTAGGCATTTCGAATAAGGATATATAACTGGTACTTTTATTTTTATGAGACAGGGTCTTGCTCTGTTGCCCAGGCTAGAGTGCAGTGGTGCAATCATAGTTTACTGCAGCCTCCAACTCCTGGGCTCCAGTGATTCTCCTGTGGAGGCCTCGGAAAGTGCTGAGATTACACGTGTCAGCCACCACACCTGTCTAATATGGACTTTTCAATTTCAATGTAGCTCTGCAAGTATTATGATCCTAGCTTATAGTCTAAACAAACCAGGCTTGAGTAACTTGATTTATGTAATTTGTTCAGAGTCACATAAGTAACAAGTAGAGTGACAGGTAGAATTCTTTTGACTCCAAATACATCATGGTAGTTAGAAAAGTACATCTTATGACCTGTTTGTAGGGTGCATACATACATTCTTTATGCATTTGCTTTCTGCAGATGTTACAATTTTCTGAGACTGTTTCATGGTAAGAAAAGTAAAGATTAGTTCAATGCACTAGTTGAAGCTGAGATTATGGGGATGTTCATCAGGCACTCAAAAACTCAAAGGTACTTCTTTTTGGTGACTGTAGTAGTTGTTGTTTTTTGCAGGTTTAAAATACCAATGAAAATGAAAAAGTTAACCCAATAGAAAGGTCAACAAAGAGGACTGTCTTAAAATGGTCATTGTTTTACCCACATTCAGAAAACATTCTGAATTATACAGCTTTAATTAGCGTCCTTAAAGGGCACTGAAGTTACAAAGATTTCTTCTTCTATGGATTCAGAATACTACAAAATCATTAATACAAACTGGTGAAGACCAAACGTGCAGAATCTCCTCCCTCTTTTAAAAAATAAACAAACCTTAATTTACCAAGACACAAGAAAAAATGAAGTACGATCACACATAAATGTGGAAAAAATTTTATATTACCTATTTGCTTTATTTGCTGATCAGAATATATACTTTATCGATCTGACCATGCTATTTATTTGATACAAAATAGCTGTCACATTAACCTTTGTTGTTGATATCAGCACTTCAAAGCTCACTAATGGCTCCTCTTGCTTTTATGTAAAAAATTTTAGACCACAAAATGGATACACACACATTGCAAAAAATATCTGGAAAATGCATGCAATAGTGACAAATAATATGGAATGCTCCCATTATTCCACCCTCCAGAGCTAATCATTATCAACATTTTGGAATATATTTTTATCCTTGGAATGAGGAGAAAAAGAGTCAAAGCAATTTCAATTCTTGAGTCCTGGACTCCGTAAGTCAATAGATAGTCTCTCCCAGATACAAGGACAACTATTTTTACCAAGGGGGCCACCCACTTCAATGAGAAGCAGAATGGAAGTCCCAAACGTTCTCCAAGAGCCAGCCTCTCCTGCCCCTCCCTCAGATCACACACAGAGGAATGCTATAGGTACATACCTGTTGGCATTACTTTCAGTTTGCTGCTAGGTGGAGATTGTTCTACCTATGTTTAAATAAACAACAACAAAAAAATTAAAATCAGCAGTTTATAATCATCACATAGAAATGCAATCAATGATATAAAAGTGGTATAGGATCTTTATTTACATAGGCATATTTGAGACCTATTTTCTATAATTAAGTATACCTAGCAAACATGGATGCCTGAGCTTCTAAATACAGACTTTCCAATAAGTAACTTCCCTTTTGCGATGCTAGAGGATGAGAAGTGAGGCAATGCAGCATGGCCACTGTGGTTAATATTCCCCAAGACAAACCATTTTACATGTTGGTAAATGCATTCACATGTGCTTCTCTGGTTTTGTCTTATAATAATTCTATGAGATAATCACTGCAGGCATCATACCACTTTACATTCAAGGAAACTGAGTCACCAGAGGGTCCCATGACTGACCCTAAGTCACAGGTCTCAGGGTAAGTGGCAAAGCTGAGGCTTGAATCCCATGTTCTTTTGTTAGGTCAGTGAATACATATCTGTTCTCCTTATAATGCTCTTCTTATAATAATCCATTGAAATGCATGCAATGGAATCCTGATACAATGATTTTGGTGGGTATATACATCAGGGTCAAAGATAAAGAACGTTCAAACATAAAATATCACTGAGGATTTTCCTGCACTGAACTCTGTGTATATTTTAGGTCAAAAAGAATTCCATAGAAAGTAGTAAGATGACAAGACAACTCACAAGTCTCTATAAAGAAGCCACTATCTCAAAATCATATAAAATGGCTAATTTGTATATTTTAACCACGGGTAGCCACAGGAAGATAAATCCCTAGATAATTTTTAAATAATCAAACTCATGAGTTAGAATGGAATAAGAATGAAGAACAACTAATATAACTCTGTTTACACAAAGATACTAGTAATCAAAATATTTGAATGGTTACTCAGTATTTTATTTAAGAAACTCTTTCAAAGCTTTTCAAGTACTTAAAAAAATAAAGTTCAAAATACTAGATAGTGCATTATACCCTTTTCAGGTTAAGAGCAAGTATTTGAAATTGTCGTGTTTTGCAATTACTTACAGTGGCAATGCCAGTATCTGTTTTGGAGTCGTCTTCTAAAAAAAAAAAAAATTCTCTTAGAAAATCGGTTCGAAAATTTCTTGTGTGTGAACTAAAAACACACCAAGTACCTACTCATTTTTAACGTTGTTTCTACAGGGTATTTGCGAGGTCTTCCTCTTTTCCTTTTAATAATTATTGGCTGATCTTCCTAAGGGGGAAATAAAAAACAACAGCAATTAAAAAAAATTTAATCCTTTATTATACAAAGTTTTCTCAAAAATCAGACTTAGAGTTCCTGTCTAAGAGAGCTCAAATCCTAGCTTTGTCACTTTAAAAATATGTGATGTAGGGCTTAGTGTTTTATTTACTTATCTCACTGTAGTTTCTTCAACCTGATAAATATCACTAACTGTCATAAATTAAAGGAGCCGTGAGGATTTTGAGACAATGAAGTAATCAAAGTGTTACCTTTTACTTCTGTAATAAATATGTATGTCCATTTAAATTGGGATTTAGCCCAAGTTAGTTATGACCAAATGGTAACCCTTATAAAAAATAAAGGGGTCCACTGAATATATCATACATACAGAAGTGAGAACAACAACGAAAGATTTAAAATGGGCAAACTTGGTGATGGTTATCTAGATCTGGCTAGTGCACAGGCTGTGTCTCTTGATTTATGGTGCTCAGTCTCAAGCCACTGCAATTCTCTGCTCCGCGGGCTCCCTGAAAATCTATGGGTTAGAGTGGGCAGGGCTGGGATGCTGTCTGTGCCTGTGGCCTCCAGGAATCCACGACCTTGCCTCATGAACTAGGTCCCCTCCAGTATTCCCTGCATGCCTTCTGCACACCCTGCTGCTGTTCCCATTTCATCCTAGCTGGACTCCATGGCTCAGACAGCCTCCAATGTCAGGCCAGGAACCTGACATTGACACTGATGTAGAGCACTGAGCTGATCCTATCTGGCTATGACATAAGTGGGTCTCATATAAATGTTTTGAAGAAACAAAGATGAAGACAACAAAATTAATCAAAATGACACTGATAAAATGCACTGTATGAAATGGTGCCCCATTGCACTAAAAAAAACCCCAAGCTCCTTCAAAGTACTTAAGAAAAACTCAAGGTAACTGTATTTAACGAATTTAATTTGGTTTTAGTGCTTAAATAATTGTGAACAAATAAATATGAAAAGCACATCTCACCTCCTGGGATTTTATGGTGTCATCATCGTTCTGCTCTGGCTTTTCACCAGTAGTTTCACTGCTGCTATATTCATCTGTAGAAAAGGAAGAGCTTTGTCCACTGCTAGTGACCACGGTCAGCCTTCCCCATCTTTACCCAGGTGACCTACATAGCTGCAGCCACACATGAACACACACTCCATTTTCATGTTTCTACCATCAAAGTTAGTAAGCCTGAGTCAGGGTGACTAGTAAACAGCACATTTTGGGTATAGCAGGATCCAAATTAAAAATCATTCCTAATCTTAAGCATGAGGCTCTTTATTATACAGGGAAAGTAAATGAGCAGAATAGATGTTTCGGTTGTTGAGAGATACGATGGCTGCTTTGAAGGCTCAGTCAATTTACCTAAGCAGATATTTTACTCACCTTTTTCTTCCATGACCCTTGAGGCAGTGCTATTTGTCTCAGAACTGGTTTTAGATAATTCTTCCAAATCTCCAGAGTTCTCTTCCTATAGAGAAGTTGAAAAAGACCAGAAGCTTCTTCAAACTGAAGCCTTCATCCATTCATCCTCCCCACCCAAGTGTGCCTTTCTATTTCAAAAAAACTCCCTATCTCTTTTTTAGGATAGTTTTTTGGAAAATGTTTTTGAAATGTAACTATTATTGCTGCTAGTGAGACTATAAAAAAAATAAACATTCTGAGAACAGAAAAGCATGAGATAAGGTTCAAGTATAAAATGTCAAGGCCATTTTCTTTCCTGCAAAATAGAAATTGCTGTTCTCCTCCCTCCGCTTGGATTTTGTCTTTTTAAGACAAACTCCAAAGGAAAAATGGACAGCTATTGGCAACAGATATTTATCTTTGTGGGGTGATGGAGGGGGGAGATGTGGGGAAGCAACAATTTGGGAGGTGTCAAAGGGAATTTATGGGTATCCAGATGGGCTGACTTGGAGCAGTGATCTTTCAGCAATTAAATTATCCCCCCATAGTGGCAAGAAAGTTCTCAGCATGAAATGCCAAATCATTTATACTATAATACTTATACAGTATATAAACAAAAATATATAAAGTAGAATAAGATCAAGATGAAATAGGAAACTAAGCATTAATTTTACTTTAATGGCCCATTATAAACAACTGTAAATCCTCATTTCCATTAATTTTAATTTTACTTATTTTTGAATGGAAACATATTCTCGTGGTTCAAAATTTAAAGGGATCTATAATGAAATGCCCTCACCCCCGACTTCCCTACTTGGAAGACTTCAATGTCATTGGGTTTTGATATAGCCTTTCAGGGACTAGAAGGGGATGGATATAAAAGCAAATCCACATTTCACACAGTCTTCTGAAACACTGTAATTTCTGACCCACTTCATGTCACATATGATTAGATCTTCATTCTTTTTTACCTAACAATGAAGATGGCACAGAGCTTCTGTTACTTCCTAGTAAAAGAAGTGTCAGTTCAGCCATTTCGCTTGTTATTTGTTTGTATCTGCATTACAAATACTATCTTTATCTTATGGGGTTTTTTGTTGTGGTTATTTTTGCAGAAATCTCAAACCAGTGTCTGTTTTGGGAGGGTCAGTTCAATTAAAACAAGGTAAACAAACTCTGCAAATTCATTTAGTTGAGCATTTGTAAGCTATTGTCATAAAATGCTGAAAGTGAACAAATAAGTGAAGGTCTCAATGTCAAATCCTCTGTGTTGTGGGACTCCCAGCTTCCCTTAAGGTACTTTGACAGTACTACATAACTAGGTCCAAGACGTGCGATTACAATACAAGACTAACAGGTGATGTCAGAGGAGAGCTCACTTTCAGTGATGGCATCAGGGCCAATCTATACAGTAAATATTAGTAGAGATTAATTTTTAAGATTTTTAGATAAAAGGCATATATAAATCGTGGTTCTACCATTTCTTCTCACATTCTGAGGGCTTGTGGTACCTTGGGAGAGTGCTAATTTAGAGGATGGAAGGTCCACTCATTTGGGAAAGCTGAGGAGAAACCTATTTGCTCTGACCTTATCAACACATCAACATTGAGGCTTCACTGAGACCCTCATGCTGCACTGCCATTTTTGGCACAGGACCTCTTCAGGTGCTCTGTGTGTGTGTGCGCACGCGCGTGTGTGTGTGTGTGTGTGTGAGAGAGAGAGAGAGAGAATGTGTGTGTGAGAGGGAGCGAGGCAGCACGTGTGTGAGGTGAGGGGGAGAGAGGGAGAGAAGGAGAGAGGGAGGGAGGGAGGGAGGGGGAGAGAGAGAGTGTGTGTGTGTTGGAGCGGGTTTAGGAGCAGGCAGAAGTTTTTGAGGTCTTCTCCCTCACTTCAGCCAGAACATCTACACTTAGTATCTGTTTCAAATATAGCGGGGGCTGAAGATGTTCTGCACAAAAGTCTTCAAACCACTGGATGAACTGCATTTCTGTTTCTGAACTGGCTCTTTCAGAGCCAACACTTGGTCCTATAAGCACTTAATCAGATCCTGATGACATGCATGCAACTCACTTTTTATTTCCTGCTTTCATTTTTCCAGTGCCTGGAATTTTTTTACTTACTCAATTTTGGTCTTCTTTTGGTCTTACTATATACATTTCAGAATAATGACTTTATTGCTTTTATAAAATGGTACATATTTACTACACAGAAAACTTTAACAGAAATGATGAAATCACTCCCAATTTACTGTCCAAAAATTACTAATATTAAGATGTCATCAAATAAATGCTACTGCAGACAGCTTTCCATGTAAGAAAGGATTCTTTTGTAGTAACTGAAAATACCGTGTCTATAAAACTGCTTAATGAAAATAGTTACATTAGATTTTATTTAAATTTAACATTAAAAAATCATGAAATTTAAGAGAAAATAAAACAATACCCCTTCATTCTACTTTTTTTCAAATTGAGAAGTATCGTCCCAGGATTTTGGTTTGGACAGGCACAGCTTAAGGGCCTGTTTCTTCCTTTGGTCACAACCTACTAAAATTCATGACAATACGCCACTTTCCCTCTTAGGTTATCAAATCTTTTCCTACTTTTTATTTAGTTCTTCGGTTACTGGGGGGAAAAAGAGAACAAAGTCTGGTTTTAGAGAACTGGAAGTCAGTTCTCTAAATTCGGGAAAGAGAGAGGAAAAGATGGAACTAGTTTAGACAGACAATGAGAAATTTTAGAGTACTGAGTCCCAGAAATGGAAGAACACCCAAGAGGTATCTAGTAGGGAATGAAAAAATCTGGGCCTACAACAAAAGAGACAGCAGAGCACAAATAAAAATTTGTGAGGAGATTCTGTGAGTCATAAGATGAAAATAAGACCACAGGAAAAAAGGCAATGATGCCGGGCGTGGTGGCTCAAGCCTGTAATCCCAGCACTTTGGGAGGCCGAGACGGGTGGATCACGAGGTCAGGAGATCGAGACCATCCTGGCTAACATGGTGAAACCCCGTTTCTACTAAAAAAATACAAAAAACTAGCCGGGCGAGGTGGCAGGCGCCTGTAGTCCCAGCCACTCGGGAGGCTGAGGCAGGAGAATGGCGTAAACCCGGGAGGCGGAGCTTGCAGTGAGCTGAGGTCGGGCCACTGCACTCCAGCCTGGGTGACAGAGCGAGACTCCGTCTAAAAAAAAAAAAAAAAAAAAAGAAAAAAGGCAATGGGTGAGGCCAATCCTTAGAGTACTCAGATTTTAAAGGTAGGAGGTGATATGGTTTGGCTGTGACCCCACTCAAATCTCATTTTGAATTACAGGTCCCATCATCCCCACTTGTAGTGGGAAGGATGTGGTGGGAGGGAATTGAATCGGGGGGCAGGTTTGTCCTGCGCTGTTCTCCTGACAGTGAATAACTCTCATGAGATCTGATGCTTTTATAAAGAGGAGTTCCCCTGCACATGCCCTCTTGTCTGTCGTTATGTTAAGATGTGACTTGCTCCTCCTTTGCCTTCCACCATGATTGTGAGGCCTCCCCAGCCATGTGGAACTGTGAGTCAATTAAACCTCTTTCCTTTATAAATTACCCAGTCTCAGGTATGTCTGTATTAGCAGCATGAGAACAGACTAATACAGGAGGTAAGCTAGAGAGTAAAGTACTAATATTTAAATATATGTGACTGTATTTCAATATTTTGGTGCAAGTATATCTGTGATAAAGCACATTCTACTTTGGAAGAAAACATTTAGACACCTTAAGAAATCAATACTACGGAACAAAAACCTAAGCAATGTTATATTTAAATTGTAATAATTAAGACAATCTTGCAGTTTAAGAATTATAAAGTGCAACATTTGATTTTGGGGAGGAGACTAAAAATATACACCTTTTATAATAAAGTGATTATTATTAGAGACATATAAAGGGGGATACTAAAATGAAAAAAATATTATAATAAGTATTCACAATGCTGTAATTAGGCCTCCCTACCCCCACCCAAAACTTTAATATGTGGAAAAAATACCTTTGTGTCACATGGCTCAGTTTCAGAACACTGCCTTTGTGCTGTTTCTATTCTGGAATCCAGGACATCTGGATTATCATCTGTAAATCAGTTTAGACAGAATCACAAATGAACAAAAGCTAAATGAAAAATGAAATACATAGTTCTATTTTAAGACTGTTTGAGCCTTCTTTCTTAGGCCTGTGATACAGAGAAGCCAAAAGTTACTCTATATTTATAATATCATGTGATATGAGCACTGAACACTTGCCTTTTGCCCTGGCAAAGTAAAAATAAAATACAAAAATCCCCATATGTTCACATGACACCAATGAAGTAGTGGGTTCTGTGGGAAGGGCTTAGTGTATAGTTTCCAGAGATACTTTAACTTTCTAAATGAGTTACCACCTAAGAGGTATAGTATAGTAATTGAGACCATGGGCTTTGGAATCAGATTTATGTGGTGAAGATAAAGTCGTAATTTTTCAGAACCTTAATCTCTTTATTTATAAGATGACACCACCACCTAACTTATAGGTTTATTGTAAAGATTAAATGGGAATGTATATAATGTACCATAGATAGTACCTGAATACATCAGGAACTCATTAAATTGCTACCAAATAATATAAAATATAAATATTTCATTCTTCACTCTTCATTCTTTCTCATGTAGTCATTCAATAAGTATTGAACTTCTCCTCATGTCAAGTATTAAAGGTCAGTGCACTGTTCAACATGATAGTCACTAACCACATGTGGCTACTGAAATATAAAATAATTAAAAAACAATTAAAAATTCAGTCTTTTGTTTCCACTGACCACTCTCCAGTGCTCAACAGTGACATGTGGCTAGTAGCTTCTGTATTAGACAAAATGAATGTACAACACTTCTATTACTGCTGTTCTACTAGAGGGCACCATTACAGACCATGAGAAAATCAATAGTATGAAGCACAGAAGGGGTGTTAGAGGCACTTTGGAACTAAAGTGCTTCACTAGCTCTGTAGGGCATCTGCTTATGATACAAAATACAGACTGCAGTGGCACCTGGCTGGGCCCCGGGGTGTGGTTCCAGAGAGAGTCTATCTTTGTTTGAGATCCAGGGGTGGGGTCTTCTGCAGGAAACAACCTAGATTCTAGACTGAGGTCCAGAAAGGACCCTGGAGGTATCAAGCCAGTCTAGAAACAAATTAGCCTCAAGACTTGTGAAGTAGACAGTTACTATCCTCAAAAATTCTCTATGTTTTTGGCTCACTCTTTTGGATATAAAAATAATATGATTTTCAAACATGTCTAAAACAGAAACATGTATAAATACCCAGTTCATCTTCTGAAGACAGATAATGCTTTCTTTTTCTTTTAGGCATATGCCTTTCTTCCTCTTCAACCTGGAATTAAGAATGACTAGATCAAAGGCCATAGAATCTTGATTCAAATAAACTGAAATGGGGGCACATTGTATTAGTTTCTAACCTTTGGAATAAGTTGATATACACATTTTTAAAAAATCTAGAACACTTCGCTGGGCGCGGTGGTTCACGCTTGTAATCCCAGCACTTTGGGAGGCTGAGGCGGGTGGATCACGAGGTCAGGAGATCAAGACCATCCTGGCTAACATGGTGAAAACCCATCTCTACTAAAAATAGAGAAAAAAATTAGCCAGGCATGGTGGTGGGTGCCTGTAGTCCCAGCTACTTGGAGGCTGAGGCAGGAGAATGGTGTGAACCGGGAGGCGGAGCTTGCAGTGAGCAGCGTTCATGCCACTGCACTCCAGCCTGGGCGACAGAGCAAGACTCCATCTCAAAAAGAAAAAAAAAAACAAAAATCTAGAACACTTGATATTTAGATTTGGATTAGACTAATTTTGTAAGCTTTAGTCTTTTTTTGGGTTTGAATGTAAATTCATACAAAACATGCTATTTCTAGCTACATATTGTATTTCAATAATTCTAAAACACATGTTTAAAAAATTATTTATCATTTCACCATCTCTGAAGTCAAGCTATATATATCTTACAACTGATGGCATGTCATAATTAGTAGTATTTTTCTGCTTAGTGGCTGATTAAACATGAACTTCTTATGGTTGATGAAAGTGCATGAAAAACCATTCTGACTGTACAACATGGGCACTTCCAGACAGTCCTGAGAACTGCTATTTGCTTAAACATTGAAAGGGCATATACAGGTAAAAGTGACATGTGGAACTCTCAGTATACCCATTAATATTTAATTTATACAAAGAAGTAAAGCCTTTCTAAAGCCCTTCTTTGTGCACAGTAAAAATGTTATGTGCAAAATATCAAACACTTGAGTTTATTAAAACGCACCTCTTTGGGATCTGCTCCAACACTGTGACTGCTCATGGCTTCTGCACTGTCTTTTCTACCACTGGACATTTCTGAGTAATAAATACAAAAAAGAAAAAAATCTTAAATATTTTTATATTCCAATACTTATTGTAGGTGTGTGTTAGGGGGCTGGGAGAAAACTGAGTGAGTAACTTTACTGAGTATCAGCTATATACAAGGCATTGTGGTAGATAGTTCACAAATGATTTTTGATGGGATCCTCCACACAACTCCGTCAGTTAAGTTCTCTTTCTTCCTCCACTTGTAGATGTGAGGGAACGGGGTTCAAGGAGGTCAGTAACATGTCTGGGGTAACAACACTGGACTTTACACAGAAGACTTCAAGGCCCTTCCCCCTAGTTTGTGTAGCAACACAGTATTAAGAAGCATCAATGAAAACAATGAATCACTGCATCATAATCATCAGGCTAACAAACATTCACCAGTCAAACAATAGCAAATACAGGAGATGGTATGGAGTGACAACTGGTACATTACTTGGGGTCAATTTAGTACATGCAGTAAAGTTGAAGAGGTGCCTATAACTGAGCAATTCCATACCAGAAATACAAGTACACTACATATACACTGGGAAAGGTAGGAGAACATACACAGTAGCACTCTTTGTAATTGGGAAAAGCTTCAAAATACCTATATGTGCAAAATAATGTGCAAATGAAGCAAAAAATACTAACTGTGGTATATTCAAAAGCAATGAAAATAATTAGAGTTAATACAAATCAACAGAACAAAATCTCAGAAAACTGCTAAATGAGCAAATAAGGTAGGGAGGGTTTATGTAATGTGAGACCACATATTTATCTGAAGAAGGCAACATATGTTACATATTGTTTATGTACCTACATATAACTAATGCATAATAGTGGTTCCTTTTAGAGTGAGATTAAAGGGAAAGAGATTGGGATTGGGAAGGGGTAAATGGGGATTCCACCATAACTAATATTTTTTAAAAGGTATGTGAAGCAAATATACTGAATTGTAAGATAGGGCAAAACGAGGTTAGGGGGCACATGGGTGTTTATTACCGCTTTACTTTTGTTTGAAATATGGTATATGTTATAAAAATAACTGTATAAATAAATAAGCCTCTTTTCCCACTCTTACAATAGAAAATTAAAAAAATTAGTAAGCATCAAGAAAATTCTATGTTCTGTTTGAGAAGGGAATTATCTGTCCAGAGTTGGCAGCCTGCACAGGTTGTATGGCCACCAGACCTCACCCCTGGGAGAAGACCCTCAAAAATGTGATATCCTAGATATGCCACCATCCTAAACTGTCAGAAGTTAACACATTTCACAGTTGGGTACTTGCAATCCACAGGGTACTATGTGTTTTGTATTCATGTTGGATTGAGTCAACTGTGAGATTAATGGCAAAGTTCTAGTAGCTATTTAAAGTGAGACATCACTTTTAGGCTGTATGGCTTGGAATAAATCACCTGGCCTAAGACTCGTTTTCCTCAACTACAGGAGTGATGCTGTTAACTATCACTTTACTGAATTACTATGAATTAAATGAGAGAAAAATATGTAAAATAATTAACACAAGGCCTGGTATACAGACCACACTCAATAAATGGCAACTATAATTAATATTAAAACTATGGCTATGAAATTCATTAACTTACCTCCTTTGTTATAAGATTTGCTATGAATTTCTTCATTTCTTCTGAAGTCTGAATTTTCAACCTAAATATATAATATAAAAGATATTTATGGATAGTCTTACAAAAAATATAAAGGCTAAAAGAGAGAGAGAGGAGAGAAGGTAATTTACATAACCTGGCTATTTGTACAAATGCCAAAAGGAATTGGGGTACATATTCTTTTTAATTTCACCCAGAAGCTCAGAAGCACGCAGCATCTTCTTTTTGAAAAGGTTTCAGTTTAACAAATTACTGTGCTTATTCTTCCTGTCCTTAAAGCAGCCAATGGCAAAAGAGTAAGAATAAATAAGAGAAATATCCTGTAATATCCTAAGTCCTGGCCACAGGCTTTTGTACACATTTGGAAAGGACATTTATGCTCGACTGGGGAAAAGACAGCTGTTGGTGGACCCGGGGGACTGAGGTAGGATGGAGAACATGCCACCTGGCTCGGTAAGCTTCAACCCCATTTAAAGTCTTTTTAACTTTTAAAATTTATTTTATTAAAAAAAAATTATTTTTAGAGACAGGGTCTTCCTATGTTGCCCAGGTTGGACCCAAACTCCTGGGCTCAAGTGATCCTCCCACCTCAACTTCCTCAGTAGCTGGGACTATAGGCCATGCCACTGTGCCCAGTCAAAATATTTTTAACTCTTGGATGGCAAACTCGAACCACACCAAGTGGTGCTTTTCTCTTTCTTCTTATTCAGCATATGGTGTATGAGTTTCTAGCTACAAAATAGGGTGGTTGATGAGGAAGTACTCTGATTCCACGGTTCACTGATAGTACCCCAATTCCTCTAGGGGCATTGGAAAGAATGCAGTTGTCTGCACATTTGGAAACATTTTATAAAATGTTCACTCCTGGTACAACATGAGGTTCCTTATAAATACATCAAGACAGAAAGCCCAAAAGAAGACTCTTTCAAGAATGAAAGGGATTATGAGAGCCACATCTGGGAAAAAAAATACAGACACATAGCAGTTACAGGTTAGTATGTTGAGAAAAGTTGTCTAAAAACATAAAGTGAAATTTAATTCTCAAACTAAAATTTTTTGTCTATAGCACCAGGATGATTTAAGACATCAAAATCCAATTTTCAATCCTGTTATAATAATAAACAATAGAAAGTTCAGAGTTCTTCATCAGTGGGTATAGGTGAACATGGAAAAGAGCTAGTGAAAGATGCTGTCAGGATGCTGAACTCAAATGAAGAGTACATTACCAAATGCCTCCTGGCTCCTACAGAAATATACACGTAACCCCTCCAGATGCTCCTTCCTCCTCAACAGCTCTCCAAAAAATAAAAAAAAAAATCCAATAACCACAAAAATCAAAATCATTACAGTGACTTACATTTAGTGATTCATTCACCAACAAAGGCTCCTTCTGGAGTTCAGCTGTTCAAAAACAAACATGAGATGTAAAGAAACTGAGTATTGTTTCTGAAATGTAGAGAAATAAATTTGAAGATTTTCAGGATAGGGAACCTATCCTATGTCACCAAGTGGCTTAGTTGCCGTCATAAATTATAACATTCTGACTACTTATTTCCCACAATCAATCCATGTTGTACTACCAGAAAATACTACCAGAAAAAGACAACAGAAATTAATGTTGACTGCATTTTTATAATAATGGCAATGGTATATTAAATCACTGTGATGATTTAACTATGTTGGTGATCTGAAGCTTAGAAAAAAAGTAAAAGACCTTAATGTAGCTGTTAAGCTGCAGTATAACACTGGTTCATTTAAAATAATAGCGTCAAATGAAAAGTTAGATCCTATCCCCTCAAACAGCAATGGTCTGTTTATATTCTTTGGAAACATGAAGTACAAAGTCTACTGTTTCTACTCAACAATGACAGAACACACATTTTTCTTCTAAACAACTTCCTTTTACGTAAGTAGATCTCTTACTGAACTGTACCTAAACACAGTAAAGCTATCTGAAATATAGCTGTGGGAACAATGGATTTCAGAATCCAAAAATGTTAGCTTCTTGACAATTAACAAATGAGACGTTAATTATCTGTAGTATAAAACACCCATGCACATTTTAACTAATGTATCTGTCCAAGTTTTGAATAGGTTAGTCATCTTGAGGGTTTTAACATGCCAGCATATGAGGGTTTTAACATGCCAGCATAAATGACTTACCAAGTCTTGCTGTGGTCTTCCAGGACTGGCTAACACTTCTTACAAGGCTTCGAGACCCTTTCAGATGGTTTTGTGTAAGAAAGTCCTCAACTGCTCCCACTCCCCAAACCTCCCCAGATAAGTCATGGGTGAGATTTATATGCACTATTCACTTAATCTGAATCACTCCACATCTACTGCCCTTCTCTTTGCCTTGTACACCTAATGCATACCTACTGATTATTCAATATTTAGCCCCAAATGAGTAACAAGTACTTATAAAAATTCAAAATGTATACAGGTTGAGCATCCCAAATTCAAAAATGAGAACTCTGAAATGCTCCAAAAATCTGAAATTCTTTGAGTGCCAACATGACTCTCAAAGGAAAGGCTCAGTGAAACTTCAGACTTTGAATTTTTAGATATGGGATGCTCAATGAGGTGTAATGCACATATTCCTAAACCCTAAGAAATCTGAAATTCTAAATACTTCTGATCTCAAACCTTTTGGATTAGGGATACTCAACCTGCATATTTTTTGACCCTCCCTCCCCCAATCCAATCTTATGAAAATACCTGGTAAAACATGTAGTGATATGCATTATGGAAGTTTGTTGCAGCCCTGTAACAGTAGAAATCCTGAGACCACTAAAAGATCTAAAACTGGTATTTAGGGACGATTATTTAGCTATTAAAACAAAGAAGTGGATCTGTATATCCTGATAAAGTAATGATGGTTGCCTGCAATATATGGTCGAGTGAAAAAAAATTCTAGAACAATATAAATATAATTTTATTGTACTGAAGGTGGTTACTCATAGGGAGTGGGAAACTTTTTATGCATTTCTGTATATCTTACTTTCTATAATTAAAGGAGAGGGGTGAAGGAAGAGACTGATTGAGCCAACACAAGTAAGCTGACTCCCACAGTCAAGTAAGTATCTTTATTATAGTACCTTATTTGCAGGTTGATTTCAGTGAATGACTTATTTCCATCTGTCATTTCCATGTTGATTTCCTTAGTACTCACAGGTAGCAGACTTGATGTTTGTCAGGGAAATAATGTAAAGAGCCAATCCAACTACAGTAGACATTACAGTTGCCCTCCTGGCACCTTTCCCAAGAGCCCCGACTGTGGTCTAGAATACCAAGTGGATCCAGGAACAGAGCACCTGACTTAAGTCAACTAGTAAGCTACATTTCTCTGGTCACAGTAATTAGTTTACAACCAAAATCACTCTGACTGTTTATTCCACTTGACTTGCATGGACATTTTAACATTGTGGAAAAAAATGGAGGACCGGCTTAAATTTGGTCACATACTCTCTATTTCCTAGTACTTAAAAAAAATATTGTGGGAATCAGAAGAAAACACACAATCATGTTTGCAAGACAAATGAGAAATAATTCCTCACTATCACAGTTCTTCTCATTTCCATTTCCTTAAGCCAGTATGGTCCAGCCTCTCTGGGGAATTCCTGAGGCTTTCCATCAAGGAATCCACAAGGGCCAAACGAACATTATTTGTCTTACAGACTCTTGAGTGCTCAATGGAATTTTCCACAGGCCAAGATGTACCCATAATTATTTGAAAAGGCTACTAAAACCCAACCATCGGCCAGGTGCGGTGGCTCACGCCTGTAATCCCAGCACTTTGGGAGGCCAAGGCGGGCGGATCACAAGGTCAGGAGATCGAGACCCATCCTGGCCAATATGGTGAAACCCTGTCTCTGCTAAAAATACAGAAATTAGCTGGGCATGGTGGTGTGTGCCTGTAATCCCAGCTACTCAGGAGGCTGAGGCAGGAGAATAGCTTGAACCAGAGAGTCGGAGGCTGCAGTGAGCCGAGATTGCGCCACTGTACTCCAACCTGGCAACAGAGTAAGACTCTGTCTCAAACAAAACAAAACTAAACTAAACTAAAACAAAACAAAACAAAAACAAAAACCCAACCATCTATCTGTAATGTTGGATTTTCTTCATTTACTTTAACCAAAACAATAAATAGCAACTGGACTGAATGTGAAAACAGATATGAGAAACAGCTGTTTTTTATTAAGCCAGACTTAAAGGGATTTGCAAAAATGCAAAACAAGGTCACTTTTATCACTTAATTGTGTTGTTTTGGAAAATCTAGCTATTTTTCATGAAAAAAGAGTTAACTTATAGTGAGTTAAATATATTGAATTAATAGTGACTTAATATTTACTTTTCTCAATTTTAATTTCTTATTTGGCAAATGTCAACAGGTATAAGCCATATAACAAAATCTCTTTGGGGTCGTCGGTAATTTTTCAGTAATTTTTGGTCCTTGAGACCAAAACGTTTAAGAGCTCCTGCCTTTATCCTTTCTGATACTGAGGCTCTCCCTTAAAATCTGTAGTCCACAATGAAGAATGTTGCACAGAGAGACTGAGAAGAAGTTATATAAGCTGAGAGTAGTTTCCGTGCAGCCACTGGGGCAAAAGCCTGAGCAAGAGACAAGAGCAAATGGTGTAAAGTGGGTACTTAGGCTCAGACTAGCCTTTTGGAAGTGAGCTGCAATAGTGTCTGGAGACAGGCAGGGGTATGGAGAAACATTGCTGGGATAGAGCAAGCGTTTGCTCCAAAACAACTTTCGTTTTGCATTATTATTTGGAGGTAATCAGATTTAAACAATTACCCTACGTAATGTTGATTGACATTTCATGAGGAAAAGTGTATGTTAAAAATAAGATAGTAAAGAATTCTCCCTAATCTATTTTAAAAAGTGAGAGGCAAATTAATATAGACTGTATGTTATTATGCATCAACTATTGATTTTTAGAAAGGTAAAACCACATGCAAGGCAAAAACAAAAACAATGTCAACAACCACTCTAAGGAGCTCACCTATTCCACTTGGCTTTCCCCCACACAGACTTTCTGGTGGTGCCAGAATTTCATGATTTTTCTCTTCCTCTGAAGGCACATAAGCCTAAAAAATCCAAAGCACCGTAAAAATAAGTTAACCGGGGTTTTTACAAGAAGACTAACCTCAAGTGAATTAAACAAAAATCCCTAGCCTCCTGAAACAATATAAAAGCCTACTTTTAAAGAGTACACAAAACTTAAAAATAAATACATCAAACTTTAAAAACCAAGCAAGTAAAAAATCAATTTAATTTTGTATTTCATCCATCAATGGGTCTTCTATTGCTTTAAAGGTAAAACCCCCAACTCAGCACACCACTCAAGACTCTTCCTGATGGGCTCCCACTGCCTTCCAGGCTTCAGTCTCACCATAGCTCACCGTGAACCACTGCAGTGCCTGAGACACACCACGTGCCCTCCTGTTTCTCAGTCTAGAACACAACATTCTCTTTGCTTAGAAGGCTCTTTCTCTTCTGGGAAATTTCCACTCTACTTTCAAAATTCTATTTCAGTGTCCTCCTTGCAAGCCCTCCTGTCTACCTTCCCATTGCTCCTATTGGGCAAGTTGTGTTTCCTCTGTGGTGTTCATAACCCCCATGTTCACTGCCGTCTTGTCACATATACTTGGTTGGTGCCTTGAGATCAGGCTAGAAAGAGGATATGGAGACTAAATTGTGTAAGCACCAAAGCCATGCTTAAAAAAAAAAAAAAGATTTTATTCTAAGCATGATGGGAAGCCACCACAAATTTTAAGCAGAGCTACGACAGGGCCTAGGTTATGTTTCTAAAGACTACCTGCAGGGCTGTGTGAATCACACTGGAGGAGGGCTGGAGCGAAATAAGCCTAATGGAGAGGCTACTGAAGTAGTGGCTTAGCCTAAGGTGGTGACTGTAGAAACAGAAGATGGACTCATGTTATATTTTGGAAATGGAACCTGTAAGAAATGGCGATAAATAAAATGTGGGATGACGGAGAAACTGATGGTGACTCTTGTGTTTCTGGCTTGAGTAAATGGAACTGATCATGGCACTATTTACTAAGATTACTGAGGTTCTTAGCTTTCTCCCCCACAGAATATGACAATAACAACACTAAGTGTCGTAAGTACAATGAGAACAGGAGCTATATATTACATAAGTATAAATATGTGTATATGTGATGAAACAGTATTTAATCACTTACAGTTCAGCACAGCTGAATTATAAGCCATACCTCCATTTTCAAGTTGGCTTTCAGTTCCAATCCTCCCAAAACATTCAATGGAGACTCTTCATTGCCTAATAAAATTCAAGCCATTTAGTACAATTTAAGAATTTGCTTGCAAAATACATCCGGGGTCAAAAGGAATGGAATGTGGTTATCTGACATGCCGTGCCACCTTCCTTTTCTGGTTTATTTTGCTGTCAGTAGAAAATGACCAAAAGGAATATGTTGTATAAAAGGAATCTGGATGAAAGGCAGGGATTACTTGCTCATTTTGGGTGAGTGAAATTCTTGTTTGCAGAGTAAGATAACTGCCCAGAAAGAATGACAAAAGTATTATCTGTGGAGACATCTTCATTTCCGAGTAATTTTCTGCAGTGATCTCCATCAAGTTTGTCCTTAAAAATATTCTGAGTCACTAAGGTCTATTCTCAGTAAACGTGATTTATTAACAGATTCACTTTACTTGCTTCACATTGAACACAGAAATATTGAACACAAAGTTAAACTGTGAGGTAGACAAAAAGAAAATAAAATTTTGTCAGGTGGAGAGATTCAATTCTACTCTGGTCTTGCCTCTTTCCTATATCCTTCTGTAGATTGTGTAGAAGCTTCTGTAGAAAACCTTCTATTTTCACTTCTTCAAGAAAAAAAGAGGGATGAGTAATTGTAGCAATGATTGAGTCATAAAAACTTCTGAAGCATTCAATTTACTCTAGGCTAAATTTAACAGAAACTTGTAAAGTTACTTGTTTCAACCCTTGGAGCATTTCTTAAACTCTCCTAAGTCTCTATAATGAACAAGACTAAATCTATTAGCCTCAGTTTCCTGAGACTGGGTTAGCTGATGGCTAAGGTCTGTTTCAGTTAAAAGTCCAGGATGCTACAATTTATACAGCCAGAGTGGAAAAGAATTCCTCTGCCCCTTCAAGTCCAGCGCATAAGGACCCTTTGGTTCTTACAGCATCCTGTGCTTAATACCATTCTATGCAATTGTCACGCTTTCAAGTGTCACTGTCCACTTAAAGTATCTGAAGTTGGATGGTATAAGGCATGACTGATATAGTATCCTTGAAAGTTATTAACTATTTCTAAAAGACCAGCACTGTCCAAAATCTATCAGCAGGGAAAAATGTTTCCTTTCACTTTCAAATATATTCTAAACTAGAAACTCGTTTCACCTGAAAAATAAGCTGTTAAAAAGAATGTGCTCCCCTGATTCAAAGGAACCATCAGACTGAACAAATACATACTGCAAACCTATAATCAGATGAGGGTTGGAATCATGTTTGCCTTTGTATTGTGATCCCATCTAATTATCCCCATTTTATACATGAAATGGAGGCTCGGAAGCTTTTTATCTTCTAAAAGTCACCCGAGGACCATGAACACTATTTAAATTTTCTGACTGTATTCCCTCATTTGTAAAATGAGGGTGGTAAAAAATATATATACTGCTTTCATTGGGTTGTGGTAGGGTACTCTTCCTTTTGATTGACAAGAAACCTGTAGGTCAAAGAGGTTTAGTAAGTTGCAGCAGTCATGTAAATAACATGTGGACTTCCCATGCCTCAGTCTCCTGCTTTTTCTCTCCCCACACATGAGAAATGGGCCAGAGGTTTTAAACTTTTAAACACAAGTACCTTTTAGAGAAGTTTGACCTTCAACTTTGATGAGTTATTTTGCAACATTATAATACGAGAAAAAAATATATAGATATTTCATCTTTCTGGAACCAAAACCATCTTTTGGAAGACTGTCCTAAATGCACTCTGTTGTACAATCATCCTTGTAAAATGTTAAAATTTGCAATTAGGTACAGATTCTCACCTATGTCACACACATTTTCTTCAGAAGACACAGTAACCATTACGTCTCCTTCCTCAGGGAATGATTTCCTTGTGCTGTTACCATCTCCTGTTTTCTCAGCAGATGCTTGATCAGTCCATTTGCCACTATAATCACTCTCTACAGTCAAGTCCTGCTCACATTTAGGAGCTAACAGAGCTACACTGTAGGTAGCTGGAAGGATCATTGTGTGGGAAGGAGCAAATTTTGATTCTTGGCCAGTAATACATTTGGTGGTACCGGTTTTCAAGTTGTCTTCAGGCCCCTGCTGCTCAGGAGGAAGAAAGGAATGCTCAGCCACTGTGCCTTGAACAGGTGGCATGTCATCAGCTTTTATAGCACCGGTATTTACTGCTGCCAAATAGCGAACACTGACAGAGGGATCCTTAACTGTCTGCCCAGACGTCTGTTCTGGTCCTCTCAGGTGGGCAGGTGAGTTAGCATTCCCCTCTAAGCCCCTTCCTGCTGAATAACTTGCTGTGCTACTGCCCCCTGCTGTCCCTGTCTCTGGGCTCTTATCTTCTTTCTGAAGGGAGTTCAACAATACATTCTTCTCTTCTGCATTTATGAGGTGTAAAGTGCTCTCTTGCTGTCCTCTTCCTACAAATGGTCCTACTTCGGGGCACTCCTTGCCATACTTCTCTTCCTTTTCTGCACAAACAGCACTTGGATGGCCTTGCCCTGCAGAGAGTTTGTGGACTGATGGCCCGTTGTGCCCCTCCTCAGTGCTCACGGTCAACACGGGACCCAGTTCTTTGCCTCCCCTGACTGGCCCAGGACACCGACAGTTATTCTCAGCAATTAGGCTGGGCATGGGGACCTTGTGCTTGCTCACTTCTGTGGCTGACAGGTCACCATTCCCTTCTGCGTTGTCTGCAGTCAGCTGGTTCTCTTCATGTCTGTCAATGCTGGCAGAAATTGGCACACATTCTGCTGTGCTGGTGGAGATGATGGCAGCATCGCTCAAGTCTTCCACTCTTGTGATGGTCAGCCGATCTTCATCCTGGAGGACAGCACCAATCATGACTGCTTCACACCCTTCAGAGGTGCTTGTGGAAATCATGGCAGTGTCACCCATCTCCTCTGCTGGTGTGACTGAGGCGTGGCCTTCCTCCTGAGGGACAGCACTGGACACTGGGCCCTCACAGTCTTCCACCGAGCTTGTGGAGATGATGGCACTCCCGTCTTTTTCTTCCATGACTGTACCAGCTCGCTCATTTTCACTTTCAACAACTACACCGGAAACAGAAGCCTCACACTCTTCTGCTATGCTAGTGGAAATGAGAGCACATTCATCCTTCTCCTCCTTGCTGGTTGAGGCAAGAGGACTTTCAGCTTCTGGGGATGCACTGGGCATAGGTCCCTCAAAGTCAGCGGTGCTTATCAAGACTGGACCTGTAGCCCTTTCTTCCACTGCTGCAACTGGCTGGAGACTTTCAGCACACTTGATGGTTGTTGCACTGGAGATAGGCACTTCAAATTCTTCCCCTATGCTTGTGGAAATCATGGCACACTCATCTTTCTCTTCATTTCTACTGACAGTGAGTTGGCTGTTATCTCCTGAGACTGCACTGGGCATGGGGGCCTCAAATTCTTCTGTGTTTACTCTGGTACCTTCCATGTTTTCTTCAGTTCTCAGAGCATTTGAGTGACCTCCTTCCACATCTGTAATTGCGCTTACCTGAGGGGTGTAATCATTTGTGGTACTGGTGGAAATCATCAAGCCTTTGCCTTGATCTTTACCCCCAGCTAAGCTATTTTGGTTGGTAATATCATCACTGGCTGTAGTTGCCATGAGGCCATCACACTCTTCATTTTCTACAGAGGTGATGATGTCCTCATCTTCTTTTTCACTTGGTGATGTGTGGGCAACTTCACATTCTGGGACTTCACCAGATACAAGAATATCGTAACTACCCCCCACGAGGCCAGTGGAAATAGTGGTATCTTCAACTTTTTCGAGCTGACAGTCACTTTGATCAGATGCAGCACTAGTCATAGGACCCTCACAACCTCCTGGAACTGGTGTCACTTCATCCTTTCCTGAGACTGCACTGGTCACACTGCTTTCTACAATCCCTTTTGCACTGGAGCAGATATCTGTGTCTTTACTTTCTTTCTCTGCGCCACTCATGCTGTCAACATTATTTTCATTTGCATTCATGATGGCAGCTCCAGCCTCAGCTTCCACATGCTCTACCACAGTACCAATCTGACTGTCCCCTTCTGCACTTTCACAAATCAATACCCCTTCACTTTCTTCTCCTAACCCTGTACAAGTTGAAGCATGCCCAATTTCATTTCCTCTTCCAGTACTAGTCACAACACCCTCCCCTTCCTCGTCTTCCTCTTTTGCGCCTGTGCTAGTCACAATGCCTTCATCATCACAAGGACCAGCAGCAACTAACGGTACATTAGTGCCTTCTTTGGCTACTGTGCTGTCCATTGCACTCTCTCCATTTTCTTCCGATTCAGAACTTATAGCAAAACCTTCACTGCTATCTTCTGAACCTGTGCAACTTGCCGGCCCCTCTCCATCTTCTGTTATTCCCGTGCTGGTGACTGCACTCTCACCTTCTGTACCATCATTCACAGAACCATCTCCTTCTTGACTGGCACTTGTTCCTGGTGGTGCATCATTATCTCCCAGGGCAACACCTGCACCTGTAACCATGCGTTCCTCCCGGGGCCCTGCTCTGGTTACTGAGCAGATCACAAAGTTATCACTTCTGCCTTCTGCTCCTGTACATGTCACAGTGCCCTCTGTTTCTTTTTTGGGACCCATTCTCATATTTCCCTGGGAGCCATCCACCTCTTCACTGCTTATAGATCCTGCTCTTATTTCTGTCCCAGCACTTGTAACTGCTCCATCACTTTCAACTTCACTAATAAAAGTAATAGTTCCTTCAACTATTTCTGAGTCTCTACTTGAAGAACCATCACACTTTTCTTCAGAGCCTGCACTGGTTACAGCATCATCCTTTTCCTCTGTCACAACGCTGTTTACATTGGCTTCGATTTTAACTGCATGTACAGCCAGCAGGTCTGCTGCTCTGTCCTCAGATTCAGCCACAGCACATTCCCCACTTTCCCCTTCCTTAGTGCTTGTGAGGAAGGTTTCACTTTCAGCAAATCCTTCTGTGACAACAGCCCCGCCTTCTTCAGCTGCAGCAAAAACAGTGCATTCACTGGCTTCTGCACCAACATGAAGAGGATTATTTCTGGAATGTGTTCCTATTATAAGGCCTTCATCTGCCTCAATGCTGGTGCAGGGTAAAGCCACCTCACTCTCTCTTGTTTCTGAAGAAGTAGTTGTGGCAGGCCCAGCCTTCACTGGACTTAAGGTGACATCTTTGTCCTTCCCCTCAGTACTAGTGGCAACAGAAGTCTTCCCTGCTCTCCCAGGCCCAGTTGCCACATCCTCAGTTTGTCCATTCCTTTGGTGCAAAACAGAGGGTGCAGAGCCCCTTCCAGCACTGGTGTCTACCTCACTGTTTTCATTCCTTCTGTCAACATCAATTGATATGTCTTTCACTTTACCTGGGCCTCTTTTATGCTTAAGTTTGATAGGTTCGGCATATTTTTCTGTACTCATGCCTACAACATGATCAACAGCAATGCCATCCTTCTTGCCATTCTCTACTGTTGCTTTAACTGTCTGCTTTAAATTGGGCTCTGCATTTAAGTCACTTTCTTTCTTGGCTATGTCCACTAAACCACCTTCTTTGGTAACATTCTCATTTTCCACAATCATGCCCGTTAACTTGCTTGCAAGAGGCATGATTACCTTTCCTTGTTTACCATCCAATAAAGTAGCCTGGTGACCTTCTGGAATGTGTCTTTTGCTAGTGATGCTTACTTTTGCTGGTGTATCTACTGTGAAACCTTCACCACCTTCTTTGCTGTCACTTGTCTTAAGGACTTCTGATTCCCTAACAGTCAGACTTTGATTAGAGAGAGCAGAGTGATCTACAGGGGAGGTGCTGGCTGTGCCACCTTCTAAAACAGTTCTTTTGTCAAACACAGGAATTACATCTGGATCATAAGAGTCCCTCAGAGGCACAACAGTCACTAAACTTAAGGATGGAGAGGAGTCTAAATTTGTGGAATGTTCAAGAGCAGCATCTCCTTGAGCAACATGTTCTTCAGCAGCTGTGTTTTTCAAATTCTTCTGTACCCTATCATTTTCTGATGGGGCACTCAGTAACGTTCTATGAACAGTTTCAGAATCTATATTCACTTCATTAGTTCCTCTATGAATGGGTTCTTTCCCCCCAGGGTTGAGTTTGGACACAGCACTTTGGATATGCATTTTCTTGGTCAGGGTGCTTCTATGGTCGGCATGCTTTTCAGAATTACTATTAACTCCCGTTCCACGGCCTGGCTTATAAGCTGGAGCTGTTGTTTTTGAATCTGCTGTGCAAGTTCTCAATTCGTCCTTTAGAACTGTGGCAGAAGTTTTTTGTTTCATATTTTCAGAGTCAATGTCTTGCTGAGAATTATTATTGCGGCTGTCTTGGGTTTTAGATACTTCAAACACATTTTCAACACCTGGCTCAGAATCAATTTCCATTGGCTCTTGTTCAGGGATCAATGTTGTATCACCACTCTTTTTTGGTCTCTGAAGGGAAGAACCGCTGGGAGTGCTCAAAGTGTTTGCGGCTAGCTTTTCTTCTCCTTTAGTCATTTCTTGTGACAAGCTTCCTCTCCGATTTTCACACAATCTTCTGCTTAATTTCTTTTCCATGAGTGAACTATTACCTCTGGCCTTTTCATGATTACTGTCAATTTCTTTACCATCCTTGTCATCTGCCTTATTTTCTTCCTTCTTTTTTATGTCTTTACTACTATGTTTCAAGCTTCTGCTTTTGTGGCCGTCTGACAACTTTCTCTCAAGCCTAGTGGAAGTGGAGTCTTTATCACTCTTATATTTCTCCTTTGCTAATGGTAGCTTGGTTCTATGACTAGAATCCTTCTGTGTACTATGTGCTGAAGAAGAAGCAGCCTCTAATACAGGTTCAACACCAGTTTCTTCAAAAGGTTTGTCTTCAACTTTAGACTTTCGCTGTTTTTCTGAGTCATTTTCTTCTGTGTTCTTCTCCTTGTCTGGTTTTGGAGTGGTTGCCTGTTTTGTGACACCTTCTTGTAATTCTGTTTCTCCAACTTTTAACTGTTTGCCTTGACTTTTTGATTTAGACTTCAACACAAGTTTCTCTTCTAACAAGCTCTTTGTTCGTCGTTTCTCCTTGTGAACAAACTCTTCTGGTTTCAAATTACTATCCATGTTAGTGGAGTCCATATCACATTTATCTTCCGAATAACTTTCACTTCTTCTCTGTAATGTGATACCATGTTGCTTGGAACCCAGAGAATCTTTCTGAATTTTAGAATCACTTGACCTTCTTGATTTGTGCTCTGCCTTAGTTTTTTCAGCTGAAAAGCGTCTCTCTTTTTTGTTGTTTTCTTTACGAACATTCTCATCTGTTTTTATAATATATTCAGAAACTGGCTTTCCATCTTTGCCTAATACTGATAATTTCCTTTCATTCCTATGTTTACTTTTTCGTTCGGCTTTATCATCTGAAGAAAGCTTTGTTTGTTGACTTTGCTTTTGAATATTTTCCTCTACCTTTAAACCTTTCTCAGAAGAGTGAAGCTCCATCTCATCACCTGTTTTATGCATACAATCACCTTTATATTTATGTTTCACAGGCAATTTGTCTTCCGATGGAGTTTTCTCTCTTTCAGGCTTCTCCTTGGAGGATTTCACCTCTTTCTTAAGTAGGCTTTTCAAATGTGGTGTTTCAGAATCATCTTTCTTTAGATGTTTTTCATTTTTAAGTGTGCTTTTCTGTTTCTGGGGCTCTTCGGTGCAAATTTCTGCACGTTCTACTTGCCTTTTTGCATCTCTTGTGTCAGTCTCTTCCTGTGCCCCCTCCATGATAACAGGAGTAGATGTCCGTCTTTTATGTTCTCTTTCTACTTTGGATTCATTTTTGTTTTCATCAACTACATGCAAAGACTCTGAAAGTCTCCGGGCAGGTTTACTTGGTTCACTTTTTGCATGAACATGCTTCAGCTCTTTTGAAGAAGACATTTTTTCCTTTTCAAAATGCTGAAAGAAAACAAAGATTAAAATATGAGGAATACCAAAATCAATCTTTAGATTCAAATGTAACATTTGGGTGCACTAATATGTTGAGTGCTGTCACATATGTAACATCTGACTTAATTCTTGCAAGCAGCCTGTGTAGGTGTCAAAAACTCACCTGATTTTTAAAAATAGATATTATTATTATTATTATTATTTTTTTTTTTGAGACGGAGTCTTGCTCTGTCGCCCAGGCTGGAGTGCAGTGGCCGGATCTCAGCTCACTGCAAGCTCTGCCTCCTGGGTTCACGCCATTCTCCTGCCTCAGCCTCCGGAGTAGCTGGGACTACAGGCGCCCGCCACCTCGCCCGGCTAGTTTTTTGTATTTTTTAGTAGAGACGGGGTTTCACTGTGTTAGCCAGGATGGTCTCGATCTCCTGACCTCGTGATCCGCCTGTCTCGGCCTCCCAAAGTGCTGGGATTACAGGCTTGAGCCACCGCGCCCGGCCAAAAATAGATATTATTAACTTGATTTTAAAAAGCTAAATTCCTCAAAGAACTAACAGGAGTTTACAACAACCACATTTCACAATAAAAAAACTAATTCTAAACAATATGAACACAATTTTATGAGATTACTTCTCATAGAGATTTATCACAAAATAAAGTTAAATACTGAAAAATATGCCATTAAAAGCATCAGGAAATTGAAGCTCAGCATGATTCTATAACTTGACACTCAGGCCTCAAGTAGGTGTGTTAGAAATGAGTTTAGATTATTTCATTCCATGTCTAGTACTCCTTCCAGTATATCACAGGCACTGATTTGTCTATGAATTCTTCAATTCTGAATCACTAGAGCTCACTAATGCCTAGTACTCAATAATAAACACAAGCTAAATAAATGACAGTCCAATGTCCTTTACAGTCAAAAGCATAATACATGAAGGCAATTTAAAATTGAAATACACTGAAAGATAGATTTCCTATATTTTGATTTAGAAACCTGAATTATGTATGGAAACCTCATGAATTTAGGCTACTTGTACAACATTCTATACACGAAGCTTCAAATGTACACAATAACTCATAGTAACCATATCATATATCATATATAACACATGCATATATCATATATATCATATATAACACATGCATATATCATATATATCATATATAACATATATATCATATATAACATATATATCATATATAACATATATATCATATATAACATATATATCATATGCATATGTTTATGTATTCAAAAAAGATACTGAGACAAGAGCATCTAAACCTTCCTCCTGGCCCTGTGGTTTGGCCCTAAGTAGGTGATTAATATTAATGAGGGGATGTTGACTAAATCTACTTCAATAAAGACTCACTGACTACTAGCTATAATTATTCTTATGCAAATAATGGGCCAAAGTTCTTAGACAGACCTTTGTGCCTCTAGGTCAGTTTAACACTGCATCTCCTTAAATGTCAACACAAAGATTAATGTATTTCTACTAATAATAGGGTCCAGGTCATAACAAGACCTTATTAAATAGCTTAAAATTAAATTCCTCAAAGAACTAACAGGAGTTTGCATCAACCTAACTTCACAATAAAAAACTAATTCTAAACAATGTGAATACAATCTTATGAGATAATTTTTTATAGAGAATTAGCACAAAGTTAAATCTTTAAAAATATATCATTAAACCATCACTATATATTTCTAAATACACCTTTAATTTCTGAGTAAATAAATTTATGTTTGCTGATGATAAACAAATAATCACTAAACTATTACTTTTTCCCTCTGGAAATAGTAAGATATTTTAGCTACAGAACTATAGATAATGTGGCTTTGTAAATAAGAATTTTAAACCAGTGCAAGCAAAAGTTTGTCCCACGAAAATAATCCTGAAAGGGGGAAGAAAACATTGTACGTTGGTTTTACTGTTTAAAATGATCAAATCTTGGAAACAACCTAAGCGCTAAAATATAAGGACATACTTAAATAAATTATGGTATCTACATTAAATGTAACACTACACAATCATTAAATAATTAGGAAGCCTAGAAGGTGACATGAAATGAGTAAAATGTTAAAAACAGTTTGCCAGATTACTTGTACTCTAAAAAATTATGTGGACCTGTGGATAAGGAATGAAAAGGAATAAAAAGGATAATTTGTTATAGTGGGGGGATTTTAGATTTTAATTTTAGCCTCCCTTTTTCTTTTTTTTGTCATTACTGGCATTTTTGTTATTGCAATTATAAGAAATGGGAAAAGAGAAGAAAAGTAGCTATTACCTAGATAAAAGACAAATATATAAACCAACTCAACAAAATGGGCAATTTGGGACATAACAAAATGGGGTTTCAAAAATGCTGAATGTAAGTGACATTTTATTTAACTTGAAAAAAGTCAAATGACATGCTAAGTTTTATTCCAAAGGAATAAACAGCCTATATCTAATGAAACAGCATTTGAAATGAGGTTTTATTAAGACATACTTCACTTGTTTTAAAGGTTTCTTTAGAATCTTCTTCAGATTGCTGTTTCTTTTTGGAGTTCTCTTCAACATTCCTAAGGGTGAAAGAGTCAAATATAAAGCATGAATCAAATGTGAAAATTTTTCAGGAAGGTTGAAAACAATAAAAAGCTTTCCTTTACTATAATTTTTATTTATCTTATTTTATTATTATTATTTTTTGAGGTGGAGTCTTGCTCTTGTTGCCCAGGCTGGAGTGCAATCGCGCAATCTTGGCTCACTGCAATCTCCGCTCCTGAGTTCAAGTAATTCTCCTGCCTCAGCCTTCCAAGTAGCTGGGATTACAGGCATGCGCCACAATGCCTGGCTAATTTTGTATTTTTAGTACAGACAGGGTTTCACCATGTTGGTCAGGCTGGTCTCAAACTCCTGACCTCATGTGATCCACCCACCCCTGCCTCCCAACGTGCTGAGATTAAAGGCGTGAGCCACGGCGCCTGGCCGTTTACTATAATTTATACACTTAATCGATAAATGGAGACTTGTTACATTTCAATTTAAATCCTATCAATTATTGGTCAACAAAGGAGAGCACAATCCCAAATATGGCATGAACTGTTTTTGGTGCTAAGGGAAAGTACAGCTGAAACAAAATTTCCTAATTTGTTGCTTAAAGATGAATGTTTATCAGCTATAATTACACTTCAAAATTACTATCTTTTGAGTAAAGAGGGAAGTCTTATTTATTCAGATCAATAAGGATAAGATGTAATAACAGTAAGAAATTTGAGAGCTTACTACTCTTACCAAGTTCTGCAAATTATCAAATCAGTTATCTTGAAGTCTGTGATAAATTTACATAAACGCAACTTGATGGAATAAACAAATTGCAGCCCATGGCTCACATGACTTCATAGCTACCCTTAAGAGTCTCTTTAGCTTTCTAATTCTTAAAAAGTTAACCAAGATAATGCAGTGTTAACAAGGAATCTGGGCTGGGGGAGAATCATGGAATACTGGTAAAACTAAAAGCGTGGAAAGACTGGAAATAATAATTGTAAACAAGTGGTTACTGAACGCCAACAAGAGGAATACTTCCAGATAACTTCTAGAGGATGCATAAACTCCGAAACTCTAGCGATAACTGCTTATGCACGTACATTTTTCAGGGGAGAGGGTCTAAAGCTCTCATCAAATTATCAAAAAGATCTGGGACACCCGAAAAGATTAAGATAAACTACTTAGAAATGTTACAGATATTAACATTTTGATACTAAATACGAAATCCTAAGGTTCTTCATAAATATGCAGCAACATACACATCCTAAGTACAAGTCTTTAGTGTCACTTCAATGCCTCTCTTCTGAAAGCACCCAGGGGAGTGTTACAAGGGAAACATGCCCAGATAAAATATGTACCTTGAATCTTTTTTTCTCTTTTTGCTTAAGGCTACCTTTTTTTCTAAAACTTTCCGTTCTTTAAGGACTTCTTTAATTCTGGGGGCTTTAGGTTCCAAACTCTTTGTTGATGATTCCTCTAAGTCCACACTACTCCTGCCTAGAAAAGAAGCAATCAATAAAATGTATTTCAGAAAAGTTTTAGAAACAGTGTAATACTAATTTTTCATTAAGATTTTTCTAATCATTGTTAAAGCCAAAATGGCTTTAATATTCTTAAGCTGTGCTAGAATAGACATAATATTTTGGATGAAGAAGTCTTATCTTTCCTATTTCAAATGATCACATAAGTGTGTGTATGTGTGAATTCACATATTACATAGGATTAGTGACCAGAGGGAATACAATTTTGTTCAATGCAATATTACAGGTAAATGTTTGACATTTTAGTTAACATAGGCATAGATTAATTTCATTAATCATCAGCAAGGGTTGATAACTCATTGTTAACAATCTACTTTCCAGTGATAATCAAATCATTACAGAAAAATAAACTGCTAACAAACGAGTTGCATAAGCTGGTATCTGATAAAATTTTTAATTAAGATTTAGCAATATAATAAAAAAGAAAAATGAATAAACACATGCGATTAAAATGTAAGGAAACCTTCCACATTTGAGAATAGATCCTTTTATTTTATATCCATGTCTCATAAGTAACATAAGAGTACCTGGAAAATGATGAAATATATAAGATAGTTTAAAAT
Organism: Colobus angolensis palliatus; assembly: GCF_000951035.1. Taxonomy (NCBI): domain Eukaryota; kingdom Metazoa; phylum Chordata; class Mammalia; order Primates; family Cercopithecidae; genus Colobus; species Colobus angolensis. The sequence goes on along the minus strand of NW_012115844.1, from coordinate 1,769,810 downwards.
ATTAAAAGTTAACATGTATACCTTGACTCTTGGTTTTCGAAGACTTTGTCTTCTCTGCTTTCTGTTTTCGTTTTTCTTCAAGTTTCTCTCTATTAATTTGCCTTCTTAAAAGCCTCTCTTCTTTTTCTTTGGCCTAAAACCACAAAATATCCTAACAGATTATTAGGCAAAGGCAGAAACACACTGAAAAACTGTATTTTTTAAAAGTTTTAGTTTACCCTTCAGATGTTCAAATCAATGGGCGCTGAAAAAATGCACATACACTACACATATATACACACATTTCTCTGTATGTGTATACATACATATGTATATGTACGTTTCAATCTGGAAGTTACCAGAATAAAATAAACAGTTATGAAAATTTGCCATTACTCTTTCAGAATGCCGTTAGTTTAAAGAATGGGAAAGGTATTATTTTGGGAAAAAGTGATTGAATAAGCTGGTTGTTTCAATTAAAAAGACAGCTGTGAAAATATCTATGAACATTTAAGTATATATAGGTAGGTGTTTATAACTTTCCAACTATTCTTATAGAAAACAGTTGAAGTAAAAATTCAAGTGATAGGCTAGTTCTACAACATATATGACTTGATGGTTATATGCTTGGGACCCAAGGGACCTGGGACTTGCAGCTATTGTCTTTTACAGCAGAAAGAATTCACAATCATTGTGCTACTCTTACTACTCTTTTCTGGCCCGGAGTGCCAAAAATCCTAAGCAGGTGCATAACTTCTAACCAAGTAACCTTTTCAAGAGATAAGCCTGAAGTGAAAGCTAATCACCACTAGCATTTTGGGGCAGTTTCTTCAAATCATTTTCCTATGTAACAATATTTCCTGATTCTGAACTTTTCATATTTTACAACTTTTCATACTGTAATGTTTCTAAAATGGTAAGCTATCTTAAAACTAACATACGTATGTAACAATAAGTTAGTAATTTTCTTTAAAAAGCGGTTACTAATTCAGTGGTACATTTTATAATTAGAAATATTTTTGAATCCAAGAAATAGGTGAACAGCATTTCCATCTCAATAGTATGTTAATAGCTGCATATCATATCCTTGCAGGACTGGATCTACACTTGGTTTAAACATTTCCATACTGTGAAGCATTTAGGTTGTTGCCAGTTTCACTACTATAGGTTGAGCAACCATCATCTGAAAATCTGAACTCTTTAGCACTGACATGCTATCACAAGTGGAAAATTCCACACCTGACTTCATGTGACAGGTGGCAATCAAACTGTAGTCAAAACTTTGTTTCATGCACCAAATTATGAAAAACATTGTATAGAATAATCGGCAGGCTACGTGCATAGGTATATAAGGCACACAAATGAATTTTATGTTTAGACTTGGGTTCCATCCCTAAGATTTCTCACTATGTATATGCAAATATTCCAAATTGTGAAAAATTCCAAAATTTGCAACACCTCTGGTCCACCCATTTCGGATAAGGGATATTCACTTGTATTAGTAATGATGACACAAACATCTCTGTCACATGTTTACATCTACTCTACCTAGTTAAATGACAAGGTTCCTACAGGCAAATCCTGTATGTCTCTGCTTCACATGCACACCAGTACCTTGCAGATAGACTATCTAAGTTTGTTAACCGGATGTAGTAGGTGAAAATGACAGAACAAAGTGCACTTACAATGGACTGTCGTCGTTGTTCTACAGTAAGCTCATCATCAGAATCACTATAGTACTTTGAGTAAAGATATGGTTTGTGGACATACGCATGCCGTACACTTTTTGTTTTTCCTTCACTAGAATCACTAGTTTGAGTTTTTGTTTTATTCTGTTTGTTCTTCTCTTCATCTGCAAGAAAGTTAACAGAAAGAGGAGTATGTCTGTGAATTAGCATAAAATCAACATTATGCTGTACAAGCAGCAAAGGCAAGATCAATTGGAGGTCCAAAAGGGGAAATATTAGGATGTGAAAATTTCAGAAATTGACTTTTAAAGGCTATAATTCTTATTTTTATTTCTTATCAGCTTCTCACACATAAATAAGACAAAGAAAAATTAGACATTATAGTTATTTATGCTGTTAAAAGAAAAATTTCAGACAAATTAAATTTAACAGTTTTTTGGAGCAAAGAATGATTCATGAATCAGGCATCAGAACGAGGAGAGGTTCTGAGAGCTCTGCTTCGGCAACACAAGCAGTGGGCTTTTACAGGCGGAACACAAAAGCAGACGAAATACATGACTGGATAGGCTACAGCTAGGTGTGTGCCTTATCTGAATATGATCTGGTGGAAAGTCCCTAGTTAGAAGTTAACTGGAGGTTTCTGATGAGCTAAGTTTAAACTCTGTTTTACTATTTAGACTGAGCTTCAGTTTGCCTTTGTAGGAACCCAAGGCATTGGAGCTATCTCAGCCTAACAGCCTCCATCTGTGCCTCAGTGTTCTCTGGACAAACAATTCTTATTTTTCACTGGACTTGATATTTATGCTTTACCATTATTAAGTTCAACAAATCCACTGGAAGCCGTACTTTAAAGTAAACTTGAGATTTTAATGACCACCTCTGAATTTCTCATTTAGGGAAGAGGCAAGAATCAATAACTGGATTGAATCAATAACTGGATCAATAACTGGAAGGTAATCTGTTTTGCTGTGACACAGCAAGAAGAAAAAAAAGTAAACAAGGTTTTCATTTCCTACCATGTACTCTTAAAATAGCCATCTTCTTACTTTTTAAATTCCATACATATAAAATCTAGTCTTACCAGGAAAAAACTTAAGAAGACCCAAAAAGGCATCAAGAATTAATTTTAGTTAGGGTAGAGAAAGTGGAGTGTTCACAGGATAAGGAGCACTCTTCCTATACAGGTAACACAGAGCTGACCTCATGAGGACAGATATGACAATTAGGAAGTGCTGCTGCTGCTTTTTTTAGTTTGTGAAATTGAAGAAAAAAAAAAGGGAGGGACTGAGACATTCATCTATGGTGTTACAAGCTTATACTTTTTCTCCTCTATGATTTTCTCTCTAGGTAGCCTATCTGAAAGCTAGCAACAAATTTATAAGATGCTCTCTACAGGCAATTGCAAATAAAACTCAGTATTTTTATTATTCCTAAACTAATAGTCCTAAACAGAATTTAATCATGTGGTAAGAGCAGCATAAGATATTGGTAAGAAGCACAGACTCAGGTTTGAAATCTGCACTGGTGCTCCCTAGTTACATGACTGGACAAGACATGGTCTCTCTGACTTTGTCTCCTTGCCTATACCTACTTCCTGGGGTTGTTCTGAGGACTACAGGAGTTATTACACGAACGTGCTTAGCACAGCGCCTGGAAGATAGGAAGTGGTCAGGAGGGGTTTTCTGAAAAACAAACTGTATTATAAAGAATTCAGCCTTGCCCAGAGAGGTCTGGCCTTTACCATCAGCTTCTGGGAGGTAATCTCTAAGCCTCTGGAATGCTATGCCTGACTGGAGTGTTTCAGAGTGCGAAGGCTCTTGAGTCAAGCTAAACAGTCTAACAGTGTGATTTAGGGTTGGAGTGGTGGGTCATGGAGTATGAGTTTGACCTCTAGAGGGGTTAGAGACTGAGATCAGCCATGTGGGCAGCCAACTCTGACTACATGCTAGAGCCTTGGTAAGAACTTTGGATCCCAAGGCTCTGGTGAACTTCCCTGGTTGGCAATATTCTGCATATGTCGTCAGACATCAAGGCAGAGGAAGTAATCCAAGGGGGAACAATTGGAAGTTTGAAACTTTCCTGGACTCTACCCTGTGTGCCTCTTCCCTTGGCGGATTTTAATTTGAGTACCTTAACTGTCAACAACCATAGCTGTGAGTATACCACCTTTCAGTAAGTTCTATGAACTCTTTTAGCAAATTATCAAATCTAAAGGTGGTCTTGGGGAACCCTGAACTTGCAACTGGTGCTATTAATTGAGGGCAGTGTTGTGGACTATGCTGCCCCCAAATGTGAAACACACAAATAAAAAGCATCTTCATATATTTATCTCCTCTACATTTTAAATTAATAATCCTACTAGGGGATAGAGTTAAAGAATGAAGAACCAAAGGTTGTTGAGATTTAGTAACTTACCAAGCTTGCCCAGACAGACAACTTTGGAGCTGGGTCTCAGAAACAAATCTTTCAACTACAAAATCCCATGCTCTTGCTATTATATCACACTGTTTTTCAGGATATAGCCATCAGAATATACAAATAATGCTTGACAGGATGCTTCAGAGGCATTATTATGTAAAATGCTTTACCATCTGACGTAATCTCTCCTTCTTCCATGCTATCAGACATTACAACTTCCTCTTCAGTATCTTCTTCAAAAGATGAAAGGTCACTGGTATGAACAGAGCTAACTGTGATGTCTGTAAGTCCATCCACATCAGAATCTATCAAAGATAAATCTTCAAGAGGAAAATAAAACAGAAAAAATCATCTCGGTATAAGAACATATTCAGAGCTCAATTACTAAATTACATTTAAAATTTTCTGCTTTAAATACGTGTCAAACTATCAAACAAGCAGAGTGGTTTACAGAAAATACAAAGGCAAAGTAGACTTCTGTAAAAATAACTGAACTATTAATTTACAATGTATGATATAATAAAAAAATGAATTTTAAGTAACTGAAGTATTTACTACCTAATAAAGATTAGGATATCCAACTATGAATTAAGTTACTTAAAATAATGTATGTGAATAAATTATAAGACAAATTATAAATTCATAATTTCTCTGTTAATTTACTCTGTGAACAGATATATTAGTATACAAAAATACAAATATTTGTTTTTCTTCTTAGGCAAAGGGGATTTAAGTTTCCAAAAGTATTAAATAAACTTATTAAAATATGAAGGCAAATTTGATACTTCCCTGATCCCAAAATACCGTTCTTTAAACTTTGTAGATGTTTGCAAGTTTTTATATACCTTCTTTTGTCCCTTCAACAGTTTTAGCTTTATTACTGTTCTTGTCTGAAGGAAGTTTTAAACTCTCTACTTCTTTTTCTTTTGCTTGTTTTTCATCTTTAACTTTCTGTGTATCTTCACTCTTTTTTGAGTGATCAAATTTCTTTTCAGTCTTTTCCTTCTTTTCTTTCTTTCTTTCTCCTTTCTCATTGCTGTCTGGCTTCTTTTCACCTTTGTCTGTTGATTTATTTTTTTGCTCACTGCTTTCCTGTTGAACATCCTTATTTAGCAGAATTAAATTATTATGCTCTTTTGTGTAATTTTTAATTTCTTCAACTGGACAAGGAAGGTCGCTAAATTCTTCAGACTTTGGGGCTGTTTCCAGTCCTTCACCTCCAGAGTCAGCTGTAGATTTTTCTTTATCAGCCATGTCCTCTGAAGTTCTTTCTTTGTCAGTACCAGTATCAGTGGTTGGCTGAGATGGAAGTTTTTTTGATGCTCTCTCATTGGTCTTGGCATTTGATGTTTCTGTTGAAGCCCTAGCAGCACTGGCTTCTTGGTTAAGAGAAGTTATGGTTTCCAATATCGACATGGCATCATTGGCTACATTAGCACTGGGCCCAGGAGCAGGAACACCTTAAAGAAAAAGAGAAGTTTTAGAATACATTTAATCAGAAGGAAGATACCTCTGCTAAATCAATACCACACATCACTGTCATCTTTATAAGATGCATAAGCTGTGCAGACCATCTGTATATTCTTTCAGACTTTCAGGTACCAGTACTAGTATATACCATATTCTGAATTATCTATCTCTCTAATATATTATCTTAGGAAGGGCACCATGCAAATCTGAGGAATTGTCTACTTCCTAGAAAAAGACTATATTCTCTAATTATTTTAGTTATTCCTTCTATTATCATACTCACACACCCCATTAATAATATGCTTATTATTTTTATTAATCTAAAAAAGGAAATGTTATGACAATTGAGGAACTTGGGAGATATTTAAAGTAAGTACAATTTCACTGGAATAGCCAAATTAAAAAATGTGTTAAAGAGCCAAGTCTCCCTAACTTGATATTCAGTTCAAGAAGAAAAACAACGGAACTGACCAAGAGTAAAAGCAAAGCACCTTGTGTAATAAGGGAAGAGTCTGGTTTCTCATCATCAGGAGCTGTGTTGCCACTTGCTTCCTCTTTGTGATTCAGTGTGGCCAAAAACTCATGCACAGCTTTCTCCACCTGAGGTCTGAATGTGTGGTTGATCTTTGGATCCACAACCTGAGAAATAATTCTGTCAATACCAGACTCCAACATTCCTGATCTGAAACACAAGATAATTTATGGAAACGTGAAAAAATAATATATTATTCGCATTAATTACTTTAAAATAACACTCTATCATCTATCTATCTATCTATCTATCCATCCATCCAACTTAAATTGTCCCAATCCATTTTCTCGGATATAGACAGAAAATGGAAACTAAGTTTCATGCTATAGTAGCTTTAGATATACCATACTATAAAAGTCTGTAAACTTTTCTACTACTGTTTCACTAGTGCAAATACTGACACAGATAAAACAAAACACCCTTAGAACTAGACACAGTACACTACCTAGGGTCCAGTATAGAAGTGATGCTTTATCTCATCCCTACTCTGCTTATGGCATATAGGAATAAGCTCATTAAAAAGCTGAGTTCTGGGGATAAAACAAACCTATGGTCTCTGTAACTTTTTTTTTAACAGAAAAAAAGTAAGCTTTTTTTATAAGCATTAGAGTCCCCAGAAAAACAACAAACAACACACACACAAAATATAATTTCATCAAATTACAAAATAAAAGAAGGAAAACTTTAGAGAAAAAAATTTGGAGAAACAAGACTTCTGGCTTTCTATTATCTTCCTGCTATAAAAACTGGATGATTCATTCATTCAACAATTATGTTATAAGTGTCTTCTATATAACAGGTACTATGCTGGCCACTGACAGCTACAAACTGACCTGGTCCCTGTTCTGGATGGGGATGTACACACAATTAAGACATGAGATGATAGGCACTAGTACACATCATGTACTGTGGGAAAAGAGAGGAATAAGAAATTATTTGCTTATTAGAGGAATAAGAAATTATTAGATATGTCTCAGATAATTTAGGAGTGCTTCATAAAGGAGAAGACATTTGAGCCAAGTCTTGATTTCTACAGAAGAGAAGGGGAAGAAAGGTACATGGAGTTAAAGAAATATCATATACAAAAGACAAAAGACAGATGAGGACAACTATCTATGAAATGTGCTTCTGCACAAAGGCATCTGAGTAAAGTAAGAGAACATGAATTTATTTTAAGAAACACACTTAAATCTTGTTTCTTCCTAAAAAAGAAGTGGACAAGTCAAGGTACCCGGGATAGGGCTGGAAGATCATTTCTAGCTTCTAAGCCTCAATTTCTCTCTATGGAATGGATGAGGAGCCATCTTTCCTTACACTTTACAAATGCTATTTGTGAGTGTAGTTCCATCTGGAGTGCAGGATGGATTAGTTTTTCATTTCTGGAGGCACCTTGTCACCTTGTGAAACTATAATTCTACTTATGTGGGCCATAGAGAAAAATGAGCCAATTCGGCACAAAGTGGGTTACCTGCTTTTTAAAGTTCTAAGATTAAAAAAAAAAATGCAAATCTTGCAAACATTGTTACATCTTAGAGGTGTATTTAAAATGTAGTAGGTAGAAAAGAAATAAGAAAAAGCAATCTTAAAAAAGGTTTTAGAGTACAAGTAAAAAGGTACAAAAAGGGCTGGGCACGGTGGCTCACGCCTGTAATCCCAGCACACTGGGAGGCCAAGGCGGGCAGATCACAAGTTGAGGAGATCAAGACCATTCTGGCCAACATGGGGAAATCCCATTTCTACTAAAAATACAAAAATTAGCTGGCTGTGCCTGCAATCCCAGCTACTTGGGAGGCTGAGGCAGGAGAATCGCTGGAACCCAGAAGGCAGAGACTGCAGTGAGTCGAGATGGTGCCACTGCACTCCACCCTGGCAACAGAGCGAGACTCTGTCTCAAAAAGAAAAAGAAGAAGAAAAAAAAGTACAAAAAAAAATTAAAACGATCCACTCCCAAATTTTTGCTTCAGTCTCTTTCTCTGTCTGCCTATGTTCTAGCCTCTTGTCCTGCAAACAAACAAAACACTTCTACTTTAGTCCTTTCTCACACAGAGGTCAGCTCTGGTATCTTATAGAAAAATGGAGTCCAGTACTAATGATCATACTGCACTTAGCGGCCATAACTGCCTCACCCAAGTAGGGAGAAGCTACAGCCCTCGGTCAAGGGCAAAGCCAAAATGCCAACAGCTGGCGTTTTTCTGGTTAAAGTTACTTCCTTGTCTTCTTTTCAAATTATGTTTAGCTAAGATCATTATTCAGTTATCTAGGATTTTCAGATTCTATTGTACAAATAAAAGCTTAAGTAGAATAAAATTTTCCCTCCTACTGAGTCAGCAGATCAGCTATTAAGTTGAACCATCTGAAACTGCTGATATTAGACCATTTTTGTCTTACAAAAATGGCAAGTACAGACAGCTCAACCTAATGGAGTCAAGTGAGTATGTATGTCTCCAAGCATACGTACGAAAAACTGAAATTATATTTATTCACAGGGGCTAGTCCACCCCTATACCTTCAGATTGAACACAACTAAATAATATCTTTAAGGAAGCTTTAAAATTTTATTATCAGTATCATAAAATGTTACTAATGGATATTAAATGAATATAGTTCATTAAAAAAAAAAATACAGCTAGAAGAAAATTTACAAATGTCCCAGGAAAAGCAATGCCTAAATTATCCGAGAAGGCAGCTGTCTTCCCTCTTTCAAAATGGCTCCAGAAAAAGAGATTCCTCATTACTCATAGGCAAATTGCTCCAGTATTTAATCACTGACACAGCCACAAGAACTCCTTACCTCGCACCAAACATGATTTTGTGATCACAATGTCTTACTGGTACAGCAGTAATTTTAAGTGATTAATGTCAGGCCTCGGAGCCCAAGCCAAGCCATTGTATCCCCTGTGACTTGCACATATACGCCCAGATGGCCTGAAGTAACTGAAGAATCACAAAAGAAGTGCAAATGCCCTGCCCTGCCTTAAC
>NW_012115844.1:1753364-1760694 GCF_000951035.1 Colobus angolensis palliatus | reverse complement strand
CTTAACCGATGACATTCCACCACAAAAGAAGTGAAAATGGCTGGTCCTTGCCTTAAGTGATGACATTACCTTGTGAAAGTCCTTTTCCTGGCTCAAAAAGCTCCCCCACTGAGCACCTTGTAACCTCCACTCCTGCCTGCCAGAGAACCCCCCTTTGACTGTAATTTTCCTTTACCTACCCAAATCCTATTAAACGGCCCCACCCTTATCAGCTGACTATCTTTTCAGACTTACTGCCCACACAAAGCCTGTTTGGTGGTCTCTTCACACGGATGCGCATGTCACTTAATTACTTAATTTTCACATGTGTAAGACTTAGCTCACTTAAATAACAGAACAGAATGACTGTTCCCTTACCTTATAGATTTTGTACGCTATAAAAGCAAATGCAATTCTAAGAAGTTTGCCTGCAATCTGAGTGTCAATATATGAAGAAAAAGAATGCCAGACTCCCAAAAAATATGCTTTTCAAGCAATGCGATCATTTGTGAGAGGTGGCTATGCAAATCATTGAATGAAAGTAGTCAGTAGAGCCCTGTATAAATGTGTGTGAAGGGGTGCTCTACCCTACCTCCACTCCCTTATCCCCCAGTTCTAAGTTATTTTGGTCATTGTTCTTGTTGAAGGCCTTTGTGGAAACAACAGACAGCAGGCCTGTCACCCAACAGATCTCTTTTGTTTCTACTTTTTCTAGAAACAGCTTTGACCTTTTCCTACCAGGTATTATTATGCAGCCTTCTAATGGCATCTTTTGATCTCACCTAGACTCTTTTACAGGTTCCTCTGACATCCTTTAAAATGTAGACAAAAAAGCTATTGTGAATTTCCCTCTTCTCTTATGCACAAGGAGACACTGTCTGAGTCCCCAGGCTCCTCGTTTCTAGTATTACCTGTGGCTAAATAGGTTTGTCTTTTAGTCAGGGTGTGAATTTTGATTTGTGGGACTTCCTGTTGGTTGAAACTATCAGACTAGATAGGCTTTCCAGAGGTTCCTATGGGACAAAAGGAAATTTTGTCCCATAGGACAACAGGTGGCAGGTATAAAACAGATTGGTTTAACTGTTTAAAAGCTACACTTCATTCTCAAAGATGTACTTGAACATAAATACTTGTCAAGTCAGGGAGACTGGATGCTCTCTAAATAACTCAGTCACCCTTTTTTTGAGGGGTATAGCAGGGGTAGAAGGCTTTCTTGTCTCTGCAAATATTTACATTCAAGAACAAGTAGTGGCCAGGCGAGGTGGCCTATGCCTGTAATCCCAGCACTTTTAGAAGCCAAGGAGAGAAGAAGATCCCTTGAGCTTGAGTTGGAGACCAGTCTGGGCAACATAATGAGACACTGTCTCTACAAAAAAACACAACGAGAAGCTGGGCATGGTGGCAGGTGCTCAGGATGATGACGTTAGGAGGTCTGCTTGAGCCCAGGAGATTGAGGCAGAAATAAGCTATCCTCATGCCACCACATTCCAGCCTGGGGAACAGAATGAGACCCTTTTTTGTTTTGTTTCATTTAAAAAAAAAAAAAGTAGAAGACTGTAAATCTAGTTTTCTAAGGATGCTCCAAATATTTGAGTTCTTCTAATTCTCATTACCTTATGTTCACTCAAAATGGCTCTGACAGGTCCAACACTTTGAGGGGAGGTGGGGAGCTATATCATCCATAAGTAGCAGTTAAAAGTCATAGTCAAATGCAAAAGATGGCACTGTATTAAAAGAAGACATGGCCTCAAATCAAGAGAAAATATTTTAATTTCAGTAATCTTTAATGTCTTTATTTGTAAAATAAGAATAACAAAGCCTGCTTGCTCTCTTAGGGTCAAGAAAATAGTTGTGAAGGCAACTGTGTATATCATCTATTAATATTATATCTAGATTTTTTAGAAAGTCATATTGTTATTTCCTTCCTTCAAATATTTCCAAAGGTCTACAGGAACAACCAGACTGTTAAAATGTATAAGAAAATGTGAAGTGATTAGACCCAAATCCAAAATTATGCTACATCACAGGAAACAGCCACGCCAAATCAAGTAAAATTGTCAACATCATTAGGTGAACAAACTTGTATGTAATTTCTCCGCTTTCAGGCAAAGTAGGTTAGGACATTTTAAAACCTGCCCAGAACTCTTATTTCTGACACTTACTTGAGGACTTGTTGTCTAATGTTGTTTCTTAGCTGGTTCTTATTGAGATGGGGACTCCATGTGTGAGTTGCCAAGTGATTTGCAACAAAGTTGTCAACACGCTGTCTCAGATTCTGATAGGCAGGCTAGAGAGAAAAAAACCAAGGTTGAGTCTTCAATGTTATACAGTATCAATAGTCACCTCTCAGAAAATTATTTTTACCATGGGACAACAAAGTTTCACAGTTTCTGACAATTCTGCTTCAAGATAACTTACACTCATTCAAATACTACTGATTTTGTGTAAGAAAAGGTGTTTGGAGAGATGAGGAATATAAAGAAGAAAGATACACCTCTTATTTATAGACAGAGGACTGGCAAATAAGACACAAACAGTGTTATTATTAGATGATTTGGAGTAAAAAAGGGAGAAGATCTGAGGAAGCATGCCTTCATTGAAAATGTGCCATTTGAGCTGGAAAAATCAATTGCACAAGGTAGCTGGGAATGGGAATGGCTGGCTTTGCTCATACAGTCAATGTAAACAAAGAGCAAGTGGATGAGAAAACTGGAGGCCAGGAGCATTTAGTGAGCCCCCAGATCGGTGGTCCAATTTGGCTACAGAAGAGAATACAAAAAGCAGAGAAATGAGGTTAAGACAGAGAGGTTGGGGCCAGGTGCTAAAAGGCTTTGGGTACTTGTACAAAAAGTTTGGAATTACGGGGTAGAGAATGGAAGCCCACTGCACATATGGGCAGAGTGATAAAACAGCTAAGCTTTTTGATGGTTAATCATCCTACAGCGCAAGAGTGAACAGACACAAAATACTTTTAGGAAAGCATGCAATAACTACAGTGAGGAAGGTGTGTACTGGGGTGGCAGAAACCAGCTAATGGCATAGACCCAAGAGAAATTACTGAGGGGCAACTACTTGAACTAGGCATTAAATCTGAGGTAAGACAATGGTTCTCTACCAAGAAGGATTTCAGTCCCATCCCTCAAGGGACACTTGGCAATGTCTGGAGACATTTTAGGTTGTTACAACTGATGAGAGTGCTATTGGCATCTAGTGGGTCAAGGGTAAGGATGCTACTGAATAACCTACAATGCACAGGACAATCCCCTGACAGCAAAATAACTATCTAGTCCCAAATGTCGACAGCGCTGAGTCCAAGAAGAACCCTTGATGTGCTCCCTGAGGTGAGCATGGAGGGGAACACATATTATATCATCTCTACTTGAAGGGGCATTGCCTGGAAGGAATATGTGACCATGCACTCAGGACTGCACTCCATTTCTAGAGGCTGTCCTCCACCACTGATGTTCTTTCTACCTTTCTTCTATACAGCTTTCAATGGGGATGAGTTTCAGTGTCCCTGACTGATACTAAGCAAGCACTGTACAGCCTCACCTTCTGCCATTTGCCTCCTTTTAGCTTCAAAGTTTATACTCCAGTGATAAATTCTCATCTCTGCATTTACCATCCTGCAACTACCATTCCCCCTGGTTGTCCATCTGACAAATTTCTCACCTTCAGAGCTCACCCTAATCTGTGAAATCATCATGACACTTATGGGCTCTTCATCCACGCTCCTACTGTTTTCTATACATTTTACCATTTGAGCAATTCTTGTACTACATCGTATTTTCAGGAGCAAGGCATATTTATCCTCCATTGAAGTGTAAGCCTCCTCCTCTACCTCTCTTACTCTTTGTTTTCATATAGCGTATCACATTGCTTGGCAAACGAGCAATTAAAATATAGTCCATTAGCTGAATGGGTAGCCATCTCTAACACAGAATGATAAAGATTTTATCCCTCTGATGCCCTTTCATCAGTTCCAATTTTCAGGCCTTTGCTGATACTTATTTCCTATCCTACAAGGTAGTTTCATGATCATTTCCCACCTGCCTGTCCATTTATCCAAAATCAGTATGAACTAAAATTAATTTTTTTTTTTTGGCAGAGTCTTGCTCAGTTGCCCATGCTGGAGTGTAGTGGTGTGATCTCGGCTCACTGGAACCTCCACCTTCCGGGTTCAAGTGATTCTAGTGCCTCAGGCTCCCGATTAGCTGGGACTACAGGCATGTGCCACCACACTTGGCTAATTTTTGTATTTTTAGTGGAGACAAGGTCTTGCTATATTGGCCATGTTGGTCTCAAACTCCTAACCTGAAGTGATCCATCTGCCTCGGCCTCCCAAAGTGCTGGGATTACAGATGCCAGCTACCATACCCAGCCCTAAAACTAATTCTTAATTAATTCTTTCTCCCCAGTGATTCTAAAGCCTAATTCCTCTTTCCAGTATTCTCAAATCTAACACATATTCATTAGGCTCTAACATCACAATGTATTTGGCATTCTAGTCTAGTCTTCCCATAACAAGTTCAAATTTGAACTACTCAACAGGTAATTCTCCTTGTTTTCAAGTTCTCCTTTCAGTAAAAAGTTGAGTGACTAGAGAAATATTAAGTATTCATTGAGAAGTATTCTCCTAGGAACATGTATGTACCCACATGTACATATATACATATATATACACACACACACACATATATTACACATATTTATACCCTTTCTTCCTTTTCCAGTGCTTTGGTGAAAAGCCTTAGAGTTATCCTTGAGTCCTCCCTTTGTCTTCTACTTCACTTGCAAACCATTAGCAAATTCTCTCAACATTAGCATGAAAATACTCCCAGAATCTGACCACTTCCCACTAACTATACTGACCCCATTCTGTTCCAAGGCATTCTCATCTCCTGTCTGAATTATAATAACTGCCCTCATGCTTCTATCCTTACCTACAACAAAGTAAGTCTTCTAAAAATAGGGTAACCATATAATTCACTGACCCATTCAAATCACAACTTAGCCTGAAAGGGGAAGCCATTACACATGGCCAACCCATCTGAAAAGGAAGTCAGATCACGTCCTTCTTTTGCTCAAAACCTGCTAATGGCTTCTGAGCTCGAGTGACAGCCAAACTCTTCTGATGGCTCCCAAGACCTGCTGGATCTGTGAAGGCATACCTACCTCACCTCTTGTCACTTTCCCCTTAGTGGGTCTCAGGTCTTCTATACTTGCTATGCTCTCTTCTTGGAATGCTCAAGCCCCAGATAGCCGCACTGCTCCTTCAATTCCTTCACAGATGGCTCAGGTATCATCACATTGAAATCTACCCTGAACAGCTTACTCGAAATAAAACAGTAAGCCCATCCATCCTCATCTTGCTTTTTTCCATAGGATCTATCATACATTATTTGTTGTCTATTTTTTTTCCACTAGGATGTAAGCTCCGTAACAGTGGGATGTTTGGTTCACTGCTGTATCCCTGGCACCTAAAAAAATGACTGGTACATAAGAGTTGCTGAATGAATGTTTGTTGGGTGAATAAATTGACCAGGGGCCATTTATAACTAAGGAAGTGTCCAAAAAAAATCAGACTTTGTTACTTGACAAGAGAGGTGCCATATTTACCTGGTTGGTGAACTCCCTGAAGGGCCTCTTGATCATCCCTCTCACACTCTCCAGATGCTAATCAGTGCAAAGGAGACAGAATGGCTTTGTAACCACTAAGCTTGCTCCAGAGATCTGGAAACTGGTAGTCTATAACGGAGTTGTCTTCGCAGTAGTTGGAGCTTAGGGCTGCCCATGGTACCATTTCTTTGGGTGGGAAGGGTTGATTTGGTCTGCTACAGTCAGATCTCTCTCCTGGTTAAGGACTATCAATGACCCTGGACAATTAGGAGGTTGGTTCTATGGTCTTCTGGTGTAGCAGCAGACTTTGGTACTTCTCATCCTGGTTTAAACACTAAACTGGATGACAGTTTTGCTCTTAGATAGCACCTGGCAGGTAACAAATGTCTTGATTCTTAAATATGTATGTGACTGACATAATCCACTATAACTCTATATGCTACAAGACTTTTTGACAGAAAGCAGGTCAGTCTTTGAGGTTCAAGTGGCAGATGAAACTCAAGGATTCCATTAAAGTGATGGTTCTTTGCATGAATAGGGAATCTTCTACTTTGGCCCACTCATCACATTGATATGAATGCTATGCTCTGATGAAAAAAACTTCAGCTTTTTGGGAAGCAGGGAGGAAATAACTTTTTTTTTTTTCAAATAAGAAAATGAAGTATAAAATGGCATTCAACGAGAACAAATCTTTTAAATCAAATTAAAATCTACTAATTGCTAACTAAGGGAGTGGAAGAGAAGAAGAGAGTCATGGAGGGAAGGAAGCACCAGAACATAACCTGTAACATAACCAGGAGCAGGTACAGATGTTGGTGGCAAGCGGGGAGAGGGGAGAGGGGGGGGGAGAGAGAGAGAGAGAGAGAGAGAGAGAGAGAGAGAGAGAGAGAGAGAGAGAGAGAGAGAGAGAGAGAGAGATTGAGATTTTGTGGGAAAGTTTAAGCTACCGTCTGAGCGACAACTTCAGCCATAACCGAGTGTTCTTTTTTGTCTGGGAGGGTGTCATTTCAGTTCTAATTTCTCAAAGCAACATAAATATTAGACATTTTCATAATTATTAAATAGTATTTGTAATTGTATTGAAAAATTATTGTTGCTTTTTTAAAAACTGTTTTTTTTAGACCAAGTCTTGCTCTGTCTCCCAGGCTGGAGTGCAGTGGCGCAATCTTGGCTCAGTGCAACCTCTGTCTCCTGGTTTCAAGCAATTCTCCTGCCTCAGCCTCCCGAGTAGCTGGGATTATAGGCGCCTGCCACCACACATGGCTAATTGTTTTTTGTATTTTTAGTAGACATGGGGTTTCACCATTTTGGTCAGGCTGGCCTTGAACTCCTGACCTCAAATGATCCACCTGCCTCGGCCTCCCAAAGTGCTGTGATTACAGGCCTGAGCCACCGCTTTTTAAAGTTCCTAAGTCTGTGGCTGAATATGTCTTATTACTAGAGGAAGCAGGGTTGATCATCAATTCTATTCCTAACTGTTATAGTCATGTGCCCTGAGAAAACTTGTTCATATAAACATGTATTGTGCCTGGGAATGGAAGAGTTTTGTTGTAACAATATCATTCATTTCTTGACCTCAAAAAAGAGGCTAAGAACATTAAAATAGGTTCTTATTCCATGGTTCCTGAGCTCCCTGAAAATGTATACATTATTAGATTGATTCTCATGAAATTGTCTATAGTTGACCATTTTGAAGCAGAAAAACAGCATTTTTTTTTTTTTTTTTTTTTTT
>NW_012115844.1:1750932-1752094 GCF_000951035.1 Colobus angolensis palliatus | reverse complement strand
AAAAAAAAAAAAAAAAAGAGAAAAGAAAAGAAAAAGAAAAAGAAAAGGAAACCCTCATTTCATCAAAACTCCTATCCAATGGACCCAACCAGATTTAACAAGCAGACAAAAGCAACCCCTACAAACCAGTAAATTTTCCAACATGCTTTCTGTTTCCAGAATTCTAGACTCTACTGTGGTTTTCCCACCACCTCACTGACTGCTCTTTCCTGGTGTCTTTGGCTAATTCTTTGCCAATCCAGCTAAGTTTACTTGTTCCTGCTAATGTCCCTTTCACTCTGACATTTGGTACAAAATCCCTTCCCCTTTCCAGCCTCTCGTTTTGGACAGGGAACCTCGTTGCTGACCTTTCCCTTCTCTACATTACTCTCCTGAATCTGCTCTTTTCTGTCCTTTCTCCACTTCAGTATCTGCTGTCACCTCTCCTGCATCTTTTCTCCACTGCATGACTCGTTTCTCTCTACCCCACCTTCCTGTCCCTTCTTACCTTAGAATGGTGACATGGCCTAAGTTACCTAAATCAGGTAGTCACTGCTAGAAACCATACTAAAGTCCTTTCTCAGGTTTGCCTCCTTATCTTTGCGCTCCCACCCCCACGATGTCCAGCAAAGAACATTGCACATAACTTGATTCAATTACCATTTTGTGATTTCTCCAAAGGATAAAGGTTCATGGCCCTTACCGCCCAGAAACCTTCAAGAAAGAAGGCAAACATAACTTCGACACAAAGTAAAATCATCAGATATGAGAATGAATACAAAACTAGCCACTGTTAGCGCTACTATTTTCAAACCAGTTCCTGTAAGAACAATGCCTTAGTCTTGCTCACCAGACCGGCGTAATCACTGCGCCGAAACCATGACTGGCACGTAGTAGGTACTTACAACACTAGTCGGTAAAACGAACCAATGGACATGCTAACGAATGAACACGCTGTGCTTTACACAGTGTGTGGCACCCAGCTGCAGCTCCAAGAGGAAGCCACTGCAAAAGAAGCGCGCCCTTGGGTCCTCCCCTTCCCTCGCAGACCCCCAAACCCGGCGCGCTCCGAACCTTGGTGTCCACGTCGGCCAGGCAGTCTCTGCGGAACTGGTCGAAGAGCCCCTGGCTCTTGAGGTGGTTCACGATCATGGCCACGAGCTGCGGGTCCCCGGCGCCCGCA
>NW_012115844.1:1687441-1750757 GCF_000951035.1 Colobus angolensis palliatus | reverse complement strand
CCGGCGGGCGCACCTGGGAGGCGGCGGCTGCACTGGTCCCGCCGCCTGAGGGAAGCCAACGGGATGTTGTTACGGAACCAGAGGATCCAGAGCAACCCCGGAAGTAAAAGGGAACGGGGGGAAAGGAGGAAAAGACGGTGACAACATTGACGAAAGTCCGGCGACGGAGGCCGCGAGGAGCCAGTTTCTGCCGTCGCCGGGCGCGAGCGCCCTCGCGAGGCCGAGGTGCACCGGAAGTGGCGGCGACTGTGGCGACGGAGACGAGAAGGTTGTGCTGGCCGCGAGTTGTGGGGTTTGGGTCACCGGCTGGCGTCTGGAGTCCCCGGAGGTTAGGGCTTCGACCCGCGCGACACCTGGGGCCTTAGGTCTGAGCGGGAGCAGTGAGGTTCTGGCCCCTTCATCCGCGACGGCATTTTAGGCCTGCCTCTCTTGCTCCTGTTTCCCGGAGCAGTGCATAGCGAGATCCATAGACATGTATAATTCGAACCCTACGTGAATCTGCTCATTCTAAACTCGCCCAACCCTCGTCGTTCTTAGCCTGTGAACCTGCACTATTCTTGTCCCAGCAGGTAGCTCCACGATCCTTCTCTCTCTCTTCTGCTTGCACATCCCGTTTTCCCTTGGGAGTCCCTTGTTTCTGGCAGCGTGCCTGTGGATTAGACCGGATCCCTCTAGCCCCTTCTTCCTATGTGTGAAGACAAATCGACAGGCTTTTGGTTTTAGGGTTTTGCTATTGATTACTATGATTATAGCCGTTAAAACATCCATAGCACATATTACGTACCAAGCGTGGCGTTAAGTGCTTTTACACATATTAACTCATTTAATCTTTCTTTGGACAAACACTAAGAGCTAGGTCCGATTACTATCCCCAATTTGCAAATCAGGGAACCAAGACCCAGATAAGTATGTTGAGTAAGGTTACACAGCTAGCAAATCACCTGCTTTAGGACTTCATCATCCTTAAAATTATTAGTAGTACCTGGTCAAAGCAACATAAATATTAGAAAATTTCATAATTATTACATAGTATATGTAATTTTATTGAAAAATGCATATTGTTGCTTTTTAGAGTTCCTACATCTGTGGCTGAATATTTCTTAGTAGTAGGAGAAAAAGGGTTGAGCATCAATTCTATTCCTATTTGTAATTTTTATAGCTGTGTGCCCTGAGAAACCTTGCTAATATATAAACAAGTACTGTGCCTAGGAATGGAAGAGTTTTGTTGTAGCAATATCATTCAATTCTTGACCTCAAAAAGTCGGTTGACTTCAAAAAATATGAGCTGACTTCAATTAGGCCCTCCTTCCATTTTATCAGAAGCAAAGAGCTGAAAACCACCTGACTTACCAAAGGATTTGTTTACTTAATACTTATTTTTTCACTTTTTCAGATTCTGGGAAATATACCAGATAGGTTTTACCAAGATACGAAATGACTATGAATTAGACCTGATTTTTTCAATGAGATGAACCTTTCACCCGATTTACTGAAAGTTTAGAGAATATCTAAACATTGTTCATTTTCATAAATAGTTTTGGATAAGATTTATTTTTGTTATCAGGTGGTTAAATTATGTTTTTGTCAAAATTTGCAACTGCAGATTTAGCTTATTCAAGTTCAAAATCTTTGTCACTGGGCACAGTGTCTCATGCCTGTAATCCTAGCCCTTTGGGAGGCTGAGGCAGGAGGATTGCTTGAGTCCAGAGTTCAAGACCAGCCTGGGCGACATGGCAAGACCCCACCTCTACAAAAAAAATAAAAGAAATTAGGCAGTGTAGTGCCGGGCATCTGTAGTCCTGCCTACTTGGGAGGATTAGGTGGGAGGATCAGGTGGGAGGATCACCTGAGCCCAGGAAGTCGAGTCTGCAGTGACCCATGATGGGGCCACTGCACTCCAGGTTGAGCAACAGAGTGACACCCTTCTCAAAAACAAGAAAAAAAAAAAAAAAGATTTGCAAGTATGTTAAATGTTTACCTTATAACCTAACAAACAGCCCATTTTCATTGTCAAACTAGACACATCAGATTTACTTTAAATCAGAAACAGTTTGACTTCATTGTTTCAAGTCAAAGTATCCTGGGTGTTTTGAGGTGTTTGATGAAGATAGCAGAGAGGAAAAAATCATGGAATGAATCTTAAAAGATTAATTACTATATGCAGTCACGGCTGGGCATGGCAGCAAACCCCTGTAATCCTAGAGCTTTGTGAGACTGGGGCAGGTGGGTCACTTGAAGCCAGGAGTTCAAGACCAGTAACAAAACAAAACAAAAAGTAACCAGGTGTAATGGTGCAGACCTGTAGTTCCAGCTACTCGAGAAGCTGAGGTGGGAGGATTGCTTGAGCCCAGGAGGTTAAGACTGCAGTAAGCTATGGCGGTGCCACTGCACTCCACCCTTGCTGACAGAGTGACACCCTGTCTCCAAAAAAAATGGAAAAGGCAGTCAAGATTACAGGATTAAAATAGCATAAAATATTACATGTTTTATTGATTTTAAAAATTAGTCATGAAGAGTTGAGACTATAACACTCAGTTACCAACAATACAACATATGTTGCTAAATTCTAAGTTTATAAGTTATTAAGTGTGTAGTATGATAAAAGGCATGGTATTTCTTTGATGTATTTGGATGTGTTAATCAAATTCATTTCGCTTTTTGGGGATTACCAGTAGAAAGCATCCGTTAAAGTTCTGAAAAACTTTACAAATTTAGTTAGGCATAATGTCCAAGTTTTAAAAAATTAATGAGACAATAAGGTATTTACTGCTAAAAATGAATTGGGTCAGTGACTAATAAATGATTTGTGAACAGCATATAGAAAATATTAAATATTTTCTGCAATGCAATAAGATGAGATGTTTATAATAGTTCACAATCCATTTTCTCAAATGTGCCCTAATTGCCTTATTGAATAATACACACTGAATCTAAAAGATACATCATTTGAATCTCTGAGTTCAGATTACACTGGGTAGACACATTATACTGGTTACAGTGTAACTTGAACAATTTTGTAGCCTTGAAAAACATTCTAGATACATTGAAAAGAATCTGGGTCACTGATCTGTACTGCCTTGGCTGTTCAAAGGTGATTTTCATATGAATACAGGTCTTAGGGATGAGTATTTTAAATACCCGAAAAACAACAACAACAAAAAGCATACATTTAAGTTTTTTAAAAGACTGCTTTAAGCAGTCAGCATTTCCTACCAATGACGTCTTTGCTATGTTTCCTCCTGATTGTCTCTCTAGAAAAGAGTATATAATTTCTTTTTTTTTTTTGGTAAATCATTTTATTTCTTCCATGATGATTTAGAAGTACAAATCATGATTTAGAAGTACTATATTTAAACCAGTACAAATATTTCATAAATAATATCTGGCCGTTTTCTAAAGAGTTGAGTAATTTGTTGCACAATAAGCTACCTCACATCTTTCAGCAAGAAATATGTTAAATTTGAATAGTAAAGACATTACATAATGAATTAGGACACAATTAAAATTTGCTTTAAATATTTCTTTAAGGTAGAGGACACCACACTTCTACTCAATGAAGAGAAACTTTTTTTTTTTTTTTTTTCTGTGACGGAGTCTCGCTCTGCACCTAGGCTGGAGTGCAGTGGTGTCATCTCGGCTCACTGCAAGCTCTGCCTCCTAGGTTCACACCATTCTGCCTTAGCCTCCTGATTGCTGGGACTACAGGTGCCGCCACCATGCCCAGTTAATTTTTTTTTTTTTTTTTGATTTTTAGTAGAGACGGGGCTTCACTGTGTTAGCCAGGATGGTCTCAGTCTCCTGACCTCGTGATCTGCCGGCCTGGGCCTCCCAAAGTGCTGGGATTACAGGTGTGAGCCACCCCGCCCAGCCGAAGAGAAACATTTTTACCGTCCAGAGGTCTTTCATTTTTTTAATACTTAATTTGCCATGAATTCATAGGGAATGGATTCCAGCAGCTCAGGCTCCTTCCTGTTGGTTCTCACAAACTGTGCTTCCCTGGGTGGAGCAGGCTGGCACTTCAGTTGAACCCAGGTACCTTTCTCTTTGGCTTATTTCTCTGGTCATTTTCCTTCACGCGTTTCAGGAAGCTATTTTGGTTCTTAGAGAGCTTAATGTGCTCCATACACACATTAATTCTCTTGGCAAGAATCAGGCCCTTGTTTGTATACAACAGTGCCAACAACACGCTGGGTAATGATGTAGACTCTTCTAGTTTTGCCGTGGTAAGACTTGTGGGGCATTCCTTTTGAACAGTGCCCATTCTCTTGATGTCTACAATATCACCTTTTTTTTCTTTTCTTTTTTTTTTTTGAGACAGGAGACAGAATCTCGCTCTGTCCTCTAGGCCATAGTGCCGTGGCGTGATCTCCGCTCACCGCAACCTCCGCCTCTTGGGTTCAAGCAATTCTCCTGCCTCAGCCTCCTGAGTAGCTGGGACTACAGGTGCACGCTGCCATGCCCGGCTAATTTTTTTTTATTTTCAGTAGAGACGGGGTTTCACTGTGTTGCCCATGCTGGTTTTGAACTCCTGAGCTCAGGCAATCCGCCTACCTCAGCCTCCCAAAGGGCTAGAATTACAGGCGTGAGCCACCGAGCCCGTCCTCACTTTTCTTCTGGACTGATACATACATGGAACAACTGCATGTTTTCTAAAAGGCCTAGAGGACATCTATTGGGTGCCTCTCCTCTTTCCCTTTGTGTTCGTCAATTTGGCGAATTACTGGAAGATGTCAGTTCCAGCTGAAAGGAAAAGAGTATATTAATTTCTAGCAGTAGTTAGGGCATAGAAGAGGTGAGATCTTCACAAAAGAAATTGCCATCCTTCTCCTGCTCTACTGTATGCCTGTCTGAATTCAGAACATTCCAACAGGGGTCAGATACTTTCTCCCTTAACAGGATTGACTCTCATTCTGTTCCCCAAGGCTGATGTCAAGGTGACAGACTTTACAGTTTGTGAATTAGGGAAGCAACAGTAGGTGATGATGGCCTGCATTACTGGTAGCCATGTGTATGGTTAGGCACCAGATTCCTGACAAATGGTTGGCCCCTGGGATTTCTCCTTTGTACAGTCCAGCCTGTCCCCCACCCCTACCCAGTCCTCCAGACTGTTTCTGTGAGCTTGTCCAGTGAAAGTCAAACACTGATCTCCTAACCCCAGGGATCCCATCTGATTATTCGGCAGAATTGTTTTCTTATTTTCTTCCCCTTGTACCCCCATGGGATCCCGACTCTTTGGCATCTCCATTCCTGACTAGGCTTTTGATAATCAAAGGGAAATTAATATTTCCTCAATGACGGTCCATCAACCCAAAGCTTAGTAGAAACTTTGAAATTTCATTTTTCAATGATAACAGAAAACACGAGGAGGGGGAGAGGACATGTGTTAATATTATTTGTCTTTCCAATGCAAGCTGCATGGTCACACGTATTCTATTTTTGTTGCAGTATAATAGTGCCCTGTTATCCATGGGGGAGATGTTCCAAGACCCCTAGAGGATGCTTGAAACCATGGAGGACCAAACTCTATACCGTGGGCTGGGCGCAGTGGCTCATGCCTGTAATCCCAGCACTTTGGGAGGGTGAGGCAGGTGGATCACCTGAAGGCAGGAGTTCAAGACCAGCCTGGGCAACATGGTGAAACTCCATCTCTACTAAAAATACAAAATTAACTGTGTGTGGTGGCATGTGCCTATAATCCCAGCTACTTGGGAGGCTAAGGCAGGAGAATTGTTTGAACCTGAAAGGCAGAGGTTGCAGTGAGCCGAGATTGTGCCACTGCATTCCAGCCTGGGTGATAGAGTGAGACTCCGTCTCAAAAACAAAAACAACAACAACAAAACTCCCAAAACTCTATACTGTGTATATTATGTTTTTGTCTGATCTGATAACCAAGATGGCTAGTAAGTGACTAACAGGCAGGTAACATATATAGAGTCAATATGCTGGACAAAGGGATGGCATGGGATGGTGCAAGATTTCAGCATGCTTGTCAGAATGGTGCAACACTTAAAATGTATCCATTGTTCCTGGAATTTTCCATTTAATATTTTCAGACCACAGTTGACCATGAGTACCTGAAACTGCAGAAAGCAAAACCTCAAACAAGGCAGGACTGCCATGACAGTGGGGCTGCAGAGTGTTATACAATGTTAATGTGAAAAGCGGGTATTGATTTTTCCCTTGAAAGAATTGTTACTTGCCCTAGGGTCAGGGCATGGAGGTGGAGTGGTACAGGGGGATGGTAAGGCAGAGAGGGAGAAGGGTGATTCTGGGACATTTAGCAGAGAATGGAAACTTCAGCTCCCTGCTAGGCTGGGAGTGTTCTAGGGTAGGGGTGCTTTGGAAATGGTGGCTTTGTGAGAATGTATTACCTTGAGGAGCTGCAGGATTCAAGAGAGTGGCCACATCCTAGTTGGTGGGAAAAAGGAAGATGTGTCTGGGGCAGCAAGACAGCAGTAATGTCAACTGAGATGAGGATTGGGATACATCAGCCCCTGGGATATTGGGGTAGGAACTTCAGAAGAGGAGGGAAATAGAGTGGTGAAGGGGGTTTGGTGAAGTTGGACCTATCAATCACATCAGTTATTAATACTTTATGGGATGGGAGAGTCCTCTGTGGGTAATCTGGAAGACTAATAGTGGTTCTCCAACTTTAGCCTGCACCAAAATCTCCTAGAGGACTTGTTAAAATAGAGTGCTAGGTGTGCCATCCTGAGTCCCTGATTTGATAGGTCTGGGACAGAGCCTGAGAGTTTCCATTGTTAACAAATGCATTTAAGAAATGCTGATAGAGCACTATATGAGAAACACTGGACTAGACAAATCACAGCCCACAGGCCTAATCCAGTCTACCTGTTTTTATAAACAAAGTTGTATTGAAACCATACTTTCCAGTTTGAACTTTTTTTTTTTCATAAGATGATACTCCTTTTATGCAAGTTCCATTAATTTTTATACATTTCTTTGCTCATAAGGTTTAAACTCCAGGTAGTGATAGCAATCAGATTTATAGAAGTAAGATTTATTATGAAGTTAGGTAGCCTGTGTCTATTAATGCTACTGAATTGCTGGCTATTTTGAAAATTGAGATGTCAATATTACAGAAGACTTGAAATACAAGGTATCTTTTATATGCTTATAAAGATGGAAAGAAGCTTTGCATTTAGCATTTTCCACTTAGTCTTTGTGAAAATTGTTCTTATTTCAAAAATAGCCTTAATGTGTGTGTGTGTTTCCTGAATATTCTAGATGGTACATGGTATTCTGAAAACTGAAAGTCACACCTCCAGGAATAAAATTAGGAGAAAGGCCGGGCGCGGTGGCTCAAGCCTGTAATCCCAGCACTTTGGGAGGCTGAGACGGGCGGATCACGAGGTCAGGAGATCGAGACCATCCTGGCTAACACGGTGAAACCCCGTCTCTACTAAAAAATACAAAAAGCTAGCCGGGCGAGGTGGCTGGCACCTGTAGTCCCAGCTACTCGGGAGGCTGAGGCAGGAGAATGCCTTAAACCCGGGAGGCGGAGCTTGCAGTGAGCTGAGATCCGGCCACTGCACTCCAGCCCGGGCGACAGAGCGAGACTCCGTCAAAAAAAAAAAAAAAAAAAAAATTAGGAGAAGTAGAAACTGGAGGGACGTCTCTAGAAATGATGTAATATTATCTGAATACCTCAAATCTAATCCAGGTCATCTGGGTAGAAATTCTGGGAAGGATTGATTTAAATATAAATAAAAATTTGTATACCTAAATAAAGATTGTATTCTACATTTGAAGAAAGAGTTTTTTTTTTTTTTTTTTAGAGTAAAAGGTGGTTGGCATGCATCTATGAAAGGAAGGAATTCAAAGTGTCTAGAATTGGCAATGTCTCTGGAGAGCATGCATTTGCTATTGGGTGCCAGCCATTAAGATGATCTCATTCATTTCTCCTCTGATTCTGTGATTGTTAAGTAATTTTTGGATCATATTTGGCTTCACATTTGGATTTGCCTATAGGAAGAAAAGTGCTGATTAGTAAATAGAGGAAGCTGTGTACTTGGCAGTTACATCTCTCCCCATGAATGATTTTTATGCATAAAACCTTAAGAGCTTGGTGAATTTTTGAACCATGCAGGATTCAGATTTTTCTTTTTTGTACTGATAGTCACCTCTTACCTTACAAGACTGAAGGCTGGACCCTACACTATGGTCAACAAATTGAAGTGTTGCTGTGGGGGTCCAGTCAGGGTGACCAGCTGACCTATCTTAGGTAACATTTAATTTTATTGGCCATATTTTAAATTTAAGTTGTCATTATTACAACTTAAATTGTAGAGAACGAGTAGAATACTAGTAAACTAGGAAAAGGAAGTCTTTCTTGTAGAAAACTAGGAAAAGACAAAGAAGTCAATTGACAACAGGGAATAGGCTGGAGATGAGGACCTGATCCAAGCTGGACCAATTAGAACCCTTCCTTGGGATTTTTGAAGGTAATTGGTATCCCTCTCTTGGCTATATTGTAAGCAGATGTCGCGTAGGTAATAACCAGATCCTCTGTCTTGTTCATCAAGCCAATCTGCCAAGAAAAAAAGAAATCCACTAATCTGCAGAGCGAAGCACAGATGAGGATGGACAATGAACACCCTGCCTGCAGTCCACATATTCCCGAGGACCAGGTATGCTTGTTTGTACCATCATTTGATTATGTGAAACAAATTCACAACTAATAAAAGTCCTATTTTTAATAGGAAATGTGCATTGTTACGGTAATGGAAGGAAACTAACACAGATAGGGATTGTGAGGAATTGTGCAGTGTGGATAGGCATCTAGTGAATGTCAACATTTACCAGCATCATTTACCCCTTTGTAAGCAAACTGAACATTGGCTTGACATACCATTACTAGCGTGCATCAAAACATCAATAGAAGTCTGATACTCTTCAAGCTAGGTGAGTTGTTCCTTTCATATTGGTGCCTCAGTTGCTCTAGAGAGGTCATGGATTGGATGGGGACAAGTCTTTTAAAACAAGAACTGTCTAGAAAGATTTGATTCAAGAATGATTTCTATGGAGTTTAACCATATGCCTCAAAAGTTGGAATTAGGCTGTTCATTTTTTAAGATAATAAATAAATAGTAAAAGAAAAGAGAAGATATGCCTATTTCTTGAAAGAAAAGTGAATAAAAATACTCATCAGTGATTATTTTAAATAATGAATACTAAATTGACAATTGTACATTTTTGTATTTAAGTGAAGTGATTGTGGTTAAATGAATCCCTTTTCCTGTGATAAGAATAAGAGACTATGATTGAAAGTTGAGATTCAAATAATCATTACAAAAAGACTGAGTGACAGCTATGATTCTTCTTGATTGAGCGTAAATTTAAATGTCTACTATTTTAAGTTATTAGAAATGCACTTTGATGTGGCAAATATGTTGAACAAATTATAATGGTGGTTAAACAAATTTTTCATTAAAGCATTTCAACAGAGAAGGGAGGAGGAGATGCATTTTGTTTATATATTCACATTTTCTGTTATTAGGCAACTGTACAGGGATTCTTACCATCTTATTGGTGCCCATGTAGATGTGCTTAGGATAGGAAGCGCAGTGGGCATGGACCCCAGTCTCTGGGAGCCAATGTGCTAATTGTAAGCATAAAACATGCTTCTTATATACACAATACATATATAAAATACAACAGGAGTAGTTGGATAAGTAGAAATGAGGGCAAAGTGGTGGAAAATGATGTGCATTTATGTATTAAGTTGGTGCAAAAGTAATTGTGGTTTTTTGCCATTATTTTTTCAATGGAAAAAACGGCAATAACTTTTGTACCAACCTAATAGAAGGGTGGCTGAGATGGGCTAAGCTAACCAATGAAACACTCTGGAGAAAGTGGCCTTGAACCAGGAGATGATGGGCTGAAGACAGGAACAAGTCGTAAGCAGCTTAATTTTCAAGATCAGTCATAAGAAAATACATATTCAGACATTCATAGGTGTATTCAGTTTTCTTAATTTACAGAAAACACTAGATGGCTCTTTGATTAATGAATGGTAGAGGAAATAATTTAAGTGAAATCTAAAGCAAAGGCAGACGTGTTTCAATTTCTTAGACTAAATGTGAAATGTATTAGTATAAAACAGGAAGGATGGATTGAAGTTTTTTTTTACAGGCATAAGGATGAAGAGGTGAAGCCTGGGGTCTTTGCATTTCAGCTTTGCTATTTTCCAGCTTATGACCATGAGCAAGTTGCTCAACCTCTCTGTGCCATTTTTCTTCTGAAATTGTAAAAATAACAGACCTTGCCTTAGGGTTTTAGGTACGGTTGATTGAGATCACTCCTTCATTCACAAATATGTTTTGGGCTCCTATTATGTGCCAGGTGTTGTACTAGGAATGGGAGAGAAAGCAGTTGAGCAAAACAGACAAAACCCTTTCCCTAATGGTGCTTCCATTCTAGTGGAATTGCTAGTCAGAAAAGAAATGCACAAATAAAACATCAGATAGAGATAAGCACTCTGTAGAAGATTAAGTGGAGTGACATGATAAAGGGTGACTGGAAGCAACTTACAGGTTAGGGTAGGCCTTTCTCATCTCCGAATGTCACGTTGAAGTCAGCCGTGAGAAAATAAGGAGGGGCAGCCCTGGCAGGGAGAACAGCTGGTGCTGAGGTCCTGGGGCAGGAATCAGCTCGATGTGTTTGAAGAACATAAATAAGGTCATTGCAGCTGAGGTTAATGGGCAAGAGGCAGAGTGGCAGCGAATGAAATTAGATCATGTAGGTTTTTGAAAACAAGGATAAGGAAGTGTGTTTTGTACTAAGTGTAATGCAAAGCCCCTCAAAAATTTTAAAGTGGGGAGTGGCATGACTTCGTAACAGATGTAAAGAGCTCATTTCCAGTCTTGGCACAAGATAAACACCCAAGTGTGTGTATGTTAGCTGTTGCCATTTCATTTAATCCTCACACCAGCCCTATGTGATGGTTACTATGAAAGGAAATTATCCCAAACCTGAGCTAGGGCAGAACTTTGTAGGCTAATAGGATTTTCAGCCTCTTTGGAAAGGATCTAGCATTCCTGATAAAGCACTGGAGTATTTTATTGATAGTTGGCTTTTTTTTTTTTTTTTTTTTGAGATAAAGTCTTGCACTGGAGTGCAGTGGCATGATCTTGGCTTACTGCAACCTCTGCCTCCCAGGTTCAAGTGATTCGCCTGCCTCAGTCTACTGAGTAGCTGGGATTACAGGCACCTGCCACCACGCCCAGCTAATTTTTTGTATTTTCAGTAGAGAAGGGGTTTCACCACATTGGCCGGGCTGGTCTTGAACTCCTGAACGTGTGATTCGCCCACCTTGGCCTCCTGAAGTGTTGGGATTACAGGTGTTAGCCACCGCACCTGGCCTTTCTGATAGATTTTAATGAGGTTTAGAGTCCTTCTGGGAAGCTAGATTGGCACCACTCTGCTATTATTTTTTAGATGTGTTCAGTAACCTTTAACCAGACATTTAAGGGCACAACACTCTTTAAGCCTTATGCTATCCTAATAATCTTTAAACCAGATATTCTTCTTTTCAAACTCTAGCTGAATAATATTTATTAAGTCATTTTTTTCCTCCCAAAAGTAAATTTTTGAACTAGTTTTTTTTGAAATCTTTTCCCTTCCACCAAGCTTGAAATAAAATGTGTGTCAATGTTCCACTGAATTTATCTGAGAAACTGCTTTGACAGTATTATTAATATCACCATTTTACAGACAAGAAAACCATAGCCTGTGCATTTAAGCGCTCTGTCGTACCTACACCCAGGAAGAGCAAATTAAGCCAGCGTTCTAGGAAGCAACAAAGCAAATCTGAACCCAAGAGGTCTTAGTCCCCAATAAAAAAAGAATCACTCATTTCTTTTACTGGAATCCCATTATTACCTGTTTTATTTCATATTGGTTTGTAAAGACTGGTAGTCTTTGATTCATTGGGGCCCTCTTTTTGCCCCCAAGATATATGTGTGCAGTTTACTCTCTCTCTGCTTTCTAACTTTGAAAAGTTCTAATTTGCTCTTTCAGTAATTGAACTCAATCTTGACTTGGGTGAAACTTTTCTCCAATTTATCAAGAGCCATTTAATCGATTTTTATGGTCTAGAGCGTCACTTCCTTGGATCTTCAGCCCATCCAGGCTGGAGCTTTAATTCATTAGTGTATATGGCTTATGCCAATCAACTCAACCAGATTGTGTGGGTCTGCTGAGCTGAAGTAAATTACGCATTGGTTCTTGTGAGAAGAACCTTGAATGAGATCACTGAGGGATGCTAAAACAATCTGGATGCTTTTGGACTGGAGGATGGGGGATCCCTTTTCTAACTAACAAGCATTATATTCTTAGAATGAAATCAATTCCATGGTGTACTGGAGTCAGTTCAATCAACTCCTGTTACATTTTCAGGAAATTTGTGAAATAGTTCATGACAACTTTGTAGCTTTAAAATGGCCCTTGTGGCTGTATTTATGCCACAGAAGCTGGCAAATGCCACAAATCAGGACTTTCTTTCCCCATAGAGTCTGTTTTTAAACACTTAGCGATGTTACCCAAACAAAACCAGGGTTCATTTTCCTGGCAAGCAATCAACAACTCTCCACAAGAACACAGGTTTTGATCCACAGGAGTTTTATTACTCATCACAAGTGAGGAGAGCACTGGGAGCATTCTCTAAAGCAGTGTCTCTCTGAGGGAAAGTGACAGGAGAGTTTTATGGGGTGATGGAGGGGGACAGAATGTGTCATCTCATGCAGGGAAGGGGTCCCAGTGGCGCAGATGCAGTGAGTCATCATGCCAGCACATAGGTCACCTGCTTTATAGCTCCTTCTAGGTGGGAGACATTAGCATGGTAATGAGGAAAGTTCACTTGGGTTCATCTGTAAGTTGCCAGGGTCTGTCAGAAACTTGTTTCAACTGACTAGGTGACTGCATTCCACACAGGGCTTGAAACAAACAGTCTGTAGGAGAGGGAGCTGTAAAGCAGGTGGTTTGGTAAAGCCCATTGAGCTCCTATAGACTCTGGAGACCTAGCAGTACACCATTGCAAGTGCCTTGCAGGTTCTCCCTGTTTTCTTCCTAGTTATAGGACAAGGAGAAGATAGGAAAAGAGGAGAAACTGCCAATGGGCTTTTGGCTTCTTGCCTGCATTTTTACTGCCATCAGAAACTGCCAGAAGTTCTGTAGTAAAATAGACCTCACACTCCTAGTAACAAATGAGGTTTGCTATCATTTTCCCCACTAGGGTTGAATACCAGCTCCATAACTACTTGCTTTGGGACTTTGGCTGATCAGTTTATTTACATCTCTAGGGCTCAGTTTCATTATCATTACAATGAGAATAATACCACCAACCTCATTGTGTATAGATGTATGTGTGTGTGGGCAGCGGGGTGGGGCGTGTTGGGGATGGGATGGGGTGGTAAATGATATGGTTCCCATAAAGTCTTTGCTGAAGACTTGATGCATTGGCTCTCCATAAATAATAGCTCTAATGATATTATTCAGTAAGTTCTCACACATGCTCAGAGGTAATAAAAGAAAAACTTCATCCGAATTAAATTTAAAGGAGTTTAATTGAGCAATGAATGACTTGTGAATTGGGCAGCCTTCCCAGCCAGAGTAGGCTCGGAGATTCCAGCACAGCCACGTGGTGGAGAAATATTTATGGACGGGAAAAGGAAAGTAATGCTGAGAAAACGGAAGTGAGGTACAGAAAACAGAAGTGAGGTACAGAAAACAGAAGTGAGTTACAGAATTGGATTGGTTACAGCTTGGTGTTTGCTTTATTTGAACATGGTTTGAACAGTTATACATTTGCTTGACCAAAACTCGTGACTGGCACAATCTTAGGTTATGGTCTGTTTACACCTCCACTTGTTATAGTTCACGATGTACAGAGAAATCCTTAGGCTGAAATTAAAGTATGTAAGGGGGCAGCTTTATGCTAAACTTGATTTAACAGAGGGCACTTATAAACTACGATTTCATAAAGGCCTTTCTGGTAATGTCTGATGCCTCTAAACCAGCCTGACTTGTACCATTTTCCCCATGAGCTCGCTCTCTCTTTCTCAGTATCTCGCTCTTTCTCTGCCTGTGCCCTATGTGGGCTGGGAGCCCCAGTACAGGTGTGATTCCAGTACATTCCAAGTCTCACCAGGCACATATTTTTCCATTCCGTTCAGTGCCTGCCTTCCAGTGGTACCCCAAGTGTATTGAGCTTGACAACTTTTTCAGCTATAAATAAGTGGTGGTTGGGGCGAAGGGGTGGGTGTGAGAAGAGACTTATCTTGAAATATGTTGATTTAGGCTTGATGGCTTTTCATTGACTTGCAGAAGTAGTATTTTGTGTCTCTATGCAAGATTCCCCCTTTATTTACTGCAAGGATGTTTTTATCAGGTTAAGGAGAAAGCTGAGGTTGGAGAAGGTGTGCTTTTCTGTTCCCTTTTATCTGTCAATTTCTCTCCTCATTCTACAGAATCCCCAAGATACCATGTTAGAGTTAAATCAGTATGTGATCAGCAATCAGACAGACCTGAATATGACATGTGATTCTGCTACTTATCAGCTGAATGACCTTGTGATGGTCATTTGAATTTCTAATCTTTAGCTTCCTGATCTACAATATGCCTCTCTCTCTCTCTTTTTCTCTTTGTCTCTCTCTCTCTTTTTCTCTTTGTCTCTCTCTCTCTTTTTATCTGTCTTGGGCTAGCTCTGTACTTCACAACCTGGCTACACGTTATATTTACTTGGGGAGCTTTTCAAAAATAGTTAATTCCTGGGCTCTGCTCCAAAAGACTGATTCAACTAGACTAGGTTTCAGCACAAATATCCATCTATTTTGGAAGCTCTCGGTGAAATACTATGTGTAGTGAATGTTAGGAACTGCTGAGCTTCTCTTATTAAGCCTCTCTGGACCCTGTCTGGCCGCCATGCTCATTACCTGGATGTCGCTGGACCACAACAGCTCATGTAAATACAACATACAAAACAATCCATTGCAAACAGTCACTTTGTAACTCCAACCCTCCGCCTGCTCAGATTGGCAGGCAGTGCAGTCATCTGTAACTTCTTATCTTCAGGAGCCCTTTCATGGAATGTGCAAGAACCCCTGTTGGTGCTCTGCAGATGAGAAAAATAGCTACTGAGATCCTTGTTCACTTGCTGAAGCTGGAAGGCCTCGTGGTCTGGAGAAATGCCTGATCTACAATATTCCTCTCTCTCTCTCTTTTTCTCTTTGTCTCTCTCTCTCTTTTTATCTGTCTTGGGCTAGCTCTGTACTTCACAACCTGGCTACACAGTGGTTGTGAAGTTGCAGTGGTTCATCTGAGAACAGTGGATGCTGGTCTTTCTCTGGGTAATCCTTGGGCAAGAATACTCTCTCCCCAATTGGCCTGGGTTGCCAGGGAAGAGAGTATTCATCTGAGAAACTGCTTTGAGAGTATCATTAATATCATCATTTTACAGACAAGGAAACAGAACCTTAGAAATGGTAAGTTGATCAATGTCATAAGAAGTAACCTGACCTGACCATAAGACCTGACCTTAAGAGGTCAGGTCTTCCACTTCACCTAAGTGAAGCCAGGCTTCCCAAGGCACAGCTCAGCACCTGGCGAGCCACACTGCAGTGAGTTACAGCACCATCCACTTACTGCCTAGAACCACCATTTTGTTCCAAAAACATAGGTCTGGGTTACCCAGTCCACACTCCATCTTCCTGTTGGTCATTTTCTTTCATTTCTTCCCACCACCTGGCCCCAGGTGGGTACAGTCTTGTCCATCAGATGTGTTCTAATAAATAGTTAAATACCAAACCCTCTTCTTCCAGAAGCATCCTTGGTTCCTTCTACATATGTGTGTAGATTCATATATGTAAAAAAAGTATGAAAAAGGATCTTTCATCAGTTTACTTATCAGCTTCTTCTAAACCCATGCTCTTTCCAAGCTGCATATCCAATTTAAAAAAGTCCCTATTCCAAAACCAGTGAGTAGGAATGAAATTACTTTACCCAGGTGTAACTCAAAGGAATCACTGAGTGATTATTTCCAGAACAATGGGATGACTTGCTCCAAAGGTAAGTTCAAGTTTTCATCATGAACATATGAAACACCCAGGTTTTCTTAGTTTCAACCAGTTTTAGGATTCAATCTCCGCTAGTCAAGTCATTATATGTAAATACCGTTGATATGAATGTCCATCTCACAGGGTTGTTGAGAATAATACATGAGATAAGATGTAGATAGATCAATTTGTAATATTTTATTACTGACACTGTTACTAATTAGTTAAGCTAATCAGCATCTCACTAGAATTGCCCCTTTGGGCAGTGAACATCCCTCTTCGTGTTCCTCCTGCGCCCTTCCTGTAGTCAGTGTGGTGGCCCTGACCTCTGGTCAGTACAATCCAGTGGATTCTAGATTCTCACCACATCACCACTAAGATTATGGTCATGTTAGCCAGGGTGATGGGGCCTCTGCATTGAAATGCGGGGCTGTGGGATCAGTGACACTTGCTGTCTTGCTGTCTCCTGCTTTGGTTATGAGAGAAATTCAAGAAAGCAGCTCTTGCTCAGGTAGACTTTGGGTTAGTTCCTGAGCTTTGGTTTTCCTCTGGATTGGCCTAAAGGTCTTCAGGGGTTGAGGAGAATACTGGAGAAGGTCTGTTATCATCCATGTTCTTCAACAGAGTAAAGCCAAAACATTAAGTACTGGAGTTATTCGGTACTTGCCTTCCCTAAGGGAAGTGTAGTACTTACTGTGTCTTGATTCTCTTGGAGCTCCTTGCCTCTGCCCTCTGTTAGTTAGGAA
Source organism: Colobus angolensis palliatus (assembly GCF_000951035.1). Classification (NCBI taxonomy): domain Eukaryota; kingdom Metazoa; phylum Chordata; class Mammalia; order Primates; family Cercopithecidae; genus Colobus; species Colobus angolensis. The sequence goes on along the minus strand of NW_012115844.1, from coordinate 1,733,938 downwards.
TCTGGAAGGGAGGAGGGTTGTACTTAGCATTTCTAAATAGACAATAGTTCTCCTGATTGAAAGGCTAAAATACTTCTACCCTGGAGTTTTACTGACCACTGATTTTTTTTTTTTTTTTTTTTTTTTGAGACAGGGCCTTACTCTGTCACCCAGTGCAGTGGTGGTGCCATCTTGGCTCACTGCAACCTCTGCTTCCTGGGCTTAAGCTATCCTCCTACCTTAGCCTCCTAAGTTGCTGGGACTTACAGGCATGTGTCACCACACCCAGCTAATTTTTGTATTTTTCATAGAGACAGGTTTTTGCCAAGTTGCCCAGGCTGGACCATTGACATTTTAAGAAATGTATGCATGTCCCTAAAAGGGGAGGTCAGTTTGGGATCCTCGCTCATGGATGATGTGAGTTTGGTTACCTAAGGGGACTGGTTTATCTCTCTTATGGGTGGTCACATAATATTCAGGAGGTGGTACTGACTAGGCTCAATGATTGACTGGGTGAAGCAGGAAGGAAGAGGGGAGCTATCCAGGTAGATAGGTTTTCTCTGGAGCAAGAGTTGGTTGACCTCAGCCATTTATTAACTTTTTATTTTGAAATGATTTCAGACTCAACTGCCACCTGTGTTATAAATAAAGTTTTCTTGGAACATTACAGCTCTTACTTGTTTACATATTGTCTATGGCTGCTTTCATGCTACAGTGACAGAATTGAATAATTGCAATAAGAACTTATTTGTACTCTCTGGCTCTTTATGAAAAAAGTTTCCTGATTCCTGCTCTAGAGTCAAAGATGCTTCTCAATAAAAAATACTCCTCCAAATTGCTGTATGTTTCATAATCCCCCTCACTGTGACCCAAAGGCCACAAAACCCTTGTAGAATCAGAGAACACAGGGTTGGAAGGGGGTATTAGTGGTCATTCAGTGCAATTCCTCATGTAAGGCCAGAATCTTCCAGTGGTGCCCCTTCAAGCAATCCCCTAGTGATGGAAGCATATCATTGTGTGCAGTAGTCAGCTCAGCTTTCTGAGGGAAGTTCTGGCTGTTGGAAAATGATTTCTTATATTGAGCTAGGCTGCAGTGGATGAGAAAAACTATTAAAGTGTTATTATTTATGACCCCCTCTCCAGCCTTTGAAGGAGGAAGACGTCATCACCAGCAGAATGGGCTGCACCGCCTGTGTTGTGTGGATCAGCATGATGGATGGGGAGGAGACCTGAAGATGCTGCAATGGCACACTTGCTCTACATGGAGATGCTGGATGTCCCTGGAAGTAAAGACCCACAAAGGGATGCTGGAAGGGCGTGGCTGGATAGGGGTAGGGTGAAGGAGGAGCTGCAGATGAGGAAGGAGTCAAGGTGTAGAATTCGTCTCAAATTATTCTTCAAAGCTTCTCAGGTAGGATTTGGGCATTTGGGTGCATTTCTAGATGCTTCAGTCAGTTGAGAAAAATTGGGGAAACAAAGGTGCCCACATGATGTGGTGCATTTGGGTTGTGTCTGTCACCTTGAGGCTCCCATGCATTGGTCTTCTATTCTCAGTCCAAACAACTTTCAGCCCAAGTAGCACCCTAGCAATTAATTGTCCAAATTCTACCTCGTTGTCTTTCTACCTAGCCACAGATTTCCTCCCCTCTCAGCTCCAATGTTTCTTCAAACCACCATGTGTGGAGGGAGAGGTGGAGGAAGGCTATGTGCCATCTTTGTGGCCCATGTTGAAGATTTTCCAGGGTACAGGGTAGTGCCACGATCTCTAGATGTGCATTAAGGGCTCTGGCTTCCACATCTATTTCTACAGTAACTTTCTGTGCAACCTCTTGTCATCATTTCTCTTCTTCATGCTTTAATTTACTTTTCTGTAAAACGAGCTGGAGCTGGAACAGAGTTTCAAACTTTTTTTTTTTTTTTTTTGAGACAGAGTCTTGCTCCTTCGCCCAGGCTGGAGTACAGTGGTGCAATCTCAGGTCACTGCAACTTCTGCCTCCTGGGTTCAAGTGATTCTCCTGCCTCAGCCTCCCGAGTAGCTGGGACTACAGGCACACACCACCACACCCTTCTAATTTTTTGTATTTTTAGTAGGGACAGGGTTTCACCATGTTGTCCAGGCTGGTCTCGAACTCCTGACCTCAGCCGATCTGCCCACCTTGGCCTCCCAAAGTGCAGGGATTACAGGTGTGATCCACTGTGCCTGGCCTCAAATGCTGCTTACTGAGCCTTGAGCCAAGTGACCTCTGGGGTCTTGAGCAAGGTGGGCAGCAATGTAGATGCTAAAAGGCCAGATTTCCAATGTGCCTGGCCTCAAATGCTGCTTACTGAGCCTTGAGCCAAGTGACCTCTGGGGTCTTGAGCAAGGTGGGCAGCAATGTAGATGCTAAAAGGCCAGATTTCCAAGCCGCCCTGGGCAGCTTTCTTCAGAGCAGTTATCTATTGGACAGATTGGGGTCCATTAAAACCCCGAAGTATTTCCACTGCTAAAAAACAAGCCTAGAATCCAATGAACTATCAGTCTTTCTCAGTGTGTGGTGCAGGTCCCACTAGGGAGATACAAGCTTATATATGATGCATGGATGAACATTTTAAGTTTTCATAGTTACGTTTATTTTAAAGTGTATTAGGAAAAAAATATAACTATCACATCAAATGTGTGATTTCATTGATATTGATTAAGATGAAGCTACATTTAATTGAATAAGTGAGCTTACCTGAAGAAAGAGAATAAGTAAGTAATAGTGCAGGTGATATAGGATTATGGCCAACATGATTAACATTTGGGAAAATGGGCAAAGCGACCTCCACAGGCCCTCCTGGCTGTGACATTCTAGCATTCCTCCTCCTCCCCATCTTTTCTCTTGTTTCCTCTCTGTGGTCATGTCCTCCTCAACAGAGACGGCATTACAATGTGTACTTTCAGATTCAAAACAGTGTCCTTGACATGCACGAGGTCTGCGCTCTGTGAGTCCCCTTGGCCCTTTCTATGAGAGCTTTACTTTGGTCAGGGGGCAGCTCTGTTTTCCTACCTTCAGTTTCTGATGAGGTACATGAAACCCACAGGAAGCAAACCAAAATGAAAGCAAGAAAAACAAGGCTTGGCAGAGAGCGGCTATCTGCACTTCACTTGGGGTTAGAGAAGGCGCTTTTGGCTGTATTAGCAGAATACCTAATGTGCTTGTGTTTGAAGAAGCAAATCTGCAGAATTAGCAGCCAGTGAATTGTTAGTCTTGCAGGCTGTTGATTCTGTCTCTCTCTTTTTTAACCATCAGAACTCACTTAGTTTTATTTATTTTTTGGCATGAAATAATTTCCTATATCCTCTTTTTAACTCACTTTTAATAGGATAGCACATCTATTTCTCTCGTTCTGAATTCTGGATGATTTTATTGTTGAAGGAAGACAGTAGATATTGCATATCTACTTTCTTTTTTCTGTTATTTATTTATTTTTTACAGTTTTATGTAAACACAAAGCAGGCCCATGAGCTGCCTACTCATTTTCTTCACTGCACAGCCTGGCATTGGGGTTGGCGACTCTGATGGCCAGCTGAGTGGCCCTTTCCATGATGGCTTTGCAGTTCTTGGAGGAAACATTGTGATCAATCACAGCACAGTAAGATTTGTTGCACATCAACAGTACTTTCAGCTCCTTGACGTTGTGAACCAGGAACTTCTGGAAGCCACTGGGCAGCATATGCTTTGTTTTTTTGTTGCTCCCATAACCACTGTTGGGCATCAAGATCTGGAGCTTGAACCTTCTATGAACCCTGTTGTCAATACCACTGGATTTCTGCCAGTCACGCTTAATTTTGATATATCAGTCTGACTAGTGCCCAATGAACTTCTTGGTTCTCTTTTTGACTATTCTGGGCTTCACAAGGGGTGTGAAGGCAGCCATGATGCTGAGGAGGACATGGCTGCCACCTCCATAGGCAGTGCCAAGGAAGAGAGAACATACCTACTTTCTAATGTTGGACTTGCACTGTGTGTCCACAGTTGATGAAGTGTGGCATGCCATGGTGGACAGACCTTGGGCATCTGGGGCAGACAAACCTGGATTTAAACTTGGCTTAACCATCTGTCATCTGTGGACAGGCCTTTCTTATTTAAATAAGCTTGATTTTTTTTTTTAAATTTCTTAACAAGAATTATGCTTTTTTTCCCCCACAGAATTTTTTGTGTGTGGATTTAAGAGGCAACGTATAAAAAAAACTACAGCTTCAGTGTGTTGTTTAGATGTGAAATAAATATCAGCTCTTTTTTCATTTCTCACAAGCCTGACAAGTGCTGGTACTAGATACTACAGCCAAAGCAAAGATGAATATGACATAGGCCAGGATGGCAAATAAGTTTTCTTTTATGCCCAGCTCTCATGAAGTGGTGAAGCCTCAGGGAGTACTGTGTTGAGTTGGATTTTAAGGGTCAGCAGGGAAGAGTGTTGTAGTGGATTAGCCGTATCCTTCAAGGCTCAGGAGGGGGCATTGAGTGTTTCAATATACAAATAACTGGGGAATACTACACTCAAAGGCCCCATGAAATACACAGACATTTGTGACTGTATCCATAATCAGTACAAATGCAAAGTGAGAGGGGATGATCTGCTAATGCATATCATGTTTTGCACTGTTGTTGGTGATATGATTTACCAAATAGTGACCAACTCCTGGTAAAATTTATCATAAAATAAAGTACAATCTTTCTTCAATTGACCCTGGAAAATTCACTGGATATTAAATGGTATAAGAATGTTTTGTTTTTAGATGTAAAATGGAGCAAGGTTCTAGGTTCACATAACTTTTTCAATTACACAAATATCTTGTGGGATATGTAGGGCATCTACTCACCCTGGTCCTCAACCATGAAATACTATTGAGTGCCCTCTCATCATAGCACCAACTATCCTCACAGTTTTCCAGAATATCCTTGGGTGTGGTGCCACCTCTGCAGAAACCCTGATTCTAACTCAGCTCTCTTATTTTACAGATGAAGGAATCATCCCTTTGGGGAGGGAAGAATTACTTGCTGGAAAACATAGGGATTCAAACATAAAGCCTGGACCAGGACCACAGACTTCTGACTCCTTAGGCTCAATCCCGGTTGTATCCGTCACAGCAATTGAAGCCAAGGATTAGAGTCAGGTAGGCTTGGGATCAAATCCTGGCTCTGACCTTGGGAAAACTGCTCCATCTTTTCAAGTCTCTGTTTCATCATTTGCATAAATGAGATTAAAAATAGCATTTACCTTAAAGAATTGTTATGAGGACTAAGAGAGGTTATGACTTTGAATTCCTGGCACATAGTGAACTCTTAATTAATGGTAGCAATTATCACACTACTTATTCCCTGCTTTAAAGCTCATTCATTTTAATGCCAACAGAAATTGTCATATCCTAGAGAACTTCTCTACTTGAACTTTTTTCTCTGTAGAGAAACACTTGTTTATCATTTGTTTCCAATACTTCAAATCATTCCTTTCCAGGACAAGGCCTCCTTCTAATCTCCCCATTTTCCTCCAAGATGTTCAGGGCCACATTGAAGGGAAAAATGTCTTAAGCAGAGTAGCTCGGAGCATTCTCATACCTTGACTCTTACTTAAAGAAAGGAAGAAGAACCTTTGGGGCTTTGATTTGGTTTGAAAAGGCAGAAGGGAGGTGATATCAAGCACTTATTTTGACCACTTATTTTGTACCAAGTGCATTGCAAGTGGCCTATTTTGTTGCATTCTCTCAAGAATAGTCCCTGTGAGGTGGACTGTTAAGGATCACCTCCATCTTACAGATGAGAAAGCGGGCACTCTAAGCTGATAAGATCCTTTCTTGAGGTCATACAGAGCCAAGATTAAAATATAAACAAAAAATAAAATTCTAGAGCCCCTCCAAGCAACTGAATGGACCCCTTCTTGGCCAGGGCACTCCAAAGTTAACCTGAAAAACTGGTTCAGGCCATGACAGGAAGGGGTGTCAGACATGTCTCATTATACCCTCCTCTCTTTAGGAATTCAGGAAAAGTGACCAGCATTTAACATCAACACAGACCTTAAGTCTGTTAAGAAACATTTACATTCTATTCTCTCTGAAGTCTGCTACCTGGAGGCTTCATCTGCATGTAAAACCTTGGTCTCCACAACTTCTTATTGTAACCTAGACATTTCTTTCTATTGATAATAACTCTTTCAACCAATTGTCAAATCAGACAAATTTTAAATCTACCCACAACTGGAAGCAGACCCCCCAGTTTCCCTTTTCCGGACTGAATATGTATCTTAAATGTATTTGATTGAAGTCTCATGTCTCCCTAAAATGTATAAATCTAGGCGAAGCCCCAACCACCTTGGGGTCATGTTCTTAGGGTCTCCTGAAGGCTATGTCACGGGCCATTGGTGACTCGTATTTGGCTCAGAATAAATTTCTTTAAATATTTTAGAGTCTGACTCTTTTTGTCAACAAAAATCAGCTGTCTGTCTGACACTGTTGTGATTTGGGTTCTTTCAAAAGCAGGTCCTGAGACAAGGGTTTGAGTGCAAGTGGGACTTTGGGAGGTGTATTTATCTTTTTTAAAAAATATTTTTTTATGCCTGTCAGCTCTGAATGGACTCTTTATTAATGTATGTTCTGGGACTAACAAAGGCCTGCCTTTGAGCCTGTGTTCTTTAAGTGCGCGCGATGCTAGGCTTCCTCAGTAGAGGGCGCTGGAGGACACCACAGCTGAAGGAGGGTTCTTGCCGGTTGTGCGGGGACAGCGGCTCAGTAGTGTGGGTGAGCAAGGACAGCGGGTGGAACTGGTCCTTCTGTGACTCTGCAGCCCCGGCTTGGTGATACTTTTTGTGCAGCCCTCTTGACACGGAAAGCAGAGCCCCCCAGCACAGAATGAGCACTCCGAAGGGCTCCTTCCCTTACCGGTACCCGGATTACCTTCCTTTTCCCTGTTTGCTGCTCTTGGGTCCGGAACTCAGCCTCCCTTTACAAGCTTCTGCTCGGCCTGTGTGCAGCTGCACTTAGCTGGCAGGGTCACGCGTTGAGTAGCCGCTCCTTCTGCAGCCTCCAGCAGCCCCCGCCAGCTCCCGGGCTCCAACCCTCACCATCAGTTGCTGACTGGCTCCCCCTGCGTGCACTCCGGAGGCTGGCTGCACTCTGGTGGTTCCCAGCAATTCCAGGCCAGCTCCAGGCTGGCCAAAGCAGCTAACTTCTCTGCTGTCTCGTGGGCTGAACCTCACCGTTTCCCAAGAGGTCTGAATCCCTCTCAAGTTCATCTTTTCCTAAGTTCTCCCTCTCAGCTCTAGGGTGCTTTGTAGTTTCCTTATGTCTGTACTCTTCATAGTCGTTAATGACTCTGTTACATTTGTCCTGCTGAACTTACTGTGTGCTTTCTGTCTCTTGACTGGAGCAAGGCTGTCACAGGAGTCAATCCCAGAAAAATGATGAGAGAGTAGGGACGAGAGAAAAGCCAATAAGCAGTATGTTAATGAGTAGGTCCCACCTGGGGCTCAGTCGCACTGGTGTCTCTCTGAGAGTATGGGCACCACACACTTTGGGATTGCCCCAGCAAGGGGCAAGCAAGGGAGCTGGGTGTTTATTCCCCGACTCATTGCTTGAGGCTTGCTCTTGGGAATGGTAGCTCCCTGGAACTTCTGTCCTGCCCTGCATATGTGGACTGTGCAGGGGATACTTCTGTGGCCAGAAAAAGCCCTTGGGCAGAGAGAAGCAGAATCTTGATGCTGAGATGTCTTCGTGCTTGGGAGTTGACCACTGCAGCTGCAGGTGACCTCTGGGGTGGGCCAAGGGGATGTAGGTGGGCAGTGATGCATCTACTACAGACATGTTGCAGGATGCGGGGCAGCAGAAGGAAACTGATCAGCTGGATGCCAATGAATGGCCCAGATTGATTCAAGGGTAAATTTGCTGGAAGAAGTCTGTTGCAGAAGATCAGATGCTTTCCTGACTGGTGTAATTTAATTGTATGGTCAGTGTTTGCTATGGATAATTGGTTTTTTCTTTGACCTTCACAATCTTGCTGGCTCAGTCACACTGGAAGACACTTTTCTAGCTCTCTCAAATGCAGTAAGACTAACCTGGCTTCCATCAGGAACTCCCGGGCTTGCCATTTCCAGGAGGTGCCAATGGCTGTGACGTGCAACCAGCAAACGGCAGTGGTGTTTGTATTTTCCATTTTGCCCTTTACAAGAATATTTCAGCTGAAGCAAAAGGCTTTTTCCTTTACCCTGGGTTTTTAAATAGAAATCTTGGTTGCATTAAGCACTTTTTTTTTTTTTTGCTGGAGTGCAGTGGCCGGATCTCAGCTCACTGCAAGCTCCGCCTCCCGGGTTCACGCCATTCTCCTGCCCCAGCCTCCCGAGTAGCTGGGACTACAGGCGCCCGCCACCTCGCCTGGCTAGTTTTTTGTATTTTTAGTAGAGACAGGGTTTCACCGGGTTAGCCAGGATGGTCTCGATCTCCTGACCTTGTGATCCACCCGTCTCGGCCTCCCAAAGTGCTGGGATTACAGGCTTGAGCCACCCCGCCTGGCGCATTAAGCACTTTTAATTCTGAGCATTAGACTATAAAGTTCAAAGCTCTGTTCTGCTCTTGAACACAGTGGATACCAAGGTGAGAGAGTCTAATAACAAGGAATACCAGAAAAAAAATACGGGCAGGAGACAAGTTTATTGCGAAGTGTTGTGAACAGTATTTGTGATTAATGTGGACCAAAAAAGGTTATTTCTACATTAAAATCATTCACATTTGCAATAATTTAAACAACTTATCTGGTTTCCCAAAGAGGGGATGTGTTCTTTCCACATACAACATGCTCAGGGAAGGAAGAACAAGGAAGCTTACTCTGCCCTGAAACATATCTGGGAGAGCTTTTCTGCCTTGGAAGGATCACCAAGTGATGTTGTTAAGTGACAAAAACAATGTCCAGAAGAGCATCACATAGCTAATTGTTGTGTAAGAAGGAAAAAAGGACTACATAGTCACATTTACTTATATTTATATGAAAAACTAATAAAAGTAGCTAGGTATACGTAAGGCAGTCAGAAACAAGACTTTTCAATTTATAACTTTTATATCATTTTAATTTAAAAGTTATGCTAATGTATTTCCTGTTAAAGAAACAAATAACAACCTGCCCAGTGGAAAGCATCATCATTGTCATAGTGTCCTAAGATCATTTTTTATGACCTTTGAAGGTAACTTAGGTTAGGAAAATGCATTCCATAAAATTCAGCTACCTGCACATAGCGAATCCTTGGCAAACACTTGGAATAGGGTGAAGGTTTTTGTGTGATCATGGAATTTTTTTTTTTGTTTACATCTCTGGTGCTATTCGCCATCCAGGCAGCAGGGGGAGGTGTTTCTCTGTTTTTCTTTGCGCCTCCCGCACCTTCTCCCCAACTTCATATGCAAAACTGACGAAGAATTCTCTAATTCAAATCTGTGCACGAAATGCACCACATTTTCTAGATTCATGTTGTTACTCTCTCATATCCAAAATCTTTAGGAGACTTGGAGCTTCCAGCAGACTGCTAATGATTATTCAAAAGGGGTTGATTGTTGGGTTTGCTGGTGTAAAGTTTATCTTCCCTCTTCTCTGTGCCTCTCCTTATCACTCCACTCAGCCTTCATACATCACTTGCCATAATCGAGTCACAGAAAACAAAACTTACGTTATGGAAATTCACACTCTTTTTTCCATTTTGCAGATGAGACTCAGGATTTAGAAGGCAAAATAAACAAACACACAAATAAAAAGGGGATTAATTTTGGACCTTCATGAATGGTGCCAAAGTGAAAAAAAAAAGGTAAAAGAAGAAGGGACTGAGTGTTGGATGAATGTTTATCTCGGTGCCTGGTACTATACCTGCCTTACACCCTCAGAACGCAAGGAAGGGTGTGTCACTAGAGCCATTTTGTTAAGGAGGAGATTAAAGCTCAGGGGGGCTGAGCAACTTGCCCAAATTTGTGTTGCTGGAAAATGATAGAATTGGAATTGGAAGCCAGACTGTATCTAAAGTAGAGACGTTTAAATGTTTTCTTCCTATACCACACAAAATAAACAGAAGGCAGTGTCTCTCTCTCTCTCTCGTCCCTGTCCGCCCCCTGTCTCTGTACCTGTTTTCTCACAAGGGTGTACCACCTGCTCCCTACTCCACGTTGCATCTATGAAGAGAGAAAAGGACAAAAGGAAGTTGCTTCAAGAGCTCCCCAAATGCTCAATGGAAGCTGCTCTTTGTTGTACATGGGCAGTGATTTATTTAGAAAAAGTAGTGACATAGACCTGCCTGAGGTCAGTGATTCCTAGAGCTGTGGACTTGGGGAAGTGCCAGGGAAGCATTGTGCTGTTTAAAAAATTGTTTTGGAGCATGTGCTTGTGTGTGTGTGTATTTCTGAGCCTATCTGTTTTCTCATAGGAGCTGCCTGGCATTGGTCGCAGGTGAAGGTAATGGTGAAGAAGATGCAGATATTGGCAATTTGGAGCATTCGATGAACTAATGACATTAACCTAAATACCAGTGGTGAGAACATTTTACCCAAAGTGAAGTTCTTGAGGGCAATCTTGGGTGGCACCTACCCTCTGTATTAAATAAAATGGACATCCCTTGGGAGAGAATGAGGCTCTTTTCAATTCTGATTAGGGCCAAAAGACTCTCCTTGATGCAAGCATGACCTTAGTGCCTTTAAACACATACTATGCTGCCACTTCCACAGAGAGGGACAAGCAGCAGGCTGGGGTCCTTGGACAGGCAGTGGGGCCCAGCCAAAATTTTCTTAGATTGCCTTATTTTCCTTTAATTATGATTACATTTATAGCAAATGATTACGGTTTTCTATTTGTGGTAATGATAAGGGATGTCTTTTAAATATATGTATTTAAGTAAAAAGGTCAATTTAAAGAAAAAAAGTTGAGTGAATGATAGTAGTGTGGAGATGTGGCAAAAAGGATGAAAGTGTCACTAAAATAATTGAAAGATGGGGGGGCTGGGTGCAGCAGTTCACACCTGTAGGCCCGGCCTTTTGGAGGCCAAGGTGGGTGGATCACTTGAGCCCAAGAGTTCAAGACCAGCCTGGGCAACAAAGTGAGACCTTCTCTGTACAAAACAATAAACAAAATTAGCCTCGTGTAGTGGTGAGCACATGTAGTCCCAGGCACTTGGGAGACTGAGGTGAGAGGATTGTTTGAGCCCAGGAGGTTTAGGCTTCAGTGAGCCAAGATTGTGACACTGCACTCCAGCCTGGGAGACAGAGTGAGATGCTATCTCAAAAAATAAGAAATAATTGAAATATGGGGATATAATAGTGGATTAGTTTTCAGCATATCTTCCATTTCAGACATTTTATAATTCTAATTCCATCATTTGAGAATCATGGGAAAATTAGAATCATGCAATACTAGAAAAGAAAGGGATAACTGAGTCTGCCCTCCTCATTTTACAGCTGATGAAATAGAAGCTTAGAAAGATGTGACTGGCCCAAGGTCACACAGTGTGCTGTTGGCTCACATCCCATTTGTGTGTGTGCACGCGTGTGTGCACACAGGTGTGTGTGTGCATGTGTGTTGATGGGAATGGGGGAAGGAAGAGAGCAGGAGGGTAGCCTGAATATCGAACCGCCTGGGCTTTAATGTAATTCAGATTGTCTTGGCACCATGGAGGGAAAGAGGGAAGACAGAGGGAACAATCTTTGAACAAAATGAGAACTCCTAGATAACAAGGTGGGGGGGAGAATATCCTGAAAATCTAAGTTTCCTGTGCGTGCTACAGCAACAAGGGCAAGAGCTGGCTGATTTCCCCCGGTAAATATAGCAGTGGCTTTTTGCTGCGGAATGTGGCGTTAAATTCAATAGGTCAGCATTAAGCTTGAACAAAATGTGATGACTGATTAGGAAATGAATGGTAAGTCATGGATGGCAGATCCTGATTGTGATGATGCTTATCAACACCTCCCCACCCCCACACTGGAACAAACAAAGCTGCACAATGTCCTTGCAGGCTGACAAAACTGGACCCACATGTGCTGGTCCTGGGACAATTGAATTCTGGCTATGCCAGTCATCTATCAGGAAATTAGATGTCAAAGGGAGAAAGGACCCAACGACGCTTCGGGCCTGTGCCCCTGCCTCCTCCTCACCATGAGGTCTGCCCTGAGACCTGCTTTCCTATTGAGATTACAAAAGTGGGATGTAATCCAGGATTAAAGCTCCTCTTTTTGGATGGGGCTAGGGACCCAATGCATGGCTCAGACAGGAAACTTAATATGTTTTTGTGGAATGATCAGAAGCCTGGATAAATCAATGGGTCTCTCACTGTGCTTGATGTAGAGCCAGAATTTGATAAAAGTTCACCCCTGCTCATCCTCATCCTGTGTGAATAAGTCACTCAATGTTTTCAGTGTCACTATTTCTTCATGCCTAAAATTCAGATAAGAAAGTGTCTCCTACAAATAGGTTCTTGGGATATGGGACAAAATGAGTCTGCTGAGTGTGATAGTTGTCTGTTCATTCACTCATTAAATCATTCATCCAACCAACTGCTATTTTTTAAGTATTTAGTAGGGATGTAACATAGACACCTCCTTATAGAGGTTAAGATCTAGTGGGCAAGTCAGATAGCAATTACGTAAATAAATAGATAACCAAGATAATACTTTTAGAATATCATACATGCTAGAATGAAATAGTAATTAGATAAAAATAGTAACGGTAATAATAATGATAAAAGCCAACATTTATTAAATACTATAAACCACACACTGTTTTAAACCTTTACCTGTATTACATGTTTAATCCTTATCAACATCTTATTCTTTCAAGGAGTAATAAAGTTATTATTCCATTTTATAAAGAGCTGGAAAGCAATGGGGAGCAGTTGGCATTTTAGACAGAGTGGCCAAGAAAGACTTCTGTGGGAGGTGACAGATAAGCAGGGCTGGAAGTGTTTGTTTCTTGTGTATCTCTAAGATCCATATTCCTCTTTCCACTCACCCCACCCCTGCACCACCATTATTTGGTGAAAACCACCATATTGCTCATTGGCATTGCAACTACCTTCTAACTGGATGCCCTTCTAGCAGCCAGAATGGTGTGAGAGTGACTGGAGGTGCAGATGGGTTGGCTCTATGCATTTGATCCATTTACTTCCCTGCTGACCTTTCTAGAATGTGGCTTATTGCTATTGCCTGAATTTGAAGACTACATGGCTCAGACTCTGGGATGACATGACAAGGAGTAATGACTCACTACCATGTATTTGCCATGGGAAAGCTGGGAGTTTTTTTTTTTTTTTCTTGTAAACATTAAGTCATGCCATTTACTGTGGGAATGGGGCAGAAAATTATCCAGTGGTGGAGGCAGAAGCAAGAATAATGTCCACAAATGGTAAGTTCCACAGCTTTTCACCTCCAATATCCCACCTGGGTCTCCCAACAACCTTGTAAAACTGATTGCTATGCATGTTGCATGTTTGGGAGATCAGAGAAACAAAGGCCGAGATGCTTCGTAAGTGTAGCCAAAGCCATACAGCTAGTGCTCGAGCTTTTTCATAAATAAAGAACCTGTTCATTCACCTGACCATAACTGATAGAGATAGTTTCTTTCTTAAAAACAAAGCCAACCACCACCACCACAATTACTACTACTTATTGTTATACGTATTTACCCTGTGCCGGTATCTTAATTCTGGTTGCTATAACAAAATATTATAGACTGGGTGGCTTTTAAACAATAGAAATTTCTTTCTTTTTTTTTTTTTTTTTTGAGATGGAGTCTGGCTGTGTCGCCCAGGCTGGAGTGCAGTGGCGCGATCTCGGCTCACTGCAAGCTCCGCCTCCCGGGTTCATGCCATTCTCCCGCCTCAGCCTCTGAGTAGCTGGGACTACAGGCGCCCGCCACCATGCCTGGCTAATTTTTTGTATTTTTAGTAGAGACGGGGTTTCACCGTGTTAGCCAGGATGGTCTCGATCTCCTGACCTCGTGATCCGCCCGCCTTGGCCTCCCAAAGTGCTGGGATTACAGGCTTGAGCCACCGCGCCTGGCCAGAAATTTATTTCTCACAGTTCTGGAGGCTGAGAAATCCAAGATCAAGGTGCTGGTAGATTCAGTGTCTGGTGAGGGCCTGTTCTCTGGTTGACAGATGACACCTTCTCACCATGCCCTCACATGATAGAAGGAGTGAGAGGTCTCTCTGGGGCCTCTTTCATAAGGGTACTAATCCCACTCATAAGGGCTTTAAACCAATCACCTAATCACCTCCCAAAGGCTCCATCTTCAAATACCATTACCTTGGGAGGCTAGGATTTCAACTTATGAATTCTGGGGAGACATCAACATTCAGTCCATAGCATTCTATTTTGGCTTCGCCCAAAATTCATGTCTTTCCTACATGCAAAATACATCTATTCCATTCCAATAGCTTCAAAAATCTTAATTTGTGCCAGCAATGACTTTAAAGTCTAAGTCCAATGTCTCATCTAAGTATGATATTTAGATATCAGATGTGGGTGAGACTCAAGATATGATTCATTCTGAGGCAAATTCCCTTCTAGCTGTGAGACTATGGAGCCAAACAAGTTATATGCTTCCAAAATGCAATGGTGGAACAGGCACAGTAAGACATTAACATTCCAAAAGAGAGACATAGAAAAGAAAAAACGAGTTATAGGTCCTGGGCTAGTCTAAAATCTCAAGACTTGAGAATGATTTTCTTTGACTCCAGGCTCTGTCCTCTAGTGTTACTGGGATGGTGACCCTGATCCCATGCCTCTATTGAGCATTGCTATAGTGGGGGCTCTCTGTGGTGGTTGCACCCCATGGCAACTCTCAGCCTGAGTCATGAGTCTGAGGCAGCTCCATCTTCCTAAATCTGGGTGGAGGCAGCCATACAGCCATGGTTCATGCACTTTGTTACCGGCAGATATGGTACCCTGTGGATGCTGCCAAAATTTATTATTTGTGTCTTCTGGAGGGGCAGCCACAGTGTCCTGTACCACACCTTGTTGGAGACTGAAAGAGTGAGGGTCGTGATCAACTCAGTATACCACTGGAGACTATATGAGTAAGCAGCAAACTGTTTCTCATAAATGCAGCATTTTGGCGAATTGACAAACTGCGTATGCCACCTGAAAGGACTGCTGAGGGCAGTCATGACCCAGGTGCAAGTGTTTCTTGTAATTAGGCATAATTTAAGCCTGTTAGTAACAATGTGAACCTGTGATCAATTAAGCAGCTGACCCGTCGTTACCTCCTCCTCCCTCCTCATTCTACCCAATAAATAAGAAGGGCTGTGGAAGCTCGGATGGCTGCTTTTGCTCTCTAGAAGCAGGGAGCTCTTTTCCTCTTCTCTTCTTCTCTCTTCTTCTTCCCCATGCTAACCTTTCCTTAAAATACTTACTTTTGTTTTTTGTTATCATTTCTATGTATGTCCCTTCATTCAGTTGTAATGATAGTCTCAAGCAGTAACAGTAATAACAAGAATAATGTCCACAACGGTAAGTTCCACAGCTTTTCACCTCCATGCTGTAATGATGGTCTCAAGTAGTAACCATGGCAGTCGTCACACACCTGGCCTCACTGGAGCCACACCTGGGTGGCTGAGAATTGCCACCCAGGAATTGCCGTTGGAAAGTAGGGAGTAGAGCCTAAGATAGTGCCAGGCAGCCAGTGCTGAGGGCCCACAGGTGTCTGAGGCTCTTCCTTTAAAATTGTTCTGTCCTGCAGGCTCTGAACTCTGGGCCTGAGAAGGTAAAGGCAGCCTTGATGATCTTTGAAATGCTCTTGGGATTATTTTTCCCTTGTCTTGGCCAATACGTCCTGGATAATCCATACTAATCTTCTTATCAAAAGGTTGCTTGGCCACACCCTATTCCGGAATATACTTTCTCATACTTTTAATATGGGTAGGCTGTGAAATATCCTAACCTTTAAATTGTTTCCCTTTTGATTAAAAATTCTGTCTTTAAATCATTTTTCTCTTCTTATATTTGACTATAAACATTTAAGAGGAGCCAAGCCATACTTTTAACACTTTGCTTAGATATTTCCTCAGTCAAATATCATATTCTTTGTGTGCAAATTCTGCCTTTCATAAAACACTAAGACACAGCAATTCAGCCAAGTTCTATGCCACTTTGTAGCAAGGATAACCTTTCCTTGGGTTTCCAATAACATGTTCCTTATTTCTATCTGAAACCTCACCAGGCTGGCCTTTACCATCCATATTTCTACAAACATTCTGTTCATGACCACTTAAATATTTCCTTAGAAGGTTGAGGCTCTTTAAACAGCTTTCTTCTTTCCATCCTGACCCTCACAAGGTTCACCCTTAACAGTCCACCTGGCAATGTAGGCTGTTTTTTAGACTATACCTCAAAACTTCTCTAACTTCTACCCATGATTCCATTCCAAATCTGCTTCCATATTTTTAGATCTTTGTTATAGCAGTGTCCCCAATTCTTGGTTCCAATCTTCTTTGTGAATTTGAGCTGTTATAACAAAATACTACAAGTTGGGTAGCTTTGTAAAGAAGAGAAATCTGTTTGTCACCGTTCAGGAGTCTGGGAAGTCCAAGGTGAAGGTGCTGGCAGACTTGATGTATGGTAAAGGCTTGCTCCCTGGTTCATAGTCCTTTCTTGCTGTGTCTCCACATGGTGGAAGGAGTGAGGGGTCTCTCTCAGGTCTCTTTTTTTCATAAGGACATGGACACCAACTCCACTAATAAGGGCTCTGTTCTCATGATCTAATCACCTTACAAAGACCCCACCACTTAATACCATAACCTTGGGGTTTAAAATTTTAACATATGGAATTTGAGTGGACAAAAACATTCAGACCATAGCAGCCTGATCCTGAATCAAGAGATTTATATATATTAACCCATTTAATCCTGTTGTATGCTGTGTAGAATTTGGCAGTATCTAGCATATAGTAATAGTTTAATTAATGTTAACTTATATGACTCTGTTTTTGGATAAGGAAAAACTGAGGTCCAGAAAGGTTAAGTATCCTGTCCAAAGTTGCACAGTTGGTAAACAATGGGCCTAAGGTTTGAATACAGGCCATGTGGTTATGTGATTGAGCTCTCATCCGTGATGTACTTTGTCCACCTGTGTAATGGTTGGGTTGTCTCAGTGTGTGTTTGTGGGCAGTACATGCTGAGTTTTAGTCTTTTGCAACTTGTTTCTGTCAATACTTAGAGGTTTTTTCTTTTTTATTCAAATTTCTGTTTGAAGTCTTTTTAGCTTTGGATCTCCAGTTCCTCAGAGACTACTGTGGGTGTGGCCCACACTGATTCCTCCCTAGAACCAATTCATGTCTTTCTCATTTAGGAAGGTCTGAGGATCTGGGATCTTGGAGGAGGAGGATGTTTACTCATGGTGCCTGAGTGATGCATGCTTTTACAAAGAGTTTGTAGAATTCAATCCTCATGAGCACAATTGGATTTGAAATTTAAGTCATAGGGATTTTCTATTTTGCATTTTGTGAAAATTTCAAATATAAAGCTATTCCCTGAGTAGATAATGTCTTGGCATTCCCTCTTCTGTAGTCCAGGCTGCAACTTTTTGTTCACTTTGCTTTATTCCACAGAGATTTTATCTGTCAGGCTCTGTGCCCAATAACATAGAGAAAGCAAACTGAAGGGGATTCAGACTCTATATTCAACTCTCTGGGATATGGCAGAGATTTCCTAATGGAAGTATTCATGAAGGAGGTAAAATTTTACCCATGACTTGAAAGATGCTTGGATTTTGATAGAAGGAGAAGGAAGTATAGCTCAGAAATCCAGAGCCATCTGAGCCTAGGGATGGAGGTGAGAAAGGCCAAGATGAGCTGAAGGAGGCAGAGGACATTTCAGATAAGCTTGAGATTTCTGTTTGCAGCAGAGGAAAATGTGACTCTTTAAATTTTTGGATGCTCTTCTCTGATAATGGGGTAGCCTCAGCATGGGCTTTCCACTCAATCTCACTATTGGAAACCTTCACCTGTCACATCTCCCTAGAGGATGAAGAGACCCTTCATGTCTCACAAAGTTAAGAGTAAAAGTCAACCTTTATTGTTCGCTGTCTTAGTCCATTCAGGCTGCTATAACAAAAATGCCATGGTCTGCATGGCTTATAAACAACAGAAATTTATTTCTCACAGCTGTGGGGGCTGGGAAGTCCAAGCTAAAGCACCAGCAGATTTGGAGTCTGAAGAAAGCCCACCTCCTGGTTCACAGATGGTACCATTTTGTATAACCTCATGTGACAGAAGGGACAAGGGAGCTCTCCAGGGCTTTTTGTAAGGACACTGAGCTCATCCACAAAGGCCTTGCCTCATGACTTAATCACCTCCCAAATGCCCCACCTCCAAATACCATCAGATTGGGGTGAAAAATTCAATGTATGATTTTGGGGACACAAATATTCAGTCTATAGCACGTACTTTCAGTGTGCTAAGGACAACGGTAAGCACTTTGTATGTGTATTGCCTTTGAGCTAGTCTTGATTATTCCCATTTTGCAGGGGAGAAGCCAGCAGGCTCAGAGAAGTTCCAGGTCACAGGTCAAGTAAGGGGTGAAGTAGGCTTTCAAACCTTCTGCTGTGTTGGACTCTAAACCTTCTGCTTCTTTCACTACACTTTGGTACTAGAAGGAGATTTTCTAGGACTTGGCAGTGGAAAGAACATTGCTGTTGGCCTTAGAAGGCAAGCTTGGAGCTGTGGTGGTCACTTCCCATTGAAGTCTTTAGAGCATGTGATTCCAGCCACATAGGCAATTTTAAATTTACTATTAGCCCCATTAAAAAAGGAAGAAGAAACATGTGGAGTTCACTTTAATCATATATTTGATTTAACTCAATATATCTAAAATATCATCATTTAACAGGAATCAATACTAAAAAAGTTATTAGTGGAAATATTTATATTTTTGTAGCAAATCTTTGAAATCCTATGTTCATTTTATACTTAAAGTACATCACAGTTTGGCCTAACTGTGTTTTGAGTACTCAATACACACATGTGAGCATTTGCTGCCTTCCTGAACATCACAGGTTTAGAGGAAGCTTTAGTCATGATTGCCATGATAACAACAATTGCTAACAGTAATCAAACATTCATTAGGTGTTGGAACCTGTATTAGTTTGCTAGTGCTGCCATAACAAAAGACCACAGAGGAGGTGGTTTAAATAACCGAAATTCATTTGCTCAAAGCTCTGGAGATGACAAAACCAAGCAAAGGTGTTGTCAGGTTTGATTTTTCCTGAGGCTCCTCTCCTTGGCTTACAGATGGCTACTTGAGTCTCACTGTGTCCTCACATGGTCTCTGCCCTCTGTGTAAGCACATCCCTGGTTTCTTTCTGTGTGTCTGAGTTTCTTTTTGTAAGGACGCCAGTCAGATTGGATTAGAGCACATGTGTTAACTTAGAGCAATGTTTTAACTTAGCCACTTCTTTAAAGGTTGTCTGCAAATACAGTCACATTCTGAGGTATTGGGGCTAAGACATCAACATATGAATTTGATGGAGAGGCACAATCCAGCCTACAAAAGACATCAAGTTATATATTTTATATAACGAGTTAAACTTTCATAATTTCGTGATTAGTACTGTCAGTAAATGTATTTTACAGATATAAAATTTGAGGTAAAAAGAGATCAGGTATCTTCTTTAAGGTCATACAAGGTAATGCAGAGCCAGAATTTATTTATACACAGTTCTGTCTGATGAGAGTCTTCATTCCTTTGCAAAATTCAGTACAGAAATTTCAAAATGTAATTGGAAGCCTTGGTAACAGACTAGACAAAGCGGAAGAACGAATTTCAGATCCTGAAGACTGGTCTTTTGAATCAACCTAGTCAGGCAAAAATAAAGAAAAAAGAATTCAGAAAAATAAAGCTTCTGAGAAATATGGAATTATGCAAAGTGACCAAACCTATGATTCATTGGCTCTCTTTAGAGAGAAGATAAAGTATACATCTTGGAAAACATATTTGAGGGTATAATCCAGAAAAATGTCTCCAGTCTCACTAGATGGGTTGACATGCAGATACAGGAAATCCAGAGAAATGATCATACAAGGTGATCATTGCAAAGGCTTGTACTCATCAGACTTTCCAAAGTCAACACCAAAGAAAATCTTTTTTTTTTTTTTTTTTTTTTTTGAGACGGAGTCTCGCTCTGTCACCTGGGCTGGAGTGCAGTGGCCGGATCTCAGCTCACTGCAAGCTCCGCCTCCCGGATTTAAGGCATTCTCCTGCCTCAGCCTCCCGAGTAGCTGGGACTACAGGCGCCCGCTACCTCGCCCGGCTAGTTTTTTGTATTTTCTAGTAGAGACGGGGTTTCACAGTGTTAGCCAGGATGGTCTTGATCTACTGACCTCATGATCCACCCATCTCGGCCTCCCAAAGTGCTGGGATTACAGGCTTGAGCCACCGCGCCCGGCCCAAAGAAAATCTTTAGGACAGCTACAGGAAAAGGCCATATTACCTATAAAAGAAATTCCATCAGACTAATAGTGGACTTCTTAGCAGACACCTTATAAGCCAGAAGAGATTAGCATTTTAAAAGAAAAGGAATTCCAACCAATAATTTCATATTCTGCCAAACCAAACTTCATAAACAAAAGAGAAATCATAGTCTTTCCCAGACAAGCAATCTCTAAGGGAATTTGTCACCACCAGACTGGCTTTACAAGAGATGTTTAAGGGAGTTCTAAACATAAAAACAAAAAAATGATACTTGCCACCACAAAAATACATGTAAGTGCATTACCCACAGACCTCATAAAGCAACTACGCAATCAAGACTACACAACAACTAGCTAACAACACTATGGCAGGAACAAAACTTCACATATCAATATTAAGTTTGAATGTAAGTAGCCTAAATGCTCTACTTAAAAGACATAGAGTGAAAAATTGGATGAAAACCATGACTCAAAGAGACCCAGCTCACATGTAATGACAGCCATAGGCTCAAAGTCAAGGGATAGAGAAAGGTGTATTATGCAAGTAAAAATCAAAAAAGAGCAGGGGTTGCTGTTCTTGTATCAAACAAAACAGACTTTAAACCAATAACACTAAAGAAGAAAAAAAAGAAGGAAATTTCATAATGATAAAGGGTTCAATTCAACAATGTTTAACCATCCTGAATATATATGCACCAATATTGGAGCACCTGGATTTATAAAGCAATTACTACCAGATCTTAAAAACAAGACTTAGCCACACGGTAATAGTGGGGGACTTCAATACCCCACGGACAGCATTAGATAGATCATCCACGAAGAGTCTTCATTCTTGCCACCCAAGCTGGCCAAATGAAACATGGCTGCCTTCATGATAGGTATATTTGGGTGCAGCTAAGAGCCTGTTGCACTTTATCAGCAGTTCCTCCTAATTGTGTGTGGAAAAGCAGCACCATCAGGGAAAGGGATCCAGAAGGCTAGAGAAGTTGAGAGCACACACGTGTTTTTATTTTTATTTTTCTGACAGATACTTTGATCTTGGAATGGAGATACAGGTCTGGGAGGAGAAAGGCTGGCTGCATCGATGGGGTTGAACAATAGGATTTGACATCCTGAGCAAAGGAGGAGATGGTGATGGCTTCTTGGGCTGGCTACATCATTGAAGATGAAGAATACACTTTTCCCCCTGAAGTCTAGCTGACCAAACATGCATGGATATGAAATAAATATGGATGGTATTGTAGGAGGAATTGTGTTCCCCAAGATAATATGTTGTAGTCCTAACCCTGGAACCTGTGAATGTGACTTTATTTGGAAATAGGGTCTTCACAGATGTAATTAGTCAAGAAGAGATTATACTGAGTTAATGAAGCTGTAAGTCCAATAACTGGTATCTTTATAAGAAGGCCATGTAAAAACAGAGACACACAGGGAGAGCACTATATGAAGGTGGAGGCAAAAATTGGGGTGATGCATCTATTCGTTTGGTACAAAAGTAACTGCATTTTTTGCCATTACTTTCAATGGTAATATATGCCAAGGAACACCAAGGATTGCCAGCAAACACCAGAAGCCAGAAGAGAGGCGTGGAACAGATTGTCTCTCAGAGCCTGAAGAAGGAAACAAGCTTGCTGATATCTTGATTTTGTACTTCTGGCTTTCAGAACAGTGAGAGAATACAGTTTTGTAATTTTAAGCCACCAAGTTTGTGGAACTTTGTTACGACAGCCCTAGGAAACTAGTACAGATGGGAAGGAAGAAGCATTCATGGAAATAATTGATTTGGATGATAATAAGTATGACTTAGAGAGAAGAATAGAGATGCAGAATTTGTCTTGGGACTTACAGGAAAGAATAAATTTAGAGGAAGATAGAAATTTTGGTCTTAGAATCTTCACCCAATTTGCTAGGGCATAATACATAAAATAAAGTAATGAGAAAAGGTGGTAGGTGTGATTTTTCAAAGTCACCAAAAAGTGGGCTAGAAATTACTATTTGGTATAAACATAAACAAGAAGAATATACCTATTACATGGGGAGGGAATTTGTGTTAACAACAACAACAAAAGACAGATTTATGAAAATCAGAGGTCTTGAGAGGGGAATCAGGCCAGCAAAGCTTAGGGTGAGGATATAAATAAAAATGAATTGAAGTGATGTTCTTAAAGGTATAATAAAAAGCCATGTGAACATTGGAATGAACTGATGTCTTTGTTTCCTGTGTCACAAGCTGGCTCAAAAGTAAGATTTTGTAGTATTGGAAACTCATGTTAACTGTCCAGATATCCGCTACACATTTTATCTGACTGAAAGTGGGAAAGTGTGACATGATTTGTTTCTTTCTTAACTGATAATTTCATTTCACAAGGGCCAGTGGCAAAAGAAATTTCAACTCTGGACCTAATTATGAGCTGTTAATTGGTTGGTGAAGTGGAGGTGGCAGGAATCTTAAGAGAGCCAGATGGGATTTCCCCTTTTGGAGTATATGACCTTATTGAGTTTTTGAGCACTGATGAGAAGATTAGATAAACTTAGTCAGGATTGCACCCTAGACTTTGGAAGGAAAGGTTTAAAAAGCTTTCAGAGAACATCCTTATCTTTACTTCTTATTGATGGATGATGTCAGATTCCATAGGCTTTCTTTTTCTCCCTCCCTTCCTCTCACATACTTCTACTTTCAAATGAATCATTAAAGAATATTAAATTGTAGCATTTAAAAGTTGAAATTTGCCAGGACTGGCATTTCAGGAAAAATGAAATTGGCACTCAGCCAGAACTCAGGCAGCCTCATGAAGCTTCTGTGCATGGCCGCATCCAGGTGGCGGCACTCCCACTGGATGAACTCTCAAAGGTAGATGGTTGTGCTCGTCACATGCTGCTGTCATGCTTGTTAGATATAAATGGCAGCTTGTTTGTTTCATCATTGTTAATTTAGATTGTTGTACATTGTTAGCAAAATTTTATAGGGGTTTGTTACTTTTATTATGGGAAATGAAAATATTTTTGTCGTTTATATGTTGAAACTATAGTCCTCCAATAACTATACCTTATTATATATATTACCATAAATTAGAATGTGAAATAGCAAGCTGCTATGGTTAAAGCCAAGGAATGCATCATCTTAACCATCCTTAAATATTATACTGTACACATTTTATTGCTAACACTAGAAGCAGATTAACAAGTGTGAATGTTGGTCTCACCTAAGCTGTTTAAACCACACTTCTTTTATCACTAAAATGGGAATAATAGGACCTATTTTAGTGAGGGTTACATGACATCATACATATACATTGTTTAGAAAATGCTCAATAAATAGCTAATAATTACTACTACTTAAAGAGTGATTATAATTGGCTAGGCACTATATGAAGTGCATATATTGACTAATCCTCAGAAAACCACATAAGGTAAGTACTACTATTATCTCTAATGGTAGTTAATAGTTGTAGATAATGGTAGTTTTATAAATAAGAAAAGCCCAAGGTACAGGGCATTTAGGTTAACTCTCAAAATCACAGTTAGTAAGTGGCAGATTGGGTATTTGGACCCAGGAAGCCTGCTTGTACGCATCTTACTGGTAACGAATATGCTGCCTCTGATAATAACAACAACACACCCCTTTCTTTTCCAAAGGCGTCACACAATAACATGACAAGATGGCCAAGTGAATGGTCTCTATTCATTTGCAAACCATTTCTCTGCCTACTTTCTGTGGGCATCTGGAGGGGATGTGTACCCCAGTTTTCAACACTAAGCTCAACCCTTGCTCAATGAATAGCTGTCAATCTTATCCCCTTATTTACCTTTTTGATTATGGTATTTTTGTTGATGATGCTAATAAAGCATTGTTCTTTCTGGGAACACCACCTGGATGGAAGTCTTTCTAGATTCCACTTTGAATCCAATGCTTCTTGCTTGAGGTATATTTTGTTGAAATTCCAGGACATTAGGCTGCCTCTAGAATGGAAGCCATCCAGCTGAGCACCTGGAAAATACCATATTCCACTTGTGTTTATCAGGAGCTCCCTGGTCATAGATTGTAAAAGAAATGTAGGAGGTACAAGTGCAGATTTCATACATGCATGTCTTTTGCAGTGGTGAAGTCTGGGCTTTTAGTGGACCCATCACCCAAAGAGTGAACATTGGACCCAATAGGTAATTTTTCAACCTTCACCTTCTTCCCACCCTCTCACATTTTGTAGTCTCCAATGTCTATTATTTCACTCTGTATATCCATATGCACCCATTTTTACTTAGCTTCCACTTATACGTGAGAATGTGCAGTATTTGACTTTCTGTTTCTGAGTCATTTCAGCTAGGATAATAGCCTCCAGTTCCATCCATGTTGCTGCAAAATACATGGATTTATTCTTTTTAATGGCTGAGTAGTATTCCATGGTGTGTGTGTATATATGTATGTATATATGAACGTGCTATAAATATCCTTATGTATATCCTAAAAATGTTCATTGTTAAAATAACCTTTTAAAACTACAGTTTCCACTTGTTAACAAAGCAACAGATGAGTATTTGTTTAGATTTTTCAGCTTTAATTCAAATATATGACATATTAGTAAAGCCCACATTGCAAAATTCATAATATTCTGTTTTTTCTATATGCAAGCTGAAAAGGATATGTGCAGTGTACATGTATATATGTTTATGTACACATATATACACACTGTACATATGTGCACACATATATGTACGTACCATACATATACGCACACGTATGTACACACTGTACATATAGAACACAGTACACATGTACACACATATACACATATACACTGTACATATACACACACATATATGCACATACTGAACTTGCATATATATACACATATATACTGTATACATACACACACACACACCCGCCCCCATATTTTCTTTAATCCTCATTGATGGAAATTTAGGTTAATTCCATATCTTTGCTATTGTGAATGGTGTTGCGATGAATATATGAGTGCAGGTCTGATCATAGATTTTTAGTCTTGAAATGAATCTTAGTGATAGGCCACAAGAGAAGAAATAGAGATCCAAAGATGTGAGGTTACTTTCTGGAACTTACACAGTCAGGGGAAGATTACAGACTAGAAGCCAGGATACCCAACACTGTATATGTCTTTTTCAATTTACATATAGAAAGAAAACTTGGAATATTATGAACTTTACAAAATGAGCTTTACTAATACATCACATAATATTTGAATTAAAGCTGAAAAATCTAAACAAATATTCGTCTACTGCATTGTTAACAAATGGAAACCTGTAGTTTTAAGAGGGTATTTTAACAATGAACATTTTTAGGGCTTGTATAAGGACATTTATAGAATGCTTATGAGCAATAAAACTGAGACAGTACAATTTAATGGCACTTAATGGGACCTCAAGTGAAAGTTCTGTACGATTAGCTTTGTTTTGCATATCATAAGTCAAGTAAGTGTTCTATGAAAGATCAAAGGAATTCAAAACATTTAAACTGTATCATTTGTTGAAATCTGCAAGTATCTAAGAACCAAACTAGACAGTGCTTTAGGCAAACTCAAATTATTCCACTGAAGGAAACCGTAGAAAAGACAGTTTGAGTCAAGGACTCTGTTTGAATCAGGACCCATTAAAATATTACTTTAACAAATGAGCCATTTGTGAAATTAGATTTCAAGCAAATGACTAGTCCATATTTTAAAATAAGTGGCTTAAGATTTTCCTTAGAAAAGAAGAGATTTGTGAGTTTAGGGGAAAGATATCTTCTTAATGAATATATTAATAGTGGTCAAAGATAATAATTGATTAGTTAATCAATGCAAGGCATTTATTAGATATATGACCCAGATACAATCTGTCATTCCTTAGAGCTGCCTCTGTCCTTTGCATATACTTCAGGCATGGCAGTAATCACACCCTGAAAGTGTCTATGGCCAATGAGCAACTTATGGGCAGGGATACTACCTCTTTAGTTTTTTGTTTTAACAGGTAAGGTGAGTTATTCATGTCACATATGGAATGTGTGGCAGACCCAGGATTAGGATGCAGATCCTTTGACTCAAAGTTCTGTGGAAATAAATGAAGACCCACCAAATGAGATTAAGCAAAGGCTATTTACTCAGAGCTTGCAATAGCAAGGGAGTCAACAACCATTATCACTTGTTAAAGACAGACAGAGTAATGAGAAAGTTTAATAGAGGAAAAAAGGGAAGACTTCTGGTATGCCCTGGCTGTAGACTGTTGGCCTGGAAACGCTGGAGGTGGCTAACAAGAAGTGAGCATCCTATGAGATTGGTCAGGGGTATGTATTTGACTTCTTTGGTTGGTCCTAAGTTGGAAGCAGGAACAAAAATTAGAGAAGCTGTCAGTTATTAATCAAGTCCTAGTTGTTTTGGGCCAATTGTTACAGGGGTTATTATTTGGCTTCCAGGACTGGTTGGTGGAGATATTAGGTTGGTGCAAAAGTAATCACGGTTTTTGCTATTGAAAGTAATGGCAAAAACCGCGATTACTTTTGCACCAACCTAATAACTGTCTGACTTCCTGTAAGTGTGACTCACTGACTTCCTGTTAGTGTGACTCCTGGGCTGGGTACTAAAGACAATGGGTTGATTTCCTGAGCTGGTTCCTGCAGATCATGGGTCAGAGTTCATATGGGCTCTTAGGACTCATTTTGTCTAAAGTCTGGCCATTGTTTGTATATTCTGTCAGTTCAATTCTCTTCCTTCTAGATCAGGAGCCAGCAAACCTTCTGTAAAGAGCCAGATTAAGAAACAATATTTCAGCTTTGCGAGCCTTATAGTCTCAGCTTCAATTACTCTGTCACTTAAGCACAAAAGTAGCAGCAGACAATAGGTAAACAAATGGATTTGGCCATCTTTCAATAAAACTTTATTTTAAAAAACAAACAGCAGGCTTGATTTGACTCGAGGGCCCCAGTTCACTGACCCCAGTTCTGGATTGAAGAGTTTACACAGAATCAACAAATGTACAAATAGCAAGTTTCTCCTCCTATGTTGTGATTCATTCCCTTTTGGCCTGTCTTAATGCTATTGAAGCTGTGATCATTGTGGTCTAGTTTCAAAGTGGCATCATATTCAAAAAACATAATTGAACAACCAAAATTTTTAAAAAATATTATTTTTTCCCTCCTCTCAAAATGTATTATATAGCACTCATTTAATTACTAAAACAATACTTCTCATCATAGTTTCCTTCTGTCTCATTGCTCTATAGCCCATACTCCCCTTTACAGCCCATACTCCCATTTAAGAACCTCTTAATTGCCAAAACCCCCAAAGAAAGCCTCTGCCATGCACAAAGAATCATCATTCCCTCAACACATCACATGGCAGGCAAAGGTAACATTGTCAAATTGGCAAAGGTGGTCTGTCCGTAGCCTTGAACCCTTGTGTGTGCAACAATAGCTGCCACAGTTCCAGGCATCACGAGATAGAATAGTATCCAGAGAAAGTAGAGGCCATTTCTTCCTTCCATCTCCTTTAGAGTGAAGAGCCCTCTCCCAGAAGTTTCCCAGCAGACTCATCCTCATGTCTCATTGACCCAATTGCATTACCTACTCACACCTATGTCAACACTGCCAAGGGCAATGGAAACACCATGATTGGCTTAGATCAAGCACAAGTCACCCGCTGAGGCTGGGAATACATACTGTCTTCTCTGATGCACATGGTTTTACAGGGGAGAGTAGAGGTGAATGAATTAATTTGAGATTCTTTAGGAAGGTTGAAGAAGAGAGGGTTGATACTGAGAAGCCAACCAGTGGTATCTTCAGCAACAGGCAAAGGGGTAGGGAGAGAAAAGGGAGCAGGAGAAAGCAGAGGATTTATGAAGAATCTGTCTTTAGGTTTTTAAATATTTTTCAAAGTAGAAACAATCAAGGATATCCTTTTTGTGGCAGACAGAAGGCCTGGCTTTGTTGATGAAGAGTTGACTCCCACCTTCCTCTCAACACATTATATGTCATGCAAGAGGAGGTAAGAGCAACATTGTCAAATTGGCAAAGATTGTCTTTCTTCTCTCCAGTCCAAATTTGATGTCTACTTTTACTCTTTCCATAAATCTCACCCTATTGTGTGTTGAGTATCTTGCATGCCCCATTGTGAATGTTTTGAGTGGAGGGAGCTCTGGATTTGGAGATGGAAAGGCCATGGGCATGAATCCTGGCTCTGATACTTACTAGGTTATGACTTTGGACAAGTTACTTGACACAATGAATATTAGTTACCCTGAATATACAGAGAAAAGATGTCTGCCTTCCTAGCTCATGCAGTTGTTATGAAGATTAATGAATGAAATCATTTTTCTTAAAGCACCTGGCACATATGCACTAAATAATATTTTCATTTTTCCTTTGGGTTAACCAAAACTGTCTACTCATTGTTTCCTGAACTCACTCATTTTGTGATTTTCTATCTTCACATGTAGCTTATATCATTTTTTTTTCTTTCTACTCTGCGACTCTCTCCACCTGCAATGCCTTTCCCCCTCTTCTCCATCTTGGATCTGAACCAGTTCAGAACACAACACCACAAAACAGGAGTGATGATAAGGCCTGGTGTACTAATTTATGATTCAAGATTAAAACCAAATATGATCTGAGCTGTGAACAAAGAACTACAGGCAGGCATCTTAGTCATCTGTAATGTAACTGTTGGAAGTCTGGCTTGATTCCAGATTATTTATAAACCCCCTTTTCCTATTTCATACCAGGAGTATCATTCTCTGAAGGAGCTGCAGGACCTGTGGAATGGAGGACATCATTGGGGAGATCTCATGGTACCATGTATAGCCCCCAAAAGTTAACATTGTACAAAAGATACCAGAGTACTGCAATCCAGAAGATGTCAGTTTGAGATCAGGGGCCACATGAGACAATGGAATAGGAGCTCAGGATAACTAAGTGGAAGAGAGAAATTACAGTGGGAGGTTTTGGCTGCAGTATTGATCCCTGCAAGTGTCATTTTTCTTCATGGGCGACTTATGTGTTATTTGAGCATGAATTTTCTCATCTTCAAAAGGGAGTCCATACCTAACTCTTACTTCTTGTCTTCCATGAGAATGTAAACCCCAGAGAGGTAGAGTCAATATTTATTTTATTTATTAATTTACCAGTTACATCTAACTCAGAGTATACTACCTGGCATGTAATAAACACAATAAATACTTGCTGAAAAATGAAAGAATGTAAAATAAGAGAACATAAATGCAAATCTTTGTAAACTTAGGGTATGATACAAATTCAATATATTCTGTTCTGCTCATCTCCAAGAGCTTAGCGTAAATCTCTCTATAGAATAGGTATGCAGCTGATGTTCACTGATAGGTCCTATGTCTTATAAGGAATGTAGAGCATACTGTAAGTTTGTTTTCATAGAAATCTGAAAGCTTTTAAAGCAGGAGAAGTCCTGTCCTGTGTAAGAGCATCATCTATATATCTTGCCTTCAAGTTGTTTACTGGCAAATGGCTTCCTCCAAACGCAGGGCAAATATTATTAATTGATTGTGATACGTTCCTTTACATGGCCTTCATGTTATTTTTAAAACTTTTTTTATAGGCAGGTAATACCAATTGTTCAAAAATTGGCACTTACATTGAAGATTATTTGCCATCCATAGTCTTAATTCAAGAGCACTCTTTTTTATTTTGCATGTTTGTTTACTTTCCTGAGGATTTCCATTAATAGAAACTCCACAGTCTTACTTGCTGATTATTTCTTTGTTCCCATTTTTTTGACCATCAGAAAGTTTTAGTAGCCACATATAAGCTCTCTTGCTGTAAAAATGGGGCCGTCCTTGTCCTTCAACTCTAACAAGTATTGCAAAGAAAAATGATTTGCTTTGCTCCTAAGAAATAAGGGAGACATCAATGGGGAAATGAATCAATCCACCTCATTGAGATTACTGAGAAATTTCTGAGAAACAAGCCCCCATGCATGCAAGGGCCACACCTAGAACACCAGATTCACTTTTAAGTGTACTTTTCTGTTTCCATAACCTGCTACTCTTATCCATACTTTTAATCTTGTAAAGCACTTTATAAACATTTACTGATTGATTTATTATTCTGGAACCAGTTCAGAACACAACACACAAGAGTGATGAAAAGGCCTGACATACTAATTTATGATGAAAGATTAAGAACTGAATATGATCTGAAATGTGAACAAAGAACTGCAGGCAGACATCTTAGCCATCTATAATGACTTAGGAGTCTGTGAACTCCAAAGCAAGAGATAGATTATTTCACTTGGTCATCAGAGGTTTCAAATGAGAAAGTTTATTTATTTCTTAAATGAAGAAAAATTTAGTCAGGCAGATTGATTCGTTAGGGCTATGAGCTGTCCCAGGAAGCTACAGATTCAAGGTTGCTGCAGAACCAAGGTTGAGAGCAGAGAATGAAGCTCATTTACATGCAGGAATAAAACCAAAGCCTCTTTCCACTCTGCTCTTCCCATTCTCGCTACACTGACCCATCTGTTTTTAGTATATAATTTTGAGAAACTTTACCATCCTCATGTCTCTGGAAATAAACTGAGAGTACACAACACTAAACCTAAGAAAGACTACAATTTAATACACTGTTAAGAATACTCCCTGTTGGGGAACATCACACACCGGGGTCTGTTGGAGGGTCGGGGACTAGGGGAGGGATAGCATTAGGAGAAATACCTAATGTAGATGATGTGTTGATGGGTGCAACAAACCACCATGGCCTGTGTATACCTATGTAACAAACCTGCATGTTCTGCACATGTATCCCAGAACTTAAAGTATAATTTAAAAAAAAAAAAAAAAAAAAGAGATACTCCTTTTCAAAAAGATTGTGTCTGTTGATTACAGGCTTTAAAATGGGCATTTATATGACTAGTTCTTCCAGGGTTTTTGTTAGCAACTCTGATCTCAGGTCTACAGAAAATGTGTAATAATAGTATCAACAACACTAGCTCATAGATTCTTTTTAAATTTTTTATTTTAATTTATTATGTTATTTTCAATTGGCAAATCATAATTGTATACATTTCTGGGACACAATGTGAAGTTTTGATATATGTATACAATGTGGAATGATTACATCAAGCTAGTTGAGATATGTATTACCTCCCTTACCTGTCTTTTTTATGGTGAAGCATTTTAAATTTACTCTTATTCTGAAATATACAATACATTATTATTATTGATCTGTTACCCTGCTGTGTAATAGGTCTCAAAACATATTCCTCCTGTTTACTTTAAACTTTGTGCTTATTGATCAACAGCTCCTCATTCCCTCCCTCTCTTGTCCTCTAACCCCTGGTAACTCTCATTCTACTCTACTTCTATGAGTTGAACTTCATTACATTTCACATATAAGTGAGATCATGTGATATTTGTCTTTCTCTGCTTGACTCATTTCACTTAGCATACTGTCCTCCACATTCATCCATGATGTTAGAAATGGCAGAATTTCCCCCATCCCCATTTAATGCTAAATAGAATTCCATTCTGTATATATACTGCATTTTAAAAAGTCTGTTCAATCGTTGGACACTTAGGTTTATGCCATATATTGGCTATTGCAAATATTGCTGCAATGAACATGGGAGTGCAGATATGCCTTGAGCATATTGATTTCATTTTTTTTGGCTATATACCTAGAAGTAGGATTACTGGAACATAATTTAGTTTTATTTTTAGTTTTTTGAAGAACTTCCGTACTGTTTTTCATGATGGCTATATTAATTTACATTTGCACCAATGACATATAATAGCACCCTTTTCTTTGTGTCTTCTTAAACACTTATGTTTTATCTTTTTAAAAAAGCCATTCTAACAGGTATAAAGTGACATCTTACTGTGGTTTTAGTTTGCATTTCCCTGATTATTAGTGATGCTGAGCATTTTTTCATGTACTTATCAGCCACTTGTATGTCTTCTTTTGAGGTATGTCTATTCAAGTCCTTTGTCCATTTTCAATCAGTTTTTTTTTTTTTTTCTTGCTATTGAGTTGTTTGAATTCTGTCATGGTTTGGCTGTGTCCCCACCCAAATCTCATCTTGAATTGTAGCTGCCATAATTCCCACATGCTGTGGGAGGGACCTGACAAAAGATAATTGAATCATAGGGGCTGTTCCCCTATAGTCTTCTCATGGTAGTAAGTCTCACGAGATCTAATGGTTTTATAAGGGATTTCCACTTTCACTTGGCTCTCATTCTCTCTTTTGCCTGCTGCCATGTAAGACGTGCCTTTTGCCATCTGCCATGATCGTGAGGCATTCCCAGCCACATGGAACTGTGAGTCTATTAAACATCTTTTTCTTTATTAATTACCCAGTCTTGGGTATGTCTTTATCAGCAGCATGAAAATGAACTAATACAAGTTCCTTACAGATTTTAAATATTAACCCCTTATCAGATGTATGGTTGTAAATATTTTCCATGATTCTGTGGGTTGTCTTCACTTTGTTAATTGTTTGCTTTGCTTTCTAGAAGCTTTTTAGTTTGATGCCATAACATTTGTCTATTTTTGCTTTTGCTGCTTGTGCCTTTGGGGTGATACCAAAAAATGCATTGTGCAGAGCAATGCCATGGAGCTTTATTCCTATATTTTCTTCTAGTAGTTTTAGAGTTTCAGATTTTATATTTAAGTGTTTAATACATTTTGAATTGATTTTTGTATATGGTGTAAAGGTCAAAAATTGTTTCCTCATTGTGTGTTCAAAGGTTCAAAAGAGTGTGCCTGGCCTTTATAAATTTGGAAAAATCTATGTTTTTCCATCAATTCCAAGGTTATATTTAATTGTAAATTCTTTTTTCCCTAGTTCGTCTAGCAAAGGATTTGTCATTTTTCTTTATGCCTTCAAAAAAACCCATCTTTAGTTTTGTTGACTTTCCTATTTTTTTCTAGTTTCTTAATCTCTGCTCTGATCTTTGTTACTTCCTTTCTTCTGTTAACTTTGGGCTTAGTTTATTCTTCCTTTTTTAGTTTCTTAAATGTAATGTTATCTGTAATCTTCTTGTTTGATATAGGCATTTATTACTGCAAATTTCTCTTTTGGGACTGCTTTTGTGGCATGTCACAAGTTTTGGTGTGTTGTGTTTCAATTTTCGTTTAAGGTTTTTTGTTTTTGTTTTTGTTTTTTAATTTTCTTTTTGCTTTCTTCTCTGGCCTATTGGTTTCAAAAGATTTTGAAAACTTTTTATCATTATTTCCTTAAATGTGCTTTCTAGGCTTCTTTCTTTCTTTTTTTTTTTTACTTCAGAAACTAGTATTGTAAATATTTGTTCACCTGATATTCTATAATTCCCGTAGACTTTTTTCATTTTTTTTTTTTTTTTTGCTCTTCAAATTGAATAATTTCAAATTGGTTGTTTTTCAAGCTCACTGATTCTTTCTTCTGCTTGATCAATTCTACTATTGAAGCTTCCAATGAATTTTTAAATTCAGTTATTGTATTCTTTATTTTTAGGATTTCTATTTGTTTTATCATTATTTCTATTTCCTTGTCAAGCTTCTCATGAATAATTTTCCAAATTTTATTTAATTTTCTATCCATATTTTCTTGTCATTTTCCGAACTTCCTTAAAATAATTTTTCTGAATTATTTGTTAATCATTTCCTAGATCTCCATATTCTCTGCAGATTTATGTAACTTCTGATGGCGTTGTATTTCTCTGATTTTTTCATAATCTTTGTGTCCATTCATTGATGTCTGGTCATTTGGAGAGGTGACCATCACTTTTGGCCTTTGCAGGTATTATCTGGTGGTAATAGACCTTTACTGCTTAGCCTAGCCTGAAATTCTGGAAGGGCCACTAGTAGCAATCTAAGGAGAGCAGACCTTGGTGTCAAGCTCTCTAGTTGGGCTTGGTTGCTTTCTGTTTTCTAAAGTTGAATGGTACTGTTTATTGTGCTCCGTGGTCTGGTGAGAACACTGACCAGACTCTGTAGTGAGGTGGAACTATTGCCTGGGCTTTGTGATAATCTCTGCTGGGACAGCATTGCATGTTGGGCAAGTTGTCTTCCTGGCTGGGCAGTGCTGTTATTTGGAATCTGTAGTTGGACAGGGCTATGTGCTTCGCTGTAAGGCTGGGTGAGGTCTCTGGGATTGATGCTCAACCACTTAGGGTGGGGAGGGCAAAAGGCTATGCTCCACACTTATATGTAGACTTGGGCTTGCCTCCCAACCTAGGGTAGGCATAAGAAGAGCACCATGGATTGGTGGTCACTACTTAGCAACTTGGATTGGGTGAGAACAGATGCTCCCTCTGTGGGTGATCACTAACCTGTTGTTACCTCCTAGTCTGGGGTAGACTTTGCTTATTAGTGGATACATAATATGGGTACATTTTTATGAGGGCATATGTGATATTTTGATATATGCATACAGTGTGTAATTATCAAACCATAATACTTAGTTTACCTACCCAGCATATCAAACATTTATCATTTTTTTGTGTATTGAGAACATTTCTTCTCTACTAGCTGTTTTGAAATATACAGTCTATTATTGTTAATGATAATCACCCTATTTGTGTTTTGAACACTAGAACTTCTTCTTTCTGCCTAACTATGTGCTTGTACTCATTATTGACCTCTTATCACCACCCCACATCAGTCTACTCTCTTCCTCTATGAGGTAAACATTTTTAGCTCCTACATATGAGTGAAAACTTGGTATTTGTCTTTCAGTGCCTGAATTATTTGACATAGCACAATGAACCCCAGTTCTAACCATGTTGCTGCAAATGACAGAATTTCATTCTCTTTTATAGCTTAACAGCACTCCATTGTGTATATATATACCACACATTCTTTATCCATACACTCATTGATAGATACTTAAGTTGATTCCATATCTTGGCTATTGTGAATAGTGCTGCAATAAACATGGGTGTGCAGGTATCCCTTTGTTATACTTATTTTCTTTCTCTTGGATAAATACCCAGTAGTGGGATTGTTGGATCAGGTAGTAGCTCTATTTTCAGTTTTTTGAGGAGCCTCCATATTATTTTCTTTAATGGCTATACTAATTTACATTCCCACCAACAGTGTAGAAGAGTTTCCATTTCTCTGCATTATCACCAGCATTTGTTACTTTTTGTCTTTTTAATAATAGTGATTATTTTTACGTAACATGTATTTTAAGTTCAGGGTACAGTGCAAGGTTTGTAGGGAAGCTGGCTAAGACAAACCTGGAAGACTTATGGACCATGTTTCTTGCAGCATGATGCTGTTGATTAGTTTCTCTGGTATGGTACCTTTTTTGGCCAGAATGCCAAGCAACTACTAAGGTCTGCATGCTGGTCTTTTGAACCCCACCTCTGTTTTTTGTTTCTAACTGACCCCATGTAATCTGGACCTGCTGGTCCTGGGCATGGTCTGAAGAATGAGAGGAGGAAACACTTGGGTATGGAGTTAGAAGTGACAAAGAGGTAGGTGCTGCTCCATGGAGAGCCTTTAGCAGAATGTTGGAGTGTGGCCATCATTCTGCAGACGTGGGGAAGCCATTGCAGAATTACATAGGAAGTTCTTTGATCAGAGAATAATTAGAAAGATTACATTGTCAGTGATATGAAGGATAAAGGTTGAGGGAGATCAGTGGCAGGGGACTAGGTAGAAGTCAGTTGAAATAATCCAGGTGAGAAGTAATGAGGGTCCAAACAAAGCCGCTGCATTGAGACTGGAGAAATGGCAGGGACAGGTTTTCATAACTATTTCCTTCACACTCTTGCCTATGTGTGCCACCTTCTGGATGAGTCAAGCTGGATATCATTCACATTTATACTGTCAAGGTCACTGCTGACTAACATATGAGAATACCTGGAAATGATTTATTTTTAACTTGCTTAGGCACAGAGATTGACAATATGTAGAACAACAGAACCTGGCACATTCTACATCATCTGGTGAAATGACTACCTTATTAATAGTGGGAGGCAGTTCATAATTCTTTGCCACATTTCATTTTTTCATTAATATTTTGCTATATTGTCATAAAAAATATATATTTATTTATGGATACATACATATATATTTAACAGAGTTGAGACTATACTGCAAAAACTATTTTGCATTCTATTTTTCCCCTTAAACCTTTTGTTATATTTTTCATTCCACAAAGAATTTTGAGTAATGTAATTTTTAATGATTTCAGGGTTTTTTTGTATTACTGTTTTAACTAATCCCTTATTGCTGAATATTCAAGTCATTTCTGGTTTTTAGCTATTATAAATAATATTATAATGCACATTTTTACAAAATTGTTATAGCAGCTTTATTAATAATAGCCCAAACTGGAAAACAGCCTAAATATCCTTCCACAGAAGAATAAATACATTGCTGTAGATTCAGTATTGCTGAATCCTATTCAGCAATATAAAGGAACAAAATACTGATACACAAAACACACAGGTGAATCTCAAAAACATGATGTTCATGGAAAGATACTAGATAGAAAAAAGGACGTACTATACGATTCCATTTACACATAGTTCTAGAATGGACTAAACAGCAATGGTAGTAGAGATTAGGACAATGGTTCCTTCTTTAGGGTGCGACTGACTGGAATGGGAGAGGTGGAGTTTTCTGGAATGATAAGATGATCTATGCCCTTATTGGAATGGTGGTGACATAGGTATATACATTTGCCAAAGTTCATTGAGCTAGACATTTAAAATCTATGTACTTTATTATATGTTAATTTTGCCTTAATTACAAAAATTCACAATAAACACTTCTCCTTTCTCTGGGTTAATGAAGTTGATACAAATTTGGAATAGTGAAAAAAGGTTATGTGGAGCGTATCACACATCTTTTAAGTTGACAAGAATGGATTTTAAGTCATAGACTCTAATAATGTATAATATTATAGGGAAGAAGACACAAGAAAAATATTACAGCAGCCCCAAGACTATATCTAACACAATCTCCTGAGTTTACAGCCCTCCCACAAGATGCCTAATATACAAGATTGCTGTGCAATGCTATAAAAGGACTTACACAGTCTATTCTGAAAAACTGGTACTTCAATAAATAAGATAAGTGGAGGAGCCAGGATATAAGAAAACATATAAAAACTTTTAGAAGGTCAACAAAGCCTGGGGAGATAAAACTCAATAGTTCAGGAACAGAAGTAGAATGGAGTTTTCTTTGTTTTAGACAGAAAATTACAAGGTGCTGTTTGAGATTACAGCTGGAGTTGGAGTAGTCCCTTGCAGGAGTGCAATTTAACAAGCATCTAGGAATCTGAGCCCATCCACATAAAGGAAATGGAAGGATAACTTTTTGTTGACTTTTCACTGTGGTAAGAAATGTTCCACCAGCAAGGGAAATTCTGAGGGGATGAAAAATGTTCTGTCTTGTTTAGGGTGGTAGTTACATGACAGTATACAATTGTCAAAACTCATCCATCTGAACACCTAAGATGAGTGCATATTATTGATATCAGTACCTCAATAAAAATAATATAAATAGTAAAAAAGCAAAGAAGAAGAGGAAGATTATTCTTCTCTTTGCCACTATTTCAGTGACAAATTAACATCCACTAGGTAGTAGAGCAGATCAGATCTGGAGTTGTCAAGACCAGACTTACTGCTTGGAGGAATGGCCAAATTCATTTAGTGCAGCTGAGTGGGGGTTGTTCAGGTCATCTCTGAGTAGCAGATAGACTGGCTAGAGTAGAGATATCATCTATGCCTTTGGCACAAAACCAAGAAAGTCTTTCTGTAAATTTGCAACCCAGTGTGGTGATAACAAATACGTCTCATCTTCTCTGATTCATGAATCACACAGGAAGCCTTGGGTACATGAAGATGAAAACTTCAATCCATGCTCAAATTGAAGAGTCAGCATTGATTAGTGATGTCTGTTAGGGGTGGCAGGTGGGATTGGAGACATGTATGCCAAATATTTACTAAGCACTCCTGGCCCAATTTTTTGAAGGAAGGAGGAGGATGGGGGCTGGATGCTCAAGACCACAAGGAAATTTCTTTAGTGACTATGGTGGTGCTGGTCATGTTTAGGTATACTGGATTTGGAGATCGTATTCCATTTCTTCCAGAAGCTTCCAGGAGTGAAGCCAGCTTAAAAGAGCCAAACAGCTTGACCGAAGCATCAGTCTGAAGGGGCTTGGCAGAGGTGGAAACCAGGCCTAAGAAAAGATGGCTGAAGCCAGAGAAAATGGGGGCAAAGGAAGTGAGTGTTGGCTAGTGTAGAAGGTGGCCCTGGATTCCCTGACTGGATGGGGTTTAGGCTCCAGAGGCTTTGTGGGTGGAGTGCTGCTGTCAGTGTGCACAACTGGATTGGACCACAAATCAAAAGCCATGGATTGCTGAATTCCAGATCCCTCAACTAGTCTTCCTTCCTTGAGAACAGGTCTGGTGCCAGATCCTGGAGTCCAGTGGTCAGATGTGAGAGAAGGTCAGAGAAGGTAGAGGTGAAAAGATCCACTGGGAGCCTGAGAAAATGCCCCTTTGTGGTGCCCATCTCCTCCACTGTTGGCCCTCTCATTCCTGCAACTGCTCACCCTTTTAAGGCCCAGGTCCTTTCTTATTTTTAAATGAGTAATATCATACATACCATAAAATGAGTAAAGTGCTCTAATCTTTGATGAACACTTTTATGCACGATGAATTTGACACATGTATACAGTATGAAAACCACCTCCTAAATCAAATTCTACATTTCTAACCACGCCACTCTCCACCAGAAGTTTCCCCTGTGACCCTTCCCAGTCTCTAACCTCCTCTTCTGGGGAAATCACTAGGGGGAACAATGATCACAGTTTGCCTGAGACAGGAGTTGCCTGGGATTGAGGGGTTTCCTGGAATGTGGGACTTTCAGTGCTAAAACTGAAAGTTCTGGGCAAAACAGAACAATGGGACATCCTAGTCCTCACAATTTGTTCCCATGAATACTCTTTGTTCCCATGAGTACTCATAATTTAGCCCTCACTTACAAGTGAGAACATGTGGTACTTGGTTTTCTGTTTCTGTGCTGATTTGCTAAGGATAACAGCCTCAAGCTCCATTCATATTCCTGCAAAGGACATGATATCATTCTTTTGATGGGCATTTAGGTTGATTCCATGTCTTTGCTATTGTGAATAGTGCTGCAGTGAACTTTCGCGTGCATGTATCTTCATGGTAAAATGACTTATCTTCCTTTAGGTTATATACCCAGTAATGAGATTGCTGAGTTGAATGGTAGTTCTGTTTTCAGTGTTTGAGGAATTGCCACACTGCTTCCACAATAGTTGAATTAATTTACACTCCCATCAACACTGTATAAGTGTTCCCTTTTTTTCTGCAACCTCACCAGCATGTTATTTTTTGGCTTTTGTATAATAGCCATTCTGACTAGTGTGAGATGGT
This sequence comes from Colobus angolensis palliatus, assembly GCF_000951035.1. NCBI lineage: Eukaryota > Metazoa > Chordata > Mammalia > Primates > Cercopithecidae > Colobus > Colobus angolensis. Next base: position 1,694,159 of record NW_012115844.1, on the reverse strand, counting down.
ATATCATTGTGATTTTTATCTGCCTTTCTTTCTTTCTTTCTTTTTGAGGCAGAGTCTCGCTCTGTTGCCCAGGCTGGAGTGCAGTGGTCCAGTGGCCGGATCTCAGCTCACTGCAAGCTCCGCCTCCCGGGTTTACGCCATTCTCCTGCCTCAGCCTCCCAAGTAGCTGGGACTACAGGCGCCCGCCACCTCGCCCGGCTAGTTTTTTGTATTTTTTAGTAGAGACGGGGTTTCACCATGTTAGCCAGGATGGTCTCGATCTCCTGACCTCGTGATCCGCCTGTCTCGGCCTCCCAAAGTTTATCTGCCTTTCTAATACTAGTGATATTGAGCTTTTCTTCATGTGCTTGCTGGCCACCTGTCTTCTTTTGAAAAGTGTCTGTTCGTGTTTTTTGTCCACTTTTTAATGGAGTTATTTTTTGCTTGTAAATTTGCTTGAGTTCTTTATAGATGCTGGATATTAGACGTTTGTCAGATGCTTAGTTTACAAAAATTTTATCCTGTTCTATAGGTTGTGTATTTACTGTGTTGATAGTATCTTTTGCTATGCAGAAGCTCTTGTTTAATTAAATCCCATTTATCATTTTTTGCTTTCGTTGTGATTGCTTTTGGCATCTTCATCATTATATCTTTTTCTATTTCTATATCTAGAATGGCATTGCTTAGGACAACCTGCAGGGATTTTATAGTGTTGGGTTTTACATTTAAATCTTTATTCATCTTGAGTTAATTTTTGCTTACAGTGTAAGAAAAAGGTCCAGTTTCAATTTTATGCATATGGCTAGCCTGTTGTCTCAGCACCACTTACTGAAAAGGGAGTCCTTTCCCCATTGCTTGTTTTGTCAGCTTTGTTGAAGATAGATGGCTGTAGGTGTGTGGCCTTATTTCTGGGCTCTCTATTCTGTTCCATTGGTCTATGTGTCTGTTTCTGTGCTAGTACCATGCTGTTTTGGTTACTATATCCCCGTACTATTGTTTGAACTTGGGTGACATGATGCCTCCAGCTTTGTTCGTTTTGCTTAAGCTTGCCTTGGCTGTTTGGCCTCTGTTTTGGTTCCATTTGAATATCAGAATAGATTTTTCTTCTAGTTCTGTGAAGTATGTCATTGGTAGTTTGATAGAAATAGCATTAAATCTGTAAATTATTTTGGGCAGTATGGCCATTTAATGATATTGATTTTTCCTATTCATGAGCATGAAATTTTCCATTTGTTTGTGTCATCTCTGATTTCTTTGAGCAGTGTTTTGTAGTTCTCATTGTAGAGATCTTTCACCTCCCTGCTTAACTGTATTACTAGGTATTTTATTCCATTTGTGGCAGTTGTAAATGGGATTACATTCCTGATTTGGTTCTCGGCTTCACTTATTACTTAACTGCTTAACTGTATTACTAGGTATTTTATTCTTTTTGTAGCAATTGTGAATGGGAGTTCATTCATGATTTGCCTCTCTGTTGTTGATGTATAGGAATGCTAGTGATCTTTGTACATTGATTTTGTATCTTGAAACTTTGCTGAAGTTGTTTATTGGCTGAAGGAGCTTTTGGGTCGAGACTGTGGAGCTTTCTAGACATAGATTCATGTTGTTGACAAACAGGAATAGTTTGACTTCCTCTCTTCCTATTTGGATGCTCTTTATTTCTTTCTGTTGCCTAATTGCCTTACCAGGACTTCCAATACTATGTTGTATAGGAGTGATAAGAGAGTGCATCCTTGTCATGTGCTGGTTTCCAAGGGGTATGCTTCCAGCTTTTGCCCATTTAGCATGGTGTTGGCTGTGGGTTTGTCATAACTGGTGCATATTAGTTTAAGGTATGTTCCTTCGATATCTAGTTTATTGAGGGTTTTCACTATGAAGAGATTAAATTTTATTAAAGGCTTTTCTGCATCTATTGAGATTATCACGTGGTTTTCATCTTTAGTTCTGTTTATGTGGTGAATCACATTTATTGGTTTGCATATGTTGAAGCAAACTTGCATCCCAGGAATGATACCTACTTGATCACGGTGAATTAGCTTTTTGATGTGCTGCTGAATTCAGTTTGCAAGCATTTTGTTGAGGATTCTTACATGAATGTTCATCAAGGATATTGGCCCGAAGTTTTATTTTTGTGTTTGTGTCTCTGCCAGGTTTTGTATCACGATGGGATGATGGTCTCATAAAATGAGTTAGGGAGGAGTCCTTCCTTCTCGATTTTTTGGAATAGTTTCAGAAGGAATGATACCAGCTCTTCTTTGTACATATGGAAGAATTTGGCTAGGATTCTATCTGGCCCTGGGCTTTTTTTGGTTGGTAGGTTATTTATTACTGATTCAATTTTGGAGCTCATTATTGGTCTGTTCAGGGAATCATTTTCTTCCTGGTTCAGTCTTGGGAGGGCATATGTGTCCAGGAATTCATCTCTCTCTTCTAGGTTTTCCAGTTCGTGTACATGTTTCTGTATGTAATAGTGTCTGATGGTTATTTTTATTTCCAGGGAGTCAGTGGTAACATCACCTTTGCCATTTCTAATTGTGTTTATTTGGATCTTCTCTCTTTTTTTCTTTATCAGTCTCACTAGTGCCCTATCCATTTTTATTTTGTTTTCATGATGACCCTATGTAGTACTACCATCACCCCCTATTTAACACATGAGAAAATTGAGGCACATAGAAGTTAAATAATTGGTACATGACAGAATCAGAATTTTAACCCAGTGTCATAATTTTAATCTGGCCCCAGAACCTGCTTTCTCTACACTTCACTGAATAAGCAAAATCTTACAATGAGGGAATTCAACCTTAAACCTTCCTGAATCTATTACTGAAATTTGCATGGCCCCTGTAAATTTGGAAAATTAATGCAGTACTGCCTGCTGCAAAGTTATATATAATTGTAAACTCTAAAGCAGTCTGTACAAATAAGAAATTGAGAATTTTTTTTTTTCAGATACTACAATAGTCCAGTCATTTCATGGCTTTTAACTAAAGATCTGCCATACCGTGTTCCCTCATTTTGATGGCCTTCTTTTCCATGAGGTTCTCTAGGCTTGAAATATCATAATTATCCTAGAATTAAGATATTTACTGTATGTATTCTATGTTTCAAACAGTTGAATGCTGTAAGGGACGTAAGAGAGACAGAATATGGAGATTCTAATTTTATCAGTAGAGTGAAAATTACGGTTTCCCACATTGTGCCTCTGGGAATATTGAGGCCTTGGTAGTCATCAGCTTAGACAAGAGGAAAGTTTTGTCCACAAGTCACTATGTAGTGCCTAGAGGTGTGGAAAGAAGAGACCTCTGAGTGTTTGGTAAACTAGAGTCAATCAGTACCATCTTTAACTGAACTGTTTTCCACATAAACCGAGGGCTAAAGGTGAATTGGGCAGATAACACAAATAATTGCTTTATTTCAAGGGTGAGTCATTTCTGGCCTGGGGCTCTTGATCCAGATTTCAGTTTGATTTCATCACATTCTTACAGTCACTCTTGCTTTAGCCTAGAGATTAATTTCTTTCCTGGTGGACTTGTATGAAGAAACTATTCCACAGGATGTCTGAAGGTTTAATAATTAAAGCAGATGAAGATCTGTAACTAATCGAAGGTTCAAAGTACCATGAGTTTTAAACACAGAGCCCTGATGAAGAGTATGCAGTCTCTTACAATCAGCATTCACCTCAAAAACTTCTGAGTTCACACCTCTTTTCTTAGCGTTCCCTTTCTTTTCTCTGTTGGAATCCTTCCCATCCCCTCTCCCTTCAAATTTTTTTCCACATTTCTTCCTCTCACTTACATTCTCTAACTGGTCACAGTGTATAATGGAAGCACCAAACCCTGGATACTAAGAGCAACCCCTGGTTTTGCAGATAAGAAAACTGAGGCACAGGCTGGAAAAGGGGTTTGAAGCAGTCAGAATGGAAACTTGGCTCTTCGGATATACCACCCCAATATTTTTATTTAGCATTTACCAAAAGTATTTAAAATATTGATTATTTTTTGTCATATTATAAAATATTTCATGGCCATTGTAAAAGATGTTCAAAAATACAGAGACTGTAAAGAAAAAATAAAAATCACTTACTATGTCTTCACCCAGAGATAACCATTATTAACAATTTGGGTATATTTCCTTTCACTCTTTTTCCATTCAAATGAGCAGACATTACATTTATTTTAAAGAAATAGGATTCTACTCTAAGGGCAGATTTGATCCTGTTTTTTTTGTTTTTTTTCTTGTTAGCATTGTCTCACTGATACAGGAATTAAAAAGAAATCGTTGGGCAGATGTGAGGGTATGGAAGTTCTCGGTAAGGCTTTTCTTTTTAATGAAAAGCAGCCCCAAATTATTTTCTAACAAACAGCAGTCTGTAAAGTCGAGCTGCAGACACAAAGAAGCAAGCTGGGAGCTTCCACAAGTGAATGCCAGCAGGAACTAGGGACAGGACATGTTTAAGATGGCAGCTCCATCTTTCTTTGTCTGCAAGCCACGTGAACAGTAAGGAGCAGACAAGATGGGCCGGCCAATGATAATTCATTTGCATAATAAGATTAGGATGGGGCGACCAGCCTTCCCCACACACTATGTAAATGTCATGCGTGATCGAACCAATCTGTGAGCCCTATGTAAATCAGACACCACCTCCTCAAACCGAACTATAAAATCCAGCACATCCGACCAGTCTGTTTTTTTTTTTTTTTTTTTTAGAGAGAGTCTCTGCTCTATCACCCAGGCTGGGGTGCAGTGGCGCTATCTTGGCTCACTGCAAGCTCCGCCTCCCGGGTTCACGCCATTCTCCTGCCTCAGCATCCCTAGCAGCTGGGACTACAGGCGCCCACCACCACGCCGGCTAATTTTTTATATTTTTAGTGGAGACAGGGTTTCACTGCGCTAGCCAGGATGGTCTTGATCTCCTGACCTTGTGATCCACCTGCCTTGGCTTCCCAAAGTGCTGGGATTACAGGCGTGAGCGGAACCGTGCCCAGCCCCAGCCAGTCAGTCTTTTCAACTCAGAGACCCTTCTCTCTATAGACAGAGCTGTTTTTTTGTTCTTTTTTTTGGTCGTGGTTGTTTGTTTGTTTTTTTCTCTTCTCTTCTGTCTGTTAAACCTCTGCTCCCAAACTCCTCGTGTGTGTCCATGTCCAAAATTTTCCTGGCACGTGATGATAAACCCCAGGGTATATACCCCAGATAACGTAGGTGCTTCATCATAGCATTAAATATTCTTGAAAATATGACTTTTGATGGAGGCATACTATTTCAATCTATGGCTGCTACATAATCTGTTTAACTATTTGTGACACTTATTGAATAACGTTCTCTGTTTTTGATTTAAAAGTAGGTGAGTGAGACATTTCATATGTCCCAAGGGAGAGGGGAGAGAACTCCAACAATTCTGAATGAGTTGCTTTTCCTTCATAGCTTTCAATTGATTTTTCTTCCCATGGTTTACAGACCCTCACAGGGGAGAAAAAGGAAGCTTCTGCACTCTGTATTGCTTTCATTACCATCGTTGTCGAGTGACTTCAGTTGCTCTTCTGTTCCCACACTGAGTACAGAGTCCACTTCATTCTGTGCTTCCTCCCCTTGCAACCAATCTCATCTTAAAGGACCAGTGGCTGCTCAAGCTGCCTGCCCTTATGTGGATCACCCACCTCGCTAGCTCTGTTCAAAATCCTTCTCCTTTTTTGTTTTTAGTTTTGTTAACTCGTTCTCTCCCCCTCCTTTCTCTTTTCCTCACCTCCTTCCCTCCTTGCCTTTTTTTCCTTCCCTTTCTTCTCTCTCTCTTTTCCCAGCATTCCTGAGATATAATTGACAAATAAAAATTCTATACTTATGGTGTACAATATGATGTTTTGATATCTGTGTATATTGTGAAATGTTTTTACAAACAAGCTAATGAATACATCCATCACCTAACATTGTTATTATTATTTTTTTGGTGATAAGAACATTTATGATGTACTCTCTCAGCAATTTTCAAGTATGTAATAGATTATTTTGACCTAGAGTGACCATGCTGTATCAACATCCTCTTGAAGCAGAAAAAGTTCCTCCTGGGCACATGCCAAGCGAAGAGGAGAAGGCTAAGGAGAAGTGTGTTTATTGTTGGAGCATGGTGTTTTACAGTTTATAAATCCTCACCTGCTCTGGGAAAGGTAGAGATGTCTCTGAGGTGTTGGAATTACAAATTAGACCCAGTGTTTGGAATTCTTTTCCATTTTGAAGATGAGGAAGTACAGGTAGTGCAGTGGATAAGAGGGCAGACTTTGATGACAAACAGATGTGTGCTTGAATCTCAGCTTCGTCTGAACTTGCTGTGGGACTTTGGTTACATCATTCATGTAAATCATCTGAGCCTCATTCTTCATCTATATTTGGGAATAATAAAGGGTCCTAACTCATAGGCTTTGGCAAGGATCAAAAGACATAGTATACCTGAAGAGTTCAGCATAGTATCTGGAATGTCAAAATAGTAAACAAATGGTAGCAAGGAACATCATTTATCCTATTTGTCTTGCCCTGGTGTTCTTACATTCAAGGTCAATGTTTTATCTTTTCAGTGAATAATAGAGAATGAAAATTGAAGTGATAGCCAAAGAATGATCCCTTACATATATACATACACACGCATATGTGTGTGTGTGTATGTTTGTGTAAAATAAACTTACTTGGTTTAAATTAAAAATGAGAGTTTTATTTTATTTTATTTTATTTTAATTTTTTTTATTTTATTTTT